>NW_022475028.1:292328-601157 GCF_009193445.1 Aspergillus pseudotamarii | reverse complement strand
AAAAAAAAAAAAAAAAAAAAAAAAAAAAAAACCTCAGGAAATGAGTTCCTGAATTAATTACGCACCGCCCCTCCTTTTACCCCCCCCCTTTACTCTCACATATTGTTCGTAGTCTACCTAACCGTCTACACGCTCCTCCACTGTGAACCACTCCAGCCAACTGGACCAATCGCCCCAGTTTTGGTTCGCTTCAATTGTGGAAGGCCACCAATTAACTTTGGCCGGCTTTTTCAGGAGTTACGACGAACTAAGTTCTAAACTACCCATTTTAGTTGACCTTCGCTCTCTCTCCGTACGCTTTCGACCAGTCTAGGATTCAGGTACCCTACGACTAATGCTTACTACCATAACTGCTGCCACGACTAACGACTAACGACCTGGTAAGTTCTACCCCAGACCTGTCATTAGCATTCTTTTTACTTTTTTTTTTTTTTTTTTCCCTTTCCCTCCATCTCTTCTTCTGCTGGTGTTGTCGTCATTTTATCGTTGCTTCTTTGTTTCTGCTGCTCTTCGAGGCGCTGAACTATTTGCCCGCTACCATTGGGTTTTTTGTCTTCGATCTTTTGATTTTATCTGATTCCCTCGTCTTTCTAATTTGGCGGATCTCCGACTAGGTGTCTTCGATCTTTTCGTATGCTTTGTCTGCCCTGCAAATAAGGGGACCACTCACATCGCCGATTGCCGCAGGCCGCCATTCCGTGCGACTACTTCTTGGAAAACACAATCTAAGAGAAGGAAAAAAAAATAACAAAAGCCTCCAACAACAATTATCCATACGATTAATTACCGCGGATGACACCCTCCTTCTTCCATTCTTGACCAATAGAGCAATTTTCGCATTCCTCCACGCCCGACCTTTTCGCCCAAAAGTGAATCCGCCCAAAGTGTCCAGATAAAAAGGTCATGACGGCCTCGCCGCCAGGTTCGCCGTCAGGTGCGCCTCAGCGACTCAGCGGCATCATGCGGACCCCCCGGAGCAACAGTCGTTTGAGCATGAGCTCTAAACAAGGCGGAGGAAGTCGAGCCTCTGATGAGGATGGCAAGACGGCTGTTAAAGTTGGTATGTTTTTCCTTCGGGTTGTGATTGTAGCTTTGCTTGTGCGGAAATTCGTCGCGATCGCGGAAAAACGATTGCCTTATCGATCTCGTTCGGAATAGCACTAATGCCCTCGCAGCCGTCCGTGTCCGACCTCCTTTGAAGCCCGACGACCCAAATTATGAATTGATTCCGCAACGTTTCCAGCGTTCCATGGTCCACGTCACCACACCAACCAGCTTAGCCGTGGATGTTCCGCAGGGTCGCAAATTGTTTGTTTTTGACCGGGTTTTCCCCGAAACGGTAGATCAGGCTGGTATCTGGGAATACCTCAACGACAGCGTCACTTCTTTCCTACAAGGATACAATGTCTCGATTCTGGCCTATGGCCAATCCGGTGCGGGTAAATCCTATACGATGGGAACATCGGGCCCCAGTGAACAGACTTCGAGTCAAGGAATGGGTGAGTCTGCTTCAGAATAGCGCGGCTGGAGTATGCGGTTGGCTCACGGAATCAGGAATCATCCCACGCGCGGCCCAATATCTTTTCGAAAAATTGGAAGGTCCCCCGAAGCACAATCGCAACAGCTCGACAGGCCTTCGGACGCCCGCGCGATATTCTATTAGCTCAGCTTCAAGTTTCAGCAAGGCGAACACTGAGAAAAATTGGCAGATGAAAGCTACTTATGTCGAAGTACGATTATATACCTCAGTGGCGAATCAAAATGAGGCTGACATGTGCAGATTTACAACGAGCACCTGAGAGATCTCCTTATCCCGGACTCAACACCCGGAAGTGAGCGCAGCACGGTTACCATTCGCGAAGACACGAAGGGTCGCATCATTCCTACCGGTCTGCACCAGGTCAACATCAACTCAATCGACGACCTCTTAGGCGCGTTGAACTTTGGCTCGACTATTCGACAGACCGACTCGACTGCGGTTAATGCGAAGTCTTCTCGATCGCACGCGGTGTTCAGTTTGAACCTCGTTCAGCGTAAATCCGCGAATGGAGTCACCTCCACCAAGGACAAGCGGATGTCCATGCCTGCCGATCTGCCCACTGGTTCTGATGTTTCCGTTACTGTGGAGAGCAAGTTCCATTTCGTTGACCTTGCTGGAAGCGAAAGGTTGAAGAATACCGGAGCATCTGGAGAGCGCGCTAAAGAAGGTATCTCGATCAATGCTGGTCTGGCTGCCTTGGGCAAGGTCATCTCGCAATTGTCCTCTCGTCAAGCAGGCTCTCACGTCTCCTATCGTGACTCGAAGCTTACACGGCTCTTGCAAGACTCCCTGGGCGGAAATGCGTACACCTACATGATTGCGTGTGTGACGCCAGCAGAGTTCCACCTGAGTGAGACGTTGAACACAGTCCAATACGCGCAGAGAGCGAGGGCGATCCAGAGTAAACCTCGAATTCAGCAAGTACACGATGAGAGCGACAAGCATGCCGTCATTGAAAGACTTAAAGCGGAGGTGTCATTTTTGCGACAACAGCTCCGCAATGCTGAGGATAATGAACGGCGCAGCGTCGGTCCCCAAGACCGGTCGGAGCGTCAGAATGAAAGGGAGGCGGACCTTCAGAACCAACTCCTCGATATTCAAGAAAGCTATAATGCGCTCAGTCAACGGCATGCTAAGCTAATTTCCGAACTTGCTAGAGATTCGGAAACGGAAGAGGGCACAGATTCGAATGACGCCGCGTCATACATCGGTAAAAACTCCATTGAAAGGTTGAAACGGTCTCATTCTTTCGCGGAATCTGTTGAGCAAGTGGTGCTGGAATATGAGAAGACCATCCAGAGTCTCGAATCTTCCCTTTCCAATACGCGATCTTCCCTATCGACAACCGAAAGCACACTTCTGGAGCGCGAGACCAGATGCACTTACGTCGAAACCGTTAATACACAACTTCAAGCCCGTATCCAGAAGCTCCTCGAACGAGAATCTGGTACAGAGACCTACCTTCATGAGCTGGAGTCTAGGCTTGATGGGCAGTCCTCTGGTGAGGAGAAACAAGCGGCCATCATCTCAGAGCTTCGTAAAGAATTAACTCGCGCGCGTGAAAGTGAAGCTAATTGTGAAGATTACATAACGACATTGGAAGAGCGCCTGGCGGAAGCCGACCAAGATATGGAACTTATGCAGCGAGAAGTTGATCGCCTGGAGCATGTCATCGAGCGTCAACGAAGCCTGGGGAAGTTGGATAACCTCCTATACGATCTTGATCACAGCCAGCAGAACGGCAGCGCAACAAGAGACCACGAAGGACCGGAGATGCAGACACCTGTCAAGCGTGCTTATCATCCTCAACGACGAGCGGCGTCCCTTGATGTGTTAACCGAAGCTGTTGAGACTGCTATCCCGGAGTCTGATGAGGACATAGGCGAACCCGTCCCCGAGGTTGAGGGCGACACCCTCATTTCAGAGCCGGTTGTTGAGGCTAATGAGGATCTTAAAGTCTTGGAAAACGCTACCGACCGCCTCCAGATCGATCGGACTCCTAGCCCGACTCAATCCAGGGTAGTTGCAGATAAGCTCGATACAGTTACTCAGGAGCTATTCGATTTGCGTATGCAGCACGAGTCCACACTCAGCGAGTATGAGATGCTCGAGGCCAAATATGAGGAAGCTATGAAGCAACTAGCCGATCTGCGACAGGATGCTGCAGACGAAGCTCGGCATTCCTCACCCGATGCTCGCCAGCTCATCTCACCAGCCCCTACGTCGCGACCGGTGTCTTTTTTAGAGGATGCCAAGGCCCCCGACTCGAAGACTGGAATACAACAGTCCTCCTCGCGATCACTCTCATCGGAGTTATCCTTGGTCGGGGAGCCTGCTGCTTCGCACGAATCATCTAACACCAAGTCCGGACCCGAAGCAGAAAACCATGTCGATACAGTGTCTGAAAGTGACGAGGCCAAGGCACAGGAGGTCGAGCACATGCGCAGGCTGCTCTCCGAGCATCAGGAAGGTGTTAGTATTATGACCCAAAAATATGCTGAATTGCAAGCCGAGCACGCCGAGACCCTACATCTCATCGAATCACTGAAATCCGAACTTCAGAAGCCAAGAGTTTCTCCCCCAACGACACCAGGCTATAAGCCTGTCATTCGAAGGAAGTCAAGCCAAACCCTGATTGGAAATGTCGACCGAGCCCATCGGTCTCTAGCCGCCTTGCGGAACATCGCAGTGGAAGAATTTGAAAGTCGTCCTGATACGATGCAAAACTTTGAGGTACATTTGGATTCAGCTATGCACGAACTGCACAATCGTATGGAACGTATCCAGGCCTTGGAAGCCGAGAACCAGAGCGTGAAGAAGGAAATGGAGACGAAATCAACCATCATATCTGGGCTTACTCGTGAACGGTCCAGTTTGCAAGGTAGCGCTTCCTCGGTGGATATGGGTCTCGTCTCCCAGTTGCGCGACCAAGTTGTCCAACAGGAGAATATCATCAACGAGATGAAGGAAGCGCACGAGGCCAGAGAAAAGCATCTCCTTGCTGAAATTGAGGAGTTGAAGGCTCTTCTCAAGACCCAAGAGGAAGCCGCCAAAGCATATGATGCTGGCGTGGAGGAGCAAGACAAAAAGATCGGCCTTCTTGAGGGCGAATTGACACAGTGGAAGACCAAGCACCAGAGCGCTGTTGAATCTCTGCAATCTTCAGAGCAGCAGCTCAGTACCACGCTGGCAGAGCTCAACAGTGCTCTGGCCACTCTGGATTCAATGCGCGCCGAAAGAGCCGCTGCAGGTGAAGCATCGTCTGCTGAGAAGGAGGCAGCCGCAAAGGCTCTAGAGACCGAGAGATCCCAGCAGCAGGAGCTAGTCGAGGGACTGAAGCGTGATATCGAGCAGCATAAGTCTACAGCTGCTGCTCACGTGGACACAATTTCCTCCCTCGAGAAGTCCCACAGCGCAGCCCAGCAACAGCTGTCGGAGCTTCTCGCCTCGAAAGACGCCAGCGGGAATGAGATCGAATCGCGTCAGACCCGTGTTTCTGAACTTGAGCAGGAAATCGAGTCCCACAGATCACATGCTGATTCATACAAGAAGGACTTAGACTCCTTGCAGGAATCACACAAAGCAGAGCTTGTCGAGTTGGAGGCACGCGCTAAGGCTGCGGCACAGGCCGAGTATGAACTACAGCTCACGGAGAAGGATACTGAGCATGACAATGCCCTGAAGGCTCTGAGAACCGAGATCACGGAATCGCGGGACGAATTGGTGAAGTTGCTCAAGATGGTTTCCAACCTTCTGAACTCCGATGTGACCGCAGACAATTTGGCCGACCAGATCCAAGAGATTCTGACTCAAAAGCAGCATTTCTCTGATAAATATGCCGAATTGATGGGCACGAATGAAGATCTCCGCAAGCAACTAGAGCTCAAGAGCAATGACACCGACCGTGTTGACGAGCTGACTAAGAGCAACACTGAGAAAGAGGCAAAGGTGAACGAGCTTGCCGTCCTGGTTGCTACACTTGAAGATACCCTCAACCAGAGAGAACAGCAGATCAAGAAGAAGGAAGAGCTTGTTGCGGAGATTTCGGCTGAGAAGGAGAAGAGTGTTCGCCTCGTGGAGGAGCTCGAAGACCAAATCACCAATAGTTTCGACCAGCACCACAACCGTCTCTCCGTTATTCAACAGGAGCGTGACCAGGCTCTGGAGGATGCAAAGGCTAAGATTGTTACTTACGAGACGGATATCGAAACTTACAAAGTACGAATTGAACAGCTTGAGGTAAGTCGTCCGACAATAACCGATGGTGTCCAACCACTAACGGATCTGCAGCTTCAAATCAAGAACAGTTCAGGCCAGGATTCTACCTCCCACGATCGCAGCAGCTCTATCACCTCTAACTTGCGGAAGAGCTCTTCTGCTACATCCCTCCCATCTCCACCACCTGCCATTCCCCTTCCACCTCTCCCTACCATTGCTTCCGCTACCAACGGCACCTCTGGTAGCATCTCTCCCCCAAGCTCTCGCCACGCCAGCAAAGAATTGGCCAATACCCAGGTCGTTGAGGACCAGGAGGCTCGTATTCGCACTATAGAGAAGCATCTCTACGCTGAGAAGCAGCTCACTGCTACTTTGGAAGAAGCCCTCGGAGACCTTGAAGCCCAGAGTAACAAGGTCAAGACCGATTGTGAGGCTTGGAAGAAGAAGGCCTGGCAGCTGGAGGAGGAGCTGACCACCCTTCGCAAAGAACGCAACTCTCAGCGGCTGTCACTCCAAGCTGTGGAAGAAGAGAGAAATGCTCGCCGGGAAGCTGAAGCCGCCAGAGCTCAGCTTGAGGAGCGCATGAATGCGCTTAATAAGAAGAAAAAGAAGAGCACCCTCAACTGCTTCTAGTTCTTGGACTTCCATGATATTTTTTCTTATCTCATAGATGCGTTGTTTTGTTTGTCCCTTAAGAGACGATGTTCATTCCCCTGTATTATGAATTCGACGCCGATTCCCCTTGTTCAATTCTCGATACCTTTTTTGTTTGTTTTTTTCCACTCACGTGTGTATTCGCACTATTTTGTCTGTTTACCCTCCATGCCCCGTTTCTCCCTCTTGTTTTGCATTACGAATCCTGCCTTATGACATATTTCTGTGTGGTTTATTGACTTAGCCTGATGTTTGTACGTCTATACATACCGAATCTTAGGCTGAACAAAATGGCGCTGAGCAATGTGTATATAAAGATCGTCATATGACAGTTTTGGACAGCTCCCGTTTGTTGCGTCGTAGTTTCGTAGGCTTGTCTGTAGCTCTTGATTGTTCCTTGCTGCCCTACTACTGGTAGTTACTAACAACCCTGCTTATGGGATCTCTGGGCATATAGGCAAAGTTCATGCAGTGGCATTAGAGTACTGAGCCATAACTTGGTTGAACAAATAACTCTAGTCATGAATGAAGTGTTTTATATACACGACGAATCCTTATCAGATTTTAACAGATAACCCCCATATCGTCACATGACGTAGCCAATGGCCGCGTGTCGCATACTCTACCAAAGCTCCAGCTCGCAACAGCAATTACAGAAATGCCCACTCACCCTCGCACCCCGTAAAAAGCCCCCAATTCCACTCTGAGACCGCCATGCCGGGTCTCAAACGCTCTAACGTGATCATCATCCACCCCGATCTGGGCATCGGCGGTGCCGAGCGTCTTATCATCGACGTGGCGCTTGCGCTCCAAAACCGCGGCCACAAAGTAACGATCTACACCTCACATCGCGACAAATCACACTGTTTCGAAGAAGCGCGCGATGGCACCCTCGATGTCAAAGTGCGGGGCAACACGATATTCCCCGCACATGTATTCCGACGATTCCATGTTCTCATGGCGATCTTAAGACAATTACATCTCACCGTTTCAGTCCTGGGAGAGATATCTCATACTTGCGATGCGAACGAGAAAAGTAAAGATAGCGAGGGATTAGAAGATGACATCTTCATCGTCGACCAGGTCCCCGCCTGTGTACCCTTTCTAAAGACATTTGCGCGACAACGACAGCGCATCCTCTTCTATTGTCATTTTCCAGACCAGTTGCTTGCGTTTCGGGGTGAGGGAGGGTCTCTCCTGAGTTTTGTGAAGACGTTTTATCGGTACCCGTTTGATTGGTTTGAGGGGTGGGCAATGAGTGCTTCTGATAAGGTTGTTGCGAATTCTAGGTTTACGAGGGGTGTTGTGAGGGAGGTTTTTGGGGGTGAGAAACTCGGCGATGTTAGTGTTGTTTATCCGTGTGTTGATACGGAGCCGGCGGCTTCGAAGGGCCCGGTAATTGTGAAGGATGGGGAGGCGCTGTGGGGTGGGAAGAAGATTTTTTTGAGTATTAATCGGTTTGAAAGGAAGAAGGATATGGCACTTGCTATTCGTGCGTATCATGGGTTGGGACCGGAGAAGAGGAAGGGGACGAGGTTGGTTGTTGCTGGTATGTCTTTTTTCTCTTCTTTGTTTAGTCGATGTTGGGTGTGGGTGTTTGGCTGACGATGGTGCTATAGGTGGTTATGATAACCGGGTCCAGGAGAATGTGCAGTATCATCGAGAACTGGATGAACTTGCTACTAGTCTAGGATTGCAAACTGCTACATCTAAGACGGTCATCTCAGCCCTGTCCGTTCCGGATTCGATTGATGTGCTGTTTTTGTTGTCCGTGCCGTCTGCGTTCCGGGATATGCTCCTCGAGCACGCGAAATTGCTTCTTTACACGCCTATCAATGAGCACTTTGGTATTGTGCCTGTCGAGGCAATGCGCGCTGGCATCCCCGTCTTGGCGTCGAATACCGGCGGCCCATTGGAGACAATCGTCGAGGGCGAAACGGGGTGGCTTCGAGATGCGAAGAAAGACGCCGACTGGACGGCGGTCATGGATAAGGTTCTCTACGGAATGGACCAGAAAGAGTTCGATAGGATGTCCGTTGCCGCGAAAGAGCGAGTGGAGCGGGAATTCTCCCTAACGGCCATGGGCGACCGACTCGAGGAGGAGATCTCGGACATGCTCGCGCGCGAAAGACGTCCGTTCGCCGGACTCCAGCAGATCCTCGTCCTCTTGGCCTTGTCCGGAGTCGCACTCTCACTGCTTGCTGCTTTTGTCCTAAAGGCGTTCTGAGTGTTGTTGTTGCTGTTGCTGCTGATAATACCCCCGCGCTTCCATTGCCTTCTTGTATAATAAAAATAGACACAATCCAATACAATAACCCTCAATCATCCAATGAACCCATACATAATAATAACTATAAAGCCCCCCGTTATCACCACGTGACCTCGCGCATCCTACGCGACAACACGTGCATATTTGCATATCAATCTCCTTATCAGACACAAGCATCCAAAACAACCACCACCCCCCCAAAAAAGGAAACAAGATTCTATAATGCCAGAGGTAATAAACCTCCTCTCCTCAACACCGCCCCTTCCACCCCCCTCCTACCAACCCCGTCGCCCTTCCATCCCCTCATCCCCAATCCCCCCACCACCCCGACCATTCACGCTCCCAATCCTCTCCTCGGACTGGGACCTCCCCGAACCCACCTATAACGATGACGACAACAACAACGTTAATAACAATATTAACAAAAATAACGACAACGATAACGACAAAATCAACCCCCCAAAACGACCCCGTCTAAACGAAGAAGAGCCCACAAGTCCTCCCAAACCGCCCTCAGTGAAACCGGCGCGCAAAACGCATATCCCGGCATCGAGGAATCCGTTGTTCCTTTTTTCGGATGATATTCTGCCATCGTCGGATGGGATAAGGCCTTGTGAAGGTGGAGGAGGAGAGGAGGAGGATCCGATTGTTTTCACTTCTTCGGCTCCTGGGCCTGGGAGTGCGGTTGGGGTGAGGGAGGGGGGAGGGCGCGGGGTGGATACGATTACGATTGATGATGACGACGATGATGATGATTATGGTTTAATTGGTGGTGGTGTTGGGAGTGGACATGGACATGGGCATGGAAAAGGAGGGATGGGTAGGGGCGATACGCGCGATGAGATCGAGGGGTTTAGCGATGAGATCGCAATATCGGACCTGAATGAGTTGCTTGAGTTGGATACTACAGCGCACAAGCGGCCTGGGTTATCGAGTCGGACGGCGAGTTTGCTGGCGAGTCTTGATCGGTCAAATTTGGGGGCTAGGTCTAGTGGTGGGGTGTCGTCGGGTCGGAGGGGGCGTGTTGATATGGAAGAGGAGGTAGATGAGGTGGACGAAGTGGTTCAGCCTCGGAAGCCTAAGGCGCCGCGGAGGACGGCTACGAAGCCGACGAGTGCAGATAAGGAAGCCAAGGCACAGGAGCGGGAGGCGAAGAAGGCGCAGCGTGAGCAGGAGAAACAGCTAGAGAAGGAGCGGAAGCAGAAGGCCAAAGAGGAGAAAGCGCGGGAGAAACAACTTGCGGCCGATCTCGCGGAGGTGAATAAGCTGAAGGTGGATAAGAAGGAGTCCACACCGGAGATGATCATCGATCTTGCAGAGGAGTTCGAGGGAACGAGCGTGGGAAATCAGACGGTGGAGGTCATGAAACGGCTCAAGGTCGAGCAGACGTTTTTCGAGAGCGAGATTCCGAAGGTCGTCAAATGGCGGCGGAAGGTCACGGCCAGATACAACGATACCCTCGGCCACTGGGAACCATGTCCGTTTCATATTCGCGGAGAAGAACACGTTCTTGTTCTTCTAACGGCGCAAGAATTCGTCGACATGGTGATAGACACCTCACCAACCACAAACGATCTCGACCACCACGTCCACCGACTCAAATCCACCTACCCCAACTACACACCGATATACCTAATCGAAGGCCTCACAGCCTGGATGCGCAAGAACAATAACTCCCGAAACAGAGCCTACCAAGCCGAAGTCCGTCGCCAATACTCACAATCCCAAACCCAAGACCAACCCGCCAGCATCAATTCCCGCCGCAAGAAAACAACAACCAGCAGCAAACCCGAAACTACGCCCTCAGTCTCCGACGACACAATCGAAGACGCTCTTCTCTCCCTCCAAGTTACGCACTCCTGTCTCATCCACCACACCAATGCACCCCCTGATTCAGCCGAATGGATCAAAAACTTCACAGAACACATCTCGACCGTTCCCTACCGCCGCGAAAGAATGGAAGGCAATGACTCCGCCTTTTGCATGGACGGAGGCCAGGTCAAACCCGGCGAAAACAAATCCGATACTTTTATCAAAATGCTCCAGGAAGTGAACCGTGTCACGGCTTCCATGGCATACGGCATTGCAACCCAGTATCCAAGTGCCGTTGATCTAGTTCGTGGAATGCGAAGGCATGGCCCGGCCATGTTGGAGGATGTAAAGGTATGTTATACTTTTTTCACTGCGTTTGATTCCAAAGCCTAACTATTACACTATATTTACATGGCTGTTCAAGTAAACTAACCCGTGCAAATAGAAATCTGCAAACAGAAACGGTGCACTAACAGATTCCCGTATTGGGCCTGCGGCGAGTAAACGGCTCTACAAGGTCTTTATGGGTCTTGATCCGTCTGCAACTGATATTTAAATATTGTTTATATGGTAAGTAGAGTTATTTTGGTGATCATACCTTGTATATGGTATCTTGGTATCTTTTATTGGTTATTCTTTTTCTCTGTTCCGAAGTATTGGAGTATCTGGTGTCTCGGAGTGGGTTGGGGTTTCTTGCATCATCTGTTAGGTGAGATATTTCTTTCCATACGCTTGCATTATGTGTAAATCGTATTTCGGGAACACGCATATGTTACATAGTTCTACTATGTGAATGGGAACAATGATAATGAATTCAAAAGGAGATACCATAACTTAGATTGCCAACTTCGCCTCGCCTGCCTGAATATGACCAAAGCAGAATAAATCAACCAATATACGCCTCTATCCGGTATTGCATCCTGGTGGAACTATATAAGAGTGAATAATACGCAATTCAAACAGAAACGCCCCTGCGTTTCCATGATCTCCAAGCGACACCCCACGCGGCAATAGCCACCCATACGCTCAGCGTACATCCCAAGGCCCAGTAGCCAAAGCATTTCCAGCCGTGACACTGGCCGTCTGTTGAGCCATTGCCTCCATCTGTGGCGTCTTGGTAAAAGCGGGAGTAGATGAGGCCCCACAGTGCAGCGCCTGCTGCCGGGAACATGGCAACGATACCCCAATTCGTGCCGAAGTTCTCGACGCCCCAGACGACGGAGATGATGATGGGGCAGAGGGAGAATGCACTTCCGTAACCAAAGCCGATTAGGCCTGTGGTTATGTGGGACAATTCCGGGTGCTGGACTGGAAAGGGAGATGCGAGGAGAAGATAGCCAAGTGAGAGGAGAAGAGCGGATGGGAGGAGGAATGTTAGTCGTGATAGAGTAACTCGCTTTGATCCGGACCGTGAGCTGGGGCGTACAGTTTCTGAGTTATTTGGGAAGAGATGGGTTGCTGGGGGTGCGAAGAAGTCCGACAGGGATCCTGTGAGGAGTCGGGCAATTGTTGAAGTAAGCGCAATAGTTGTCACATGTGTAGATGGTTTGCCGGCAGGAGTAGGAGCATTGGAAGAGCTTGACTCTGGGGTCAGGGCTCCGACCACAGTACCCAGCTAGAAAGATCAGCAAATCGGTGTACAATGGCAATGTGTGAATGCCACTTACGTTGTTAATGTATGCTTCTCCCGGTCCGGTAACCAAGAAGAAGCCCAAGGCAAGCCACCACATCGTATGATCCTTGAGGAACACCTTTGTTTCCCAGTTCAATAGCCAATTTTTCTTCCTGCGTTCCTCCTCCTCTCTCTCTTTCTCGAGCCGTGCTGCCTCCCTCTCTTCCTCAGTTTGGGTCAGTGATAGCGTTTGTTCTTCGTCATCTGCATCGGACTGCGAGAATGTTCCATACGCAGCTCTAACCTCGCTTCTCGACCGGAAGAACTCGCTCTCTTCCAAGAGGCCACTCCTCTCAAGTTCTTCGACTGCTTCGTCAATATACTTCTCCTCATCCTCACCGACAATTCGTAATCCAAAAGTCCCAATGACACCAATACCGAAAAGCAGTGCGGCAAGAAAAATGAAGTATCGGAAGACGTCTACATCGCCACGGCTGCCATCTTCTAGCTGTTCATACAAAAGGTAAGTACCCACTTGACTCTGCCACATACCACTGAGGCCAAAAGCAGCTATAGGAATGGCAAGCATAATGCCCTTGTGTTTGCCCCTGCCAAAGTTTTTGGCGCAAGTCGTGACGGCGGCCAGGTACATGCAACTTGTGGCGGTCCCGACGCACACAAAAGCCACCACCATCATCCAGAAAGGGTATCCATTTCCACCGGCATCTGGAGGTGGACCATTCTTGTACACGATTGCAGCTAAAAGGTAGCCTATTCCGAACACCGTACCGGAAAATAAAGCCAGCGGCGACGGGGTATACCGGTCACAGAGGTATCCGAAGATTGAGACTGGAAGGTACATGGACACACCAGCAGCAATCGATACAGCATTTACTCGGAGTTGAGTGTAATGAAGACGGGTGAGAAACAAGGGGCCGTAAAGGGAAAACGCAGTGATGCTACCAGCTCCTAAACTACATCAACTTGTTAGCAAAAACAGGTACGGTGGGATGTAGCGAGGTCTTGATATTGGGCTCACCAGGTTACTACTCCCCAGGCAAAGCTGCATATCCGTACCACTTCCTTCGCCAGCCTGCGGCGATCCCTTTCGACTATTTCTTCAACAACATCACTCAAGAGACCGTCTTCACCGTCGCTATAACGGCGTGCAGAGATCCTGGATCCTGGCCGGGAGTGTATATCTCTACCCTCCATGTCCCCGCCAGAGTCATAGGTAGTCAGTAACGGACGGTTTGTGTCAAAGTCTCGTTTATCAATAGAGGGGTCCCGACCATTGGACGGAGGCATTTCGTGTTTGGACTGGCCAGTGAGAGAATTTAAAGATGACGATTTTCGAACAATAGAGAACTTTCAAAGACTATATATATATGCCTACCCGAGCTGGATAAGCTAGGGCCCAGTATACTGTTTCTGTGAGCAATTGGGCAGGTAGCTGGGGGGATCAGTTGACTGAGCTCCGAGGTTCGGCTCCGCTACGTCACCAGGAAGTTTAAGGAAATGACATGTTTATGGAGAACGAAGTTTCCAAAAGAGTTATACAGAATAAACTTGAGATAGAAGATACCCACCCACACACACGAGAACAAGGTAGACAGACGGACCTATGGAACTGTGAGGCAAGGGGATGAGGAGAAAGAGTCATGCATCTGCTGGCGATTACACCGCTTATCGCCGACCGCACGTGACGTGTGTTTATCAGTCATTCAGTATCCCCCTTTTAGGCAATTCCCTCGGCTGACTTGCGTTGTGCGCTGTATCAGTCTGTCTACCTGCCATACTACTTCGGCCTGGTCACAAAATAAAACATGTATGATTATGAAGTTCTTGTCTAAAGCCCCCCACCATTTATGTACATTAACATACTTCTGGAAAGTCACCCCTATAGCTCAACATGGAAAAGGTCCAGGGAATCGGACAAGTTCCCGGGAGGTATAATCAACAAGACATGTCCGAAATAGGAACAAACCTAGACAAGGGAATATAAAAAGAAAAGGAAAATAGATAAAGGGCAATTTCATGCACGCCGTCAGAATGGAATCGCTCTCGCACGAAAGACCTTCTATGATGCTCCAGGCATGTATAGACAAGGGCTCTGAGGTGAGCATTGTGCCATGATCAATCATCAGTATCGTATTATCGGTTGTCGAAAAACTCCTCCACCGCATCACCCGGGTGGGTCGTTAAGTGTCGTCGACATCATTGGACGTGCGCAGGGAAGAAAGGAATAGAAACAAGTGGAACGATAACGCCTGGTCCATTGCCATGCAATTTTGACGCCGTATCCCGCTGTTCTCAAATGATTCTTTGATCGACTGACTTGGAAGGGAATGCAAAGCCGCTAACTCCGAACTTGGTAAGGTGAAATAGAATAAAAAGGTGGAGACAAAAACGAAGATAAAAAAATAAACCAGGGATCAAGCAGGGGATACGTGACAATAGCAAAAAAAAAAGGGGGGGGGGAGAGGGAGGGGGGATAAAAACAGTAGAATGTGAGATCAACCCTAATAGCTGACTTCACCCGGATCGCTTTCCATCACCCCTTCATCCCAATAGCGATCGGACAAGTCCTCTTGGCCAGACACTTGGGATCTTAGAGCAATGGCTTCGCCCTCTCCTCGTTCAATATATTCATCCTGGGTGAGCTCCTTTAAGATACGCTGGAAGTACATTCTGAGGGTCCGTAGGCCGCGCAGATAACCGCGGTCGATATCATCAGGATGGTGTGGGGGGCAAGGTGCATCCGGAGAAAGCTCATCTTCGCCAGTGACACAGTTTGCAAAGTCGACGATCTTCAGCTGAACGTCCATGTTATTATGTCCCTCATCAGAGGCACGGCGTTGCAAAGGAATTCGCTTGCTGTCAACGCTCTTTTCATCCTGCGGAACCTTCTCATGGGAAGACTGCTCGCCGTCATAAAGGATCAAAAGACTACTAGCGTAGAGCCGATACCGTTTCAGCTTTCGGATCATATTCTCCAATTTGGACAGTTTTTCAAGGATGACAGGGATCTTCTTCGCCACGCTGGTATAGCTGACACCATCGTAGAGGAACCGGGTGAGGGCGTCCTGAAATTCGCGCCCTGACTTTAGGTCCCGGCCAAAGTACTTGTCTTCGAATGTATATTCCTGCTTTTTCACATTCCAAGATTGCATACCGCAGAGCCGGACGCCTAACTGCTGAGAGGTTGTTGATTGGCATTTCCGTCTTTGAGATTTCTTTTTCTTCTCATTAGCTTCAATTCCATACTGGCGTGTTCCCATTTTGAGATCAAGGACGCAAGGTTTGTTCATGCCAGCAGTGAGATCTTCTAACAGCAAGAAAAACTGCACACGTTCATCCTTCCGCGTCTGTGCCTCTTTGGGATTAGAAGGAAGGAGGAAGCGGTTGTCATCTTTTGGCTGAACAAGGGTGGAATCCTTCGGTGGCATATCGGCAACAGAACCATCCTCGGTTTCTACTGCATCGGCTATATCGGTTTTCGAGGCTTCAAAGTTGGGCGGGTTCACGCTCTGAGTAGCTGATGGCACCAACTGAGCATCCGCTTCCATGGAGAATATCTCGTCCTCTCCATCACCACCATACCCGTCGTCTTCGAAGAACATAAGGTCGCCTTCTTTTTTCCCCGGGCTCATACTCCGTCGTCTTTGCAAGCCACTTCCTGAATGGCGGCGCCTTACCCGGCGAGACCGTGAGACTGAGATGGAGCGTGGCTCGGACTCTTCTGTTCGAATTTGTTGGAGGCGGTTATGATTCGAGTCTAAAGCGGTAGACGCTGACGATGATAAGCCAGGGCCTTCACCTGTTTGCTTCGTAATGTCTATAGCAGCAGACCGTGGTGGTTCATTGGGGACGGATGCATTGCGACGGCTACTAGCGGTATGGTCCTCGGACAAGTTAGCCCTCCTGCGTGTGACACTATCCGAGGACATTCTTGGTAATGTGATGTGGCCTCGAGCATGACGCCGGTGATGGTGAATAGCCGGAGGACTGAAGACCTCTCGGAGAACCTGCTCCTGTAGCTTGCGATTGACCGTCGTGGCGCCCCAACTAATCTTGGGCTTTTTCGGAGAAGTGACTGTGTCGTCCAAATATCCATTTCTCAACCTTTGTTCACCAGTCATCGCTGCAACACCATGAGGACATCTGTCTCGGTTCATCGTTGTACCATCCGCAGTCCTTGGCCGTTGTGGGCGAGAAAATAAGTCAGCCGGAATGATGTGCCGGTTGTTTTCAAGGATCACCTTAGGAATGATTCCAGTGACTTGTTTCTGACTAAAAATTCGTGGCTGATCCACGGTTTCAGACGGACGAGAACCGTTGGCAGTTAGTGAATTGGCCTGTTGGGGACCATTCGTCTCACCCGTTGCAGGTTCCCCATTTAAAACCTCAGAATTTCCCTCGGAGGTTAACTTGGAACGCTTGGGGTTTTTAGAGAAGGTTACATTCAACACACCGATGTACCTAAAGGAGCACTAATCAGCACGGTTCCACACAGGGATTAACAATAATAAGGTCAAAACAAGATAAAAACCGTATCAATTTACCTTGGCAGGAACATGAGCATCTCCGGGTGTCTGCGTTCAATTCGCTCATAGAATTCATTCTCCCGGTTGTTGAGCTGTTTACACACAGCGCGTCTCGAGAAACGGAAGACGGTAGTATGGCCACCGACCTGGTGCCGGTAAGGTTTCAATTCTACCGCGCCCAAAGGAGCCTCTGTACTGTGCTTGCGTCCACGGCGCGGAAGGCGTTGACGTTGAGTTGGTGTAGCAGTTGGTGTCATTTCAGCTTCATCGGTCAAACTCGACTCTTCGTCGCGAGTAGACGTGCCACTTTCATCCGCCGAGCCATACTCCGATCCACACGTTGAATACTCACTGCTGCGGTCGGTCGTGGCGCTCGGGGGGTTTTCAATCAACTCTTCTAATTGTGGAGCTTGTCTGTCTTGCAAATCACCGTGCAGAATTCTACTATCATTCTTAGATCGAAGAGATATATCCACATGATTGTTTTCTTGCTCATCAGAGACGCCATGTCTCTTGGGCACTAGAACGTGACTACTCTTCGTGGGTGATGGGTCGAATGGTTTCGTACCACGTTGACCATCCGGATAAGACTGGATTTGATCAACCTCTTCAGAAACAGTGACGCGTTCATGGGGATAATACACAGCCGAGGAGATTTGTTCATCGTCTTCATCTTCATATTGTGCAGAGCCACGACGCCGTTCTCGATCTGTATCAGAGGAAGGTGAGAGACCAGGGACCTCCTTCGAGAAATAGTCCCTGCCGCCTTCTGCAAACTGCGTCGGGATGCTTTTAGAAAACGATGTACCGCGAGCACCACCCGGAGTTAAATGGAAATTGCGGATCTCTTCAAGTAAGCTGCGAGGCAAGGTTTTATAAGGCTTCCTAACATCATCGCTCACCGTGCGCTCCGTTGTCTCGCTCTCCAGAATCGGGGTGATCACCGGAGCATTAGCCATTGACAGATGAGATAAACTTTTCGAGCTCCGAAGATTGGAATCCTCCGTGGCCACCAGCAATTCTGGTTGCGAGTCGGAGAATTCCGCAAGGCGACGAGGTTCAGAGTGGACAGCAGGCTGATGCTTTTCCAATGGTTCTAGAGGGTCATTGTGTCGTCTTCCACGGTCTTCCCTTCTTTTGCGATCCGGTGAGGTAGTATTTTCCTTGAACAGACCCAGATAATGGCTTGACTTACGGCTGCGCACATGAGACGTCGGCTCCGCGTTAGTCAGGTTTGCCTCGATCGAGTGATCTACTCTGCCGCGACGGCCACGGCTCAAGCTGCGGCCAATTCCAAGTTCAGGCGCAGCGTGCGGTGAAGGCTGTTCAAGCTTTGGAAATGACGTTGTCTCGTGCTGAGTCTCTGCAGGCAGGTGGTCTACATGGACCGCCGAGTGTGGTTGTGGAAGAGACGCATCATTGAGGGAGGAAGAGATTAAACTACGGTTGGCAAGCGACTCCTCTGGGGACTCAACACCGGTACCATTCGAGGTCGTCTTGCGCAGAGGTTGCGAATTCTCCCAGCCCGAGATCTGCGGGCTGCGTTGAGCCGTCTCGTACTGCCTATCCAGGTCTACATCAGGACCGACCGAAAACAGTGGGGAACGACGAGATGATATAGCAGAGGACAATAATGACGGAGGGAAGGAAGGGTTTCTGTGGACGTCAACTTCCATGTGGGAGAGGTTGGCGATAGTGTGACGGGGGAGGACCTTGGAAGAGGGAATTGGAGAAGGAGAAGCGGATGCATTTTCGCCGGCAAGATTCAAGCTCGTGGACAGTTCATTGTCTGTGTCTCCTTCGGGCGGAAGCTGCGGCGAATTACTGAGTTCGTTATCAGAAGGGAGGTAGTGGGTAGCAAAGATACTATCTCTCTCCGACAACTGGGGGCTGTGAAATAGGTCAGGACGGGAGAGCTTCTCGTGGGGGACGGTGGTAGCCCTTTTTAGAGCGAATCCGGCCGACGGTTTAGCCCATTGATGAGCGGTGGGGGATTCAGCACGGGAGGGAGAAGGAGCTTCTTGGATGCCATGGTGGAGGAGCTGATCCCGGGCGTGGTGGCGCGGCTGCTTGTGATGACGGCGTTCGGGCCCGTCAGAGCAATCATTTTGGGCAGACGCAACAGGTGTCACCAGGGGTCCAGACCAGGTATTTTCTGATGCAGACGGAGGACTTGACATGGGGAGGACATTGGTCGGGCGTGCACGACGACAGGAGGATCGAAGATTGAGGCCAGAGAGGGCAGTCTATGGTTGGTGCGTTATTTTTCACCTCAGGCGCAACGACGAAAAGGTCAGGTAGAGAGGGGGGAAGAGGATCTGGCGTCAACGAGTTAGATAATAGAGTCCCTATGGAAAAGACAAAGCAAATCAAGCAGCATTAGCCACGTTCCGGGAGAAGGACACCTTACAGGCTGGAAATTAAGCGCAGCCACCGGAGATGATAGGCATCGGTAATGGGGGGGGGAACAATGCAAGTGTTATCGGATCGGGGAGGTTTAGTAGTAGGTATGCTTGGGAGGTATGTATGGAATTGAGTATAAATTAATCAGGATTGGGGAGGTGGAGAGGAGGGGTGGGAAGGTAAAACGAGTAGCACTACGAAGTACAAGTTCGTTCTAGGAGGTCAAGTAGAAGTAGCAAGGTCCGGCGCCGGTATGTGAGGTGAAAGCACTAGAAAGAACAGTTACCGGGGAAGAGTTCTTAGTGGTAAAGAGAGTTAAGTTGCAAGGGTAAAGTCACTAAAGAGGAAAAGCAGTTGGTCGAGAAATGACGCGGATCTTCGTCACCGCCTTAGTGGGTCCCAAAATAAAAAGGAAAAGAACAAACTAAAAAAAAGAGTTGGAAAAAAAAAAACCAAGTTTATTGAAGAAAAGGGAATAGTAGCGTTCTTAAAAGATACTAGAAAAAGAGAGTTTACAGCGATGGCAAGATAACAACAGGGGGGAATGCAGAAACAATGACCACGGGATTTAGTTTTGGACTGGACCCTATCGCTTTTGACTGCATACAAATGCGAAGACAAAGGACTGGACAGTAAGTGAAAATTGGTAAAATATAGGAAACTAAAACTATGGAAAGGGGGGCATATCGAAAAGATGGCAGAAGAAGATGAAACTGGAGGTACACACACAGTGAAAGAAAAAGGAATCATGAAGTCACCGAAAGGGACCTTCTCTTGTTCCCACCTGGGACTGAGGAAATGAACATGGGCCAATCACTGGCGATGGCTGTAGTAATAAGAATGGGGACATTCCCCCAAAACAGAAGGGGTGGTCATCTGTTCCATACTGTTCCGGGTAATCTTGATTCCCATCCAGTCCGAGGCAGTAAGGATACCCAAGCTATTGGAAACTTCTGTGGATACGCCACTTCTCTGGGGTATTACTGTACTTAATACTACTAGTACGCGCCATCATCCAGGCCCGATAGTACGAGGCTAGTCTACTTATCCACCTCAGATGCTCTTTTGCTAATAGTTTCAACGGCTACGGTAGAGTATCACAGTTCAGATACCAAAATGTTCAACAGTCATTATCATGTGTCCAATTTCCTCCCGGGATTTGGAGTGAAACATCTTATTTGCATACATGATATGGGTATATCCCTTTGCATATGATATAAGAGAAAATCAAATCTTGACGACGAACCAAACGTTGTTCCAGAGAATCGGAGATCTCGGAATGCAGACCCCGTCAAATCAACAATAATTCTAAAGATGACTCGTATAACTTGACTGCTATCTATTAAGGGGGGTGGGTTCGGTTGAATTTTGCTCCTGGGCAAATAATTAAGACCCTCAAAAGTTCCACGGGGCTTCCATTGGACACCTTGCGTGCGATGGTCGGTATAGGTAGCAATTAAGTCTCGGTACTCAAACTTTCGGCCACCCACAGGACTCATGAAATTAGTATTATCATCATCATTCAACGAACCGCCCCTTAGGATCTACATACTCCAATTACTAGCCATAACGTAACGGTGATAATGGGGTTATATTCCATCTCCATTCCTTCCATTCCACTTCATCTCCACATCCACATGATCGGATCAGCCCCAACCTGCCAATCATTGAACAACGTGATCGACTTGCTTGGCCATGGTACCTTCCGGCAGACGGATGATAAGGCATCAACATTTCTTTGAGACTCTTGGGTTCACCGTCTTATCTATATACCATGGAAATAGACATACCATCCTAGTCAATCCCTTCCTCCTTGCAGCTGGAGTTTCCCCCATTCCTCCCGCTTTCCCTTTGAGACAGAATACTTGGTTGAGTTCCCAACGTAACGCGATGCCAAGTTCTTATACCTAGGGGCTACCTTCAAGGCTTCCAGCGAGTAGCACCACATGTAGAAATTGACCAATGTGATGCCGTTTACCTGCGCCTCGGTAGGACAGGGCTGGCTGACTCCCATAGATGATCATCCGTGAGGTCCAAGAAAGGGGAACCCTACCATATTTGTCAGAACCCGACGCCTAGACGGCTTCCTCGGTGTCACGGCTTTCTTGGTCTTTAACGGACCGTTTTCCGAGAGTAAAACTCAAAGTCTTGGTTCTCCAGTCATTGAGCTTTTCATTACCAAATCCAAAAGTAAAAGGAATCCCGCCAGGTGAGCGAAGCCCTTCCACGTGATCCTATCTGAATCATTCACTTGCTGCCCGAATGCGAGTCATTCTTCGGGGTATCAACGCTTTTGGAAGTAGTTCCCTATTTCCAGCTTTGCCAGTGAATAATCCAGCGACCGGAATGCTAGGCTATCAATGAACCAGCAAATCAAAAATAGCGGGAGTAATCTCTAAGTGATGTGTCCAGAACCTTAAACAGAAGGTGTATAAAGAACATTGAGGCCTATAGACTCTAACCATGGCTCTTGAAGCATTGACCATCTGACACCGTACCTTGTTGACCGGAAAAGAAGGGAACGATACCTAGAATCTCTTTATTGGAGTGAGATAGATATATGCACGAATGGATCTATCGATTAATATCATACATTAGCCCATCGGCTACCTAGAACCTGGCCATATCGAGCAATGGCATCAGACACCTGCAACCTGATTGATTCTCTCCCTTTGTATCAGCTAACTACATTAAAATTGGACCCAAGGGCATTATTGCCCAGGTGTCTAATGTCCTAGCCCATCATTGAACTGGTTCTGTCGAAAACAGCAAACATAAAATCGTTTTCTGTTCCGAACAAATACTCTTAAATGGATCAAACAGTAGTCTTACTCTTTAAAATACACTGTGTGGCCATACCTTTCACTGCTTATGGGTGAGCTTGCAAGCAAGAAAACAAAATGCTTCCAAAATGCCATATTTCAACAACTGGGTAGCATTAGACCAAGTGAATCCTGGTACAATGATCAGGATTTTATAATAGGGGTACTCGTTCAATAACGAGTGGACAAAGGGATACATAGTTACAACTTCAGTCCATTATCAGGGCTGGACAACTGGGACGTTCTACGCGATAAGTCCCTCACTGATTCCGCGGGCGCCAGCTGACAGTAATGAACCGTCACATTGCATACCTTGAATAAGAAATTTCTGTTGAGGCCAACTCAGGTCTCATATTGGCTAACTTTACTAGCCATATCGAGCTCTCAAGGTGATTATACTATGCTTCAAAAAGTTGGCGCATTTAGTTATTCTCTGTTATGTGCCATGGCATGGTATAGTGAACCTCCATCATCGACGAACTCCTCGTCTGTCTATCTTGTATGTATAGCACCTCAAATAATCACCCTACCATACTCAGTAAAGGAGATATGTCTCAGCTTGGTCATGTGGTATCAAAATGATCCTAGTTCTTGTTACTACTTCGACTCATTAGTTGACAGAGTTTAGGTTGATTCGGCAGCTGTTATCCATGATCGACTGATCTATGTGCTTGATTTAGACAATGAGCTCTACTTTATTCCAAGTATACATACGAAGAAGCCACTTCTTAGAGCGGTTCTTCACCTCGACCGAAGTTTGGAAAACAGCCACCATATTGAGCTTCAAATGCCCATCAACCCGGGCTTCATCGCAAATGTGAGTGCAGTAGTTAGCTCATAGTCTACATTAACACAGACAGAATATATAATTTAGATTTCGATCTACTTGAGCCCTATGTTTGGCGTTGGTGTCAAGCGCGACTTCAACCCTCGCGTTGCATCCCATGGATTTGCTAACGGGAGGAGAAAGTTCATCCAAAGCTCACTTCAACAAACAACAAATGTCGTCGGTAGAATGCGTGGCCAAGTCAGCTGTTGCTATACCGTTGCAGGGCTACGAGTTGACCTTGACGTGATGATGTCTTTCATGCATTATACACTGAATAAACTAGGCTGTTCAACCAAACAAATAATGCAGTCCAAGCAATGGACAAGTTGTGAGGCATTTAATATGACGGCGAAAGGGAAAGTAACAGGCTATATCCACACATCATAGTTTGTACAGTCCATGGAGTAAGGATAGGTAGAACATTGCTACGTGTATACTTAACTTGGGGCAGCTTTCAAAACTGACTAGGATATAAGGGCTGCCAGGAGGCGATCAATATACCGACCCATGCTACCATAGAAACGGTTGTCACACATGCTCTATTACTTTGTTATTTACGGCTCGGTAGCCCCGTCAATTGTTCTAAGGTAAACTGGCATTGAAAATTATTTTGGTGTTTGAGTTGATTACTGGATGATCGGAGCGGTAGACAACATCTTGGTTATAAAGCGGATATGAATAACAAAAAGACCTATATATAGTCGGCATGTATAATTAAACGAAGCCTACTGAGTTCGTTTAGAAGTATGAATGCATATAGAAATCAGAGACTGATACTTTCAGAGGCCAGGGGACAGACAGTCTTATGGTCTCTTGGGAAATACCGTGGATCAAAGTATTAGGCGCAGCTATTGAAGCCATTTGAATCAATCCCCGCACAATATTTCATTTAGCAACTATCAATATGACAAGGCATAATACTGAGCATAATCCAAGTTAGCTTTCAATTTATGTCTGATTATATGGTTTTGGTTAATTAAAGAAACTTGCTATTATGGTACGCAGTGAGGAGCTTTCACGTGGAAGTTGATATAATATCTGAGCTTCTCTGGCGTCTACTTTAGTATTTCTTCATGTAATAAAGAACTTTGGTAAATAACATGGTTTTCGTTATTTAATAGAGTCTCAGCTTAACAGCTATGGAATTTCTGTTAGAGATTCCTCTAAATGAAGTTAAAGAACACATCTACCTTGAAGGCTCGTGTTATTATATGTTTCTTTCTCTTTTGTTTTCCCTGTTTATTTACCTAACATTTTCTGTTTCATTTCCTTCATATTTTTTTGGGAAAAAAAATCTTGTAGGCGCCTGTAGACTGCGGAATAGTCACATTGCGCGTACCTGATGGTTATGCTTTTCCTCCAATATTATTGGAACATGAGGCGTGATGCGCCGGGGCCGGCGATGTGACGAGAAGCAGCGACAGTCCAACGGCAGGTTCCGAACTACCGCCAGACCAACAATAATCCCTACTGGCGTAAGAGCATGCAGCACGAAAGCACACCCGAACAGGGGTCGGGCGCAACGACTGCCCCTCTCCAATTGAGCATCTTGCGATTCGGATACTAGGACTCGCCTCCCCGCAGCACCATCATGGCTGGCGCTTTTCTCTCCACCACAAGCAAGACCTAATCGTTATACTTAATTACTGCCTGCCTCCTTCATTACCATCTCTTCTTCTGATATTTTTCTTATCTTCTGTTAACCCAGCCTCTTTACCTTTGATGTCGTCCTATTCGATAAGGATCAACGGCCCACACACGTTTGATCCATATGTAGATGTAGATCTTTTCAGAAGACTGCTTAAGCGCGAACGGACCGTGACCAGCTACACAAACCTCGGTCGCCACAGGAACTTTTTGGAAGGCCTCTTAACAAACTTGACTTGCACGAATCGACCCGATATTGTATACTAAGGCTCTCGGACTTCACAACAGCTTCCGTAACCGGAAACACATTGTCAAGATGCACAGACAGTTACGTTTGGATACCTCTGTGGGGGGCAATCAGCGATATTCCTTCATTGAGACCCCACTGGAAATGCATGCTTCTGGATTACGGAATGGCCAACAGCAGCAAGAGCCACCGCCGTCGCAATTATTAGCAGTGTCCAATCCTGATACTATACCGGCTCAGGCTGAAGCAGAGCAAGGACAACCACAACGCCTACCACCATTCAATGAGAAGGCACAATATGTGCGGCAAGAAGCGGTGGCTCCTGGTAACCCAGGTGGTCCGAATTATGAAGAGCATCCTGCCATCTCTGCCCCTTTTGCCGACGTGGTGCCTCAGCCGGTCCAGCAACACGATGCAGTTGTGCCGGACTACTCGTATGTGGTGCCGCCTCCAAATTCTCCAGGACCACTTCCGGCCAAGACCTATCCAGAAACCCCAGCGCAAGTAGCCCGGATACATACAACGACCATCGCGCCGGACATAAATCCTCTACAGTCTCCACAAGTACCCTATTTCCCTGGGCCACCGACGGCCTCAGGGGCACCTTACACGCCATTGGCAGATGATGTTGCGGCATATCATCGGCCAGGCCAGGTATCGCACCCTAATCAACATGTAGTAGGTGGAACATGGAGTCATGACATGTGCGATTGTTCAAACATTTGGACCTGTTGCCTTGGGATCGTGTGCCCTTGTGTTCTATATGGGAAGACGCAGTATCGTCTTTCGCAGATGTCAAGGAAAGAAGACCCCACAAACATGTTAGGCCATGAGACATGTAATGGGTCATGTACAGCGATGGCTCTCTTGTGTGGTTGTCAATGTGAGCACTACTATCCCACGGTCTCGGCTACTGAATGCTAATGGTTCCTATAGGGCTCATGGCGACATTTCAACATAGACGAACCCGCAAAGCATATGGTATTCGAGGAGACATTGCATCAGATTGTGTTAGAGCGACCTGTTGTACATGCTGTACCCTTATACAGGACGAAAAAGAGATAAAGAAACGTGAGGAAGAGCGTGCGAATGCAGCCAGGGCTACAGGAGCAACCCTCGTGTCACCATACTTGACGCCTCCGCAGATGGCATACGGTCCTTTGTCGCGATAAGTGAAATAACCTTGATGTTGCAATTTTCGTGAGGCGTGGACGAGAGGTTAACGCTCTAAGGCGGGTACGGATGGCGGCCTCCGTCGAGACGCATTACCTATTTGCATTTGTGTTCATTCACCCTTTTTGCTAAATACCCAATACAGCGTTCTACTTATTGGAGTTTTATTTTTGACTTAAACAAGAGTTCGGAAAGGATCTGCATTTAATGATAATGATTCACATCTGTTTTGTGTCCAGGGGGCTCTTGGCGTTGCTTTTGGATGATTCCCTTGCATGCAGCGGTCAGTTTGCTTCGGTGTGGTGTTGGGCTCTTAAAATTCGAGAGTCTGGTGTTTTTGTGTATACAACCCTCAGACAGCTTGTATATAGAGGATGGACAATGCAATTTAGATTCAAGTCCTTAGGAAAGAATCAAAGAACAAAGTTCTTGCTCCAGAATGCGGGCAGAACGTGATCGGCTGATCATCGACATCTTTGTTAGGCGGTGACGCCAATGGCCGAAATCTGGACCATAGTGGCGGATCCTTATGGCGTTCAACGTTACGGAGTTAACTCGTATAGAAAATGTACCACTCTCTCTGACCCCGGACCTTCGTTCGTATCTATTATAACCGGTTACTGCTTAACAATTTATATCGCCTCGTTCGATTTATCTGCATATACAGCTTTGATTCTATTCGTGTACTTGACTCTTGTGCTCCTTGCCGTCGCGCCTTTTCTGTCACTCTCCGACCCGATTTTCGGCATATAGTCACCAACTTCTTGGTTGAACACGCTGGACCAATGGAGGTTTGAGAACTATTTTGAATGCTTCCTCTACTGGGAACGGTGAGAGTAACTCGGATGATTCTGTGGCATATATGAGTGACTACAGCCGCGTGGTCTATCTGCTCAGGTTGATCGTCCGACCATGGGGGATGACGTTCGTCTAGCCCCTCGCCAGATATGGGCACAACCGACAACATCTTCTACGAAGACTTACCAACCCGGATGTACTCCATTCGTGCTCCCCAGTGAAGGTATGCTGCAAAATGAAGACGTGACTGCGCGATGTCACTCCCGAGCAAGAATTTGGTTGCCTGCGCTATCGGGTCTCATGAAATCTGGCTAATATGACCATCTGTGAACATTTCTAGGTTACATTTATCTGAATCTCTCTTATTCGATAGCTCTATCAGAAAATGCCGTTTTTGAGCCAGTCTGCACGAGTACGGCGACCGCATCGAGAGGTCCATCTCCAATGCTCGATACCCGTGACCCCTTTTACGCTTCGGTGACTCCCCAATTATATGCTATCGGCTGTGCAACAGTAGTTAGCTACCTTCTCGTCATTATTCTTCTTATAACGCCACGCACGTTTTATGTTGGTGGTCCTGGTGGTGGGGCCAACTTTCTAGGGCGCCATGGCATGATTAGTGGCTCATATAGCGGTAATTCCTCGGTGGTGGGAGTTGGTGGTCGGCCATGGCTGCAGAAGGTGGCTGCGCTGCTCGTTGCTATATCGTTGACAATTGCGACTGCCGATTCATTCAAGGTGGCCGAGGACCAGTATATACACGGCTACTCTGATGCCGATGCGCTTACCTCAGAGGTCATCGACGGTATGGAAATTCGCGTTATCAGAGTCATATCGAGCACTTTTCTCTGGCTCGCGCAGGTTCAAACACTGATTCGACTCTTCCCTCGACATAAAGAGAAGGTCATGATTAAATGGGCCGGTTTCGCCTTGATTGTGTTGGACACGATATTCAGTATCTTGGATAAATTCCTAGTCCAGAGCAACACTACAAGGCCTCGATTATATGAAGATGCAATACCCGCACTCAGTTATCTTTTCGAGCTTGCGCTTAATTTGCTATATGCCGCATGGGTCATCTTTTACTCGCTATCCAAACATCGCTTCGCGTTCTTTCACCCGAAGATGAGAAATATTTGCCTGGTGGCCCTCTTATCGTTATGTGCGGTTCTAATACCAGTTGTATTTTTCGTTCTGGATATCGCAAAGCCTGAGGTCGCTGGCTGGGGTACATACATTAGGTGGGTTGGATCGGCGGCGGCCAGTGTGGTTGTTTGGGAATGGGTAGAACGCATTGAAGCATTAGAACGAGATGAAAGAAAGGATGGTATCCTCGGCAGGGAAATTTTCGATGGTGATGAAATGCTTGAAGTGACTCCTTCTGAAGAGGTCGATTGGCCTCGCCAAAACAATAGGAACGACAGAGGAGGAGGTACAGGCACATCCTCGGGATGGGGAGGTATGATGGGGTTGACTCAACGTCCATTGCGCACTCGAGTTGGCCACCCTGGGGGCCGTAACCGGCAGACTCGTGCTGATGTACAAGACCCTGCCATGTCTAATGACCCCCGTCAACGGGGTGCAGCCCGGCCTACTCCACCGCCCGCTGCTGTCACACCTGTCAGCCGGGCGGACACCACGAGCGCTGCCAGTACTGTGTACAATGTACATTATCATCCTGTCTCTAGCCCTACACCACCGGTCGCTATGCCGCATATGGAGGAAGAAAACGAAGCTGACGACTATGGCGATGTTGCTGGCAAGGAATTGGAAACCGCCATCGAGGAGCATCGATCAAATTCGGCCCATGAGCGCATATCGGCGGAGCAGGCCCGGGAAGAGTCGCCCCAGATTATCAACGTGGACGACCGATGGCGAACTATACTCAACCCCTTCAGGCGCAGGCGTGCGTCTCTACCTAAGGAAGTTGCTTCAGCACAAGCGGTAGAGGAGCAGGGGGACCCTATTGGAGATGGAGGTGAGTTGGACCATGGTGAGACTAGCGAGCAGGAGTTGTCGCGACCCGTCATCAATCGTCTATTTGCGCTCAATCGCAGAACGAGGCCCGGCTCTGGACGGCAAGGTTCTGAAACACCGTTGCCGGTTACGGTCATCCCCGCCAGGCGTCGAGGCCAGCACACATGGTCGCCCGAGTGGTTCACGGAGTCTAGTCTTCTTGAACCATCCCTAGGCCAGCGGCCCCGACCAAATCGCACTGATTTGCCGGTAAGGGTGATACAACCACAGAGCCGCACAGCTGCGCCTTGGGCAACGCCCAACGAAGGAGAATTTGGCTATGGCAATTATGAATTACGTTATGACCCTGAAGCGGCAGCGCTTGTGGGACCTGGTGAATCTCATCCTTGTCCACAGTCGACCGACCATGCTTATCTTGATACAAATATCGATCCCGAAAGACCCTCTGTTGCTGAACGGCATGGCCAAACTCAAGAGCTAAATCAATCTACACCTGAGCGGTTGCTATCACCACAACATCCTCAGCCGACCAATTCACCGAATGACAGTCATGCCACCACGGAAAATTCTAGACCTCGGTGAGGAATTCGAGGCTCATGTTCTAGCCTACATTTCCTTGGCGGACCGCGTATCTCATTCGTTCGGTCCGAGTTAGACGATTCATTATGATCCATATCGTCGATTTTCTTTCTCTTTACATTAATTTTTGACATATTCTTGATTTAGCGGGAGTATCGCTGGATGTATCTAATGGGGGTCTTGCATTTCTCGATCTTTTTCTTTTCTCTCTTTTTTTACTTCTTCGGAACTTTGTACAGGGCACAGGCATAAGTTTTTATGCGGTATTGGGAAAGGTCTATGGTTAACACACTGCGTTCCGAAGGTTTGAGCAAGGTTCCAATGCAGTGGCGAAAAGGGGGTTTGGTGCACAAAAGATACCCATGGGATTTACGTGTCGAGATATATTTACTACCATTATGTATGCTGTACATCTTAATATGAATTCGTTTGATTGGGCTGGCGCAGCTTTCCTTCCGTAGAGTCGGATAGAGAGATACTTGCGATATTAAGCCTAGCTTGACGAGGGGTTTAGTACGTTAGTACTTTTATCTCTCCCTAGTAAGTTTTAAATTCCAGATTGACTTCTTGATTTGCTTAATCCCTGTACTAGTATCGCGCTTAAGCTACAGAGATTCTCGTATTATTGATATGGGCCACTAGTAGTCACTACTGGCTTACGTGGAGACTCTGCCTAAAACCCCCTCTTGCATCACCAAAGATAAAAAGAGATAGACGTCGGAAGCGCCTTGAGAAAGACGGATCGAATCCGTGAAATTCCTCCAGTTGACCGAAAGATCATTTGATCAAGAAAGAGTATGGAGTAATAGGGGAAACATTTTATATTTTGCGGAGGTGACCAGGGTCTCTTTGTGGCCTCAAGAAAGTTCTTTGAGCTGATCGGCGCGGCTTAGCTTCAAAGGAAACCTTCGCGTGGTCCCAAGAGAAAAATAAGGCTCTCCACTCACATTTCTCCGCTCTCCGCCGACTGCCGTCATCGATCGATGCCTTACGCTGTACAACGCAGTGCACTCCCCCTCCTAATTCGAATCACTCGCTAGTCGATGCAGCGACGACATCGCCTCTGGGCGTCGCACCATGGCGGCTGTCAATCGGAATATGTTTGACGCCAGCGTTACAACAGATCGACCGCGCGGAGCGTCGCTGATGGTTCTACCGTTGAATCTGATCGCGTTCATTATCTCCTACGTATGTCGAACTTGAATTTTTCTGTGGGATGCGCAAGAGACCAAGCTAACTTATACTTCTTATCCCTACAGTTAGAAGATCCTGGCGATCTTGCTCGTCTATGTCGAACATGTCGAGTCCTCAACTACATGACGCTCCCGCAGCTCTACAAGAGCATTATCCTGACATCCTACGATAGGATTCGATACCGTGGGGATCAGCCTGAAGGGATGGGAAGCGCAAGCCCCTTCTCAATGGGCCTTAACGCCATTATCACCCGTCCATACGCATCACTGGTTCGGTCGCTGACACTTCGGGGAAACTGGCGGGAGTCGGAGCTGGAAGAGCATGCGCGCATCGGTCGGGTGACAGATTCCTCCATGATGCTGAATATTGTGGTCCGGGCGGCCATCGACAAGATGAACGAGTTAGAAAGCTTTAGCTGGGAGCTCGATACCAAGATGCTGGAAACCGTCTACCTCGGGCTGGCGCAACAACCTAAGCTGACTTCGCTGACTATACGGTTCCCCTCGAGCCGTCACCCTCGACCAACGATCGTCATACCCGCAATGCCTCATCTACGGCGCTTGAAAATCACCGATATTGATCCTCTCTGTTACCCAGACGACATTTCAACTCTACTTTGGAAGTGTAAGAAGCTGCAAGAACTCAATCTACATTGGTCACCTCGAATGAGAGAAGAGCAAGAACCCAGCGTCATGGTTCATGACTACTTCCGCAAATGCATATCTGCAAAGCAACCTCTTCGAGTCAAGAAGTTAGGGCTTCAGAATCTGTACGCTCTTCATACCGAAGAGTTCAATCTTGCGTTCGATCAGACCATAGTCGAAGATGTCACCATCCTTACCGACGCCAAATCAGACGACTACAACTTCATGAATACGTTTGTTGACAGTACCTGGCCGATTTCTCCGCCTCATGTCATCCGCATCAAGGGCATTAGACAAGATCGTTTCACTAGGAGGCATGCAGACTTCCTAGGGAATTTCACTGGATTAGAAAGATTGTATTTTGTCAATGCCACGCCCAATCCAAACGATATGAGATCCCCCAGGCACTTGGAATACCCGGCCCCAACTCCACCTATGGTGGACCATAATACGCACAATCCAGGCAGTGCTCCAGCCTATACCCCCGACACCACACCCTCCTGTTCTCCCGGATTGCAGGCCAGCATCCGTGATGCATACCTCAATAATATAATCGTAAACCACGCCGCAACTCTACGGCATCTCTTGCTCCCTTCCTACTGGCCGCTCTCATCAAATACGATTGCACGCATAGTTCACTCTAGCCCGCAACTTGAGCAGCTCGCTTTTGCAACAGAATTTTCCAGCATGGAGACACTAGGGCTATTACTCCCATTCCTCCGTAACCTGGTTGCTGTGCGCCTTTTAGTCCCAACCGGTGCTACGTCGTCGCCGCAGACTCCACGGCCACCGAAATCGAGCTTGGGACGCTTATCGTCATGTACGGCGGAAGATGTATTTACATCCGCGTTATCTCTTGCAGATATCGTGGAAGCCGACGACGACATCCTTATCGACAAGTTCTCTGAATCGCTAGCGGATCCGCAGGTATTCAGCCAGTTGAGATTTTTCGGTTTCGGCTGGAAGGCATTCGAGCTGCTGGACTACTATACAATTCCCGCTGTCCCTCCCCCTGAGCGTACCGTCGAATCGCAATCACAATCCCCGGCCGATTTAGTGAGCGAGGAGGTCAATGGGTTCCGAGAGCCTTGCCAAAATGGATTGTCGCATAAGGACGACGGAACAGGCGCCTCTAGTATCTTGACTCCAGCCCCGGTTTGTCAAACCCCGCCCACAGGGCCAGCACCGAGGACAAGCCAGGCTCCTTCACTGCTAGGCAAACGAAGGCGAGAGCATGAGCTGAACCCAGGAGCACCACCTAAGAAGGGCATGTCGCGCGAGAACCCCATAGAACTATCGGAATTCAACCCTTGTCTACCAACAACGCTCACGAATGGTCGTGTATGGAGACGTCGGGTACGACGAGTGGGCTGGGATGTTGTGAAACGCTACGAGATATGGGGTTTGGATACGCAAGAATTATGAACACTGTATCGTCACGGACGACTTTCGAACTGCACATATATGCTTTTGGGGTTCAAGGATGGGAGGGGCGTTGGTTGGTTGGTTTCGTTCGTCCCTGGTTTCTTATATGAGATGGGGTGAGTACTTTCATACGGGTTCTTATTGCACAGGGGCTAACAGCCTATTCTGCAGGTTAATCTTGTGCATAAAATAAGGCTATATAGCTCTACATATTTTGGTCCGCGGAGCATAGTCGGTGTTTGGTACACGGCTGTTTCTCATCCGGGTTTCCTGCTACTGTCTGTCTAGGTTCTCGGTTTCGACTTCTTCACCTTTTATAAAAGATATCCCTGTTTCGTACATCTACTGTACATTTGAAGGACATAACTCCACTATTACAATTATATATAAGGATATGTGAAATTAATACTGAAAATAACAGCTCCTAAGGCTATAATTAGCTGTACTTATATCTGTAATTCCCGGTGGTGGGTTACTAATTTACTGCTTTAATATGGACATCAGAAAATAAACGTCATGAACTGTATTGATCCCTAGGAGGCTTGTAGTCTGGGCTGTCTTATTCCAGAAGCTGGAACTTATTTCCGTATAAGAGGTTAAACTGAAAATCCAAATTCCTCGATATTAAGTTCGATGCTAATTCACTGTCATATGCTTCTATAAAACTATAACTTTTCTACTGGCAATGATTCCTCTCTGTCTATATTAAGAGCAGGTAGAAGAATGTGAGATGTACGGGAAATCACATTAGCTGCCATCCCTTACTTCTCTTCGCGTTATATATGCAGTCTATGGCGATCTGAACCCTAAGACTCACAACCTTATTGAGATCTTCTTCCATGCCAAACGCCAATCTTCCCCTTTAAAATCTAGGCTCATGCAATGAACTGTCAATATTAACACATGATTCACAAGCTCAGAGTCCTCTCAGTGAATGATCTCTCTTACTAAATGGCTTGAGGTGATGTCACATGAAGTATAAGATTTTCACCACTAGTGAACTTAACACAAACATGGATAGAGAGTATAGTCCGGTATGGAAACGGGGGAGTGGAATGCATGGTGGGATGTAGGAGGAATTCCTAGATCTACTGGATAGATAAGGAATTGGAATCTTTACCGGAAAAGGTTTCCTTTTCAGCACTCATCTCATCTCATACCTCCCGCCTCTTATTCATATTTAAGCCTGGACATTCTCCCTTTCCCTCCGTGCCTAGAATCAGGCATCTTAACTTTCCTTTGAAGTCTTGACTTTACGACTACCTCTCTAGAGCTAGTCCAACACACACCATGAAACTCCCAACTGCGACCACCTTCCTCATCGCTACGCTTCCTCTCAACACATTCGCATGGAAGATCGAAGGATATGATGGGAAGTTCAAGAGGGAGGAGGTAACGAAAGCCGTGTCTGCACGCCCTTGAACCATCCCATTCCTGCAAACTACCCGACCAAGTGCCATCTCGAAGAAGATGACGAGGACTGTCAGGCCTTCCTGCATTTCGGCTGGTATATACTTGTTCTGGTTGCAGTAATCTGCTACTACTTCAGTCCAGTATACCGGAGGATCAGACGGGGATAATGAGCGTTTCCGAAAACGACGGTGTCTTGACTCTCACAATGTCTTCTATGCGTCCGGATACCGTTGGCCAAGATACGACGGTCGAAAGTATAATGGGCGTGGGCTTGATCGAGGCTAAGCTCATTTCAAGGGAATACTGCCAGTCTCACTGGGTCATCACGTTCAGTCAATCTGGCAAGTGCATCAACGCCCATCTGTCGAAGGATGTACTTCGGTATTCACGGGACCCTCTTCCAGAGGTTGTCAGTTCCATCGGCTTTCGCATCAAGAACGGAAAACCCCCAATTGATGACCTATTGGAGGATTTGTGGCTTCCGCCATCATTCATGGAGCGACCCCGGGAGTTCTGCGACTGTGTTCAATGGGCGTAAGTGCAAATTGTGATATTCAGCCTTCCCGTACTGATAGGCTGCAGATTCGGGGTTATCTACAACTACTCCGGGCTTGACTGTATCGACACTGTCTCTACAACAGGAATTTCTCTAGATGATTTGGTTGGGGAGCTAGTCCGCATACAATCAGGTGCTTTGATCGATGTTAACATGGGCCTTACCTTGTCGGAGCGCGCGTGCATTGAAGACTATGGCAGTCTGGCCAGGTCTAATGATCGCAGCGCCACTCGTGCAGGTGCTCATCCCCGGGACGCGGAAGTGGATGATGGAAAATGATTTGTCTTAGTGGCAATGTATCTGGTCCTGCTATACGTGCTTCTTACAATCAATACTGGTGTCATGTCTATCTTTTGTAGGCAAAAAATTGTCTGTGGTGTCTGTAGACGGCTTCAAGCTCGAGTAGGTATATTCACGTCTTCTCCAATTATGGTCACCGTGCCCGCTCCCAAAATAATCAGGCTTGTAATCTTGGAGAGTTATCGTGTGGAACTGAAAGCGCAACGCTTGACACACCAGCATGGAAAGTTGGCATGGCGGTTACATTACTAATGACAATGAAAATAAGGCCTACTGGTGATAATCCCGAATAAGAGGCAGGAGTCATGGATGGCCCATAGTCTGGCAGGGTGCCTAGGAATGTAGACGTCTCATAAGTGATATCGTACATATTAACCTCACATGGATACGTAGCTAGAATGTAACTAGAGTCAGGATCCCAGAACAATGTGTACTCTGAATGTCGTACCATCGCCCTGTAGTCACCATTACTGGCATGTTCAATAGCATGTGTAATGGCTTTACTCATACAAACGCTCGCGCTGCGCACGGGTCGAAAACTCCGATCCAGTAAAGGTGAGATACCTGGTCGAGGAGCTGTCGTCCCGGACTTCCCCGAGACGAACGGACACCTCCTTCAGTAATCGCGCGCGATCGAGGCCGTCGAGAGTGCTGCCCCCGTGGGGGAAGGGCTCACGGGTCGAGTCTCGTGTCATACTGGACACGGCGCCCAGTATGTCCGGGACGATGGTGCGGTCGATGAGGATGCCGCACGCGATCGCGGCGACGAGCATGGTAATCGTCGCCAGGAGGAACATGAACATCCAGCCGGCGTTGATTTGGTAGCGCGTGGGATTCCAGACGGAGCGCAGGCCCGTCGCCGAGAGGGGCGCATAGCGGGGACCGATCTCGGCTCCTGCAGAGAGGTTGCCCGTCGTCCCAAAGGGCTGCAGGCCGGCTAGGTAGTAGGTGTTGATGACCTGCGACAAGCGCTCCGAGAAGGTCCTCGGCGGCAGCTGGAACAGCGGCAGGTCACCCCGGACGTCTGCGAGCATGGGGTTCGCGGTGTTGTTCATGTACCGCTCCGTCAGGGAGCTGGTTGCGGCGTGGCCGCGGGATGACCCGGCCACCAGTCTGTCGGCGAAGTTCTGCATAATGAGTGCCGAAAGGAAGAAGGTCACGTCCTTGGCCGGGTGAGGCCGGAGACTGTCGCGCATTGCTGTGACCGCGCACTGCGGCGTGGAGGCACCATCGCTGACACACGTCACCGCGGTTTCGACGTAGATCTGGTAGAGGTGACAGTAGGCGGTGGTGAATGAAGTGATACCAGGCCCCCCCCACCAGCGAGATTGGAACATGAAGATGGGCGGGTCCGGGAAGTAAGTCTGCTCGTTGCCGGTGATATTTGGAAAGGCCATGAGGTTGGCGGAGATGCCAGTGGAGATGTACCGGTCGAGGCCGAGTTTGAATGATAGCGAACAGCCCATGGGACAAGACAGACTGCCATTGCCGCCGAGGAAGGTCCCTTTTGGCGTGGCGGCGACATGCACCCCTGGTAGACCGAGGGAGGTAAAGTTCAGCGAGCTATCCTCAGTGAATGGGATGGCCCGTTGCTGCATACTGATGTCGAAGCAATCGAGGTCGTAATAGGACGTCTCGAGATGGAACGACGTGTTCCCACGCGCTGTGATACCTTCCATCGGAACTCCCATTAGCGATGCATACGAGATGACAGAGGAATCCAAGATGTGCCGCCATCCTGTCTCGTTGGCGGTGGTGTTCAGCCGAGACATAAGGGGGATCTTGACGTTCCCCCACAAGTCCATGGGCGATTGTTTGACAGATGCAGGAGACAGCAGTAGTGAAAGATAGAGCGCGTCCTGCTGGGATGTGGTGGTCTCCACATCGCCCCCGATATTGGCCGCTGGCTGAATTGTTGAATCAAGATAGGTGATATTCGCCGCCGTGATGTTCGCCTGCCGTGTGGTATGAAGAATATGCAGCGACGACTGTCCTCCCAGAGGCGACAACGCCCATAGCAGCAAGAGGCCCAATCCAAGGAGATTGAACGACCGCAAGAAAAGCTGAGTGGTGAAGGCGCCGGCGACGGTCGAGCTACCCAGCAACTGCTCGAGAATTCCCAGTCGTGCGCCCTTCTCGAGTTGCCAGGTGGCAATGGCCTTCAGCAGCCGACCCATGACCGCCGCAAAGATGATCGGAAATGCTGTCACGGCCTATGGCTGTTTATGAGCCCATGCTGAAATAGGAGTCCACTTCATCAAACAAAATACTTACCGCCGACATGCCGCTCTGGATGCGGTCCCAATCCTTTTGGTCCACCTCCCGGCCGACTCGATCAAAGGCGACTCCGGCGAGAACCAGGAAAGGGATTGACGCAAGCACGCCAAACAGTCCAATCGATCCTCGGAGGACTCGCATCCCGACCGAGCGATCCAGCCGTTGGGGCTCAGTCAGCCAGTCATTGACCGAAGCAGTCGTTCTCACCATGTTTTGATTCTTGTCATCTTCGTCTATGGCAGAGGCTGACCGCGGGGGCGAATCATGTCGTTCGGGACTGGCATCGTGCAGAAAAGGTCTGGCCGTATCAGCAGGAGCGACGTTATCACCGTCCGCTGTAGTCATCTCGAAGATTGTGTGTGGTCTCCAAGTCCTTCACTGTAGGGATATCATTGGCATATCATTGAGGGTAGTGAAGGGGGAGCCTCCTGATGGACACAAGGCTGCGACCTGCCCTAGTTGCATCAGATGATCCCTTCTATTCCCCGCATCTCTCCTTGCCGACGAGGCTGAGGGGCTTTTGGAGTCATGGATCGGCGGGTTGTACCGTGCCCAGATTTAAAGAAGCCTCGCTTCGCTGCATTACTAAAACATTGAAGCCTTGTGCGTGTCGTGGCGAGAGATGGTGAGACCAGTCGATCCTCTGTCAAGGAACAAGAACATCTATGGGAAGAAATCAGGGGTCAGGAAACGATTTGATCTACATCAAGAGACATTGACAGTGGATTCTGGCGATGCTAGTCAAATAAGTTCATGCTTCTTACGCGACTGGTGAGAGCAATTGTCTTGCGAGGCTGTACACTAGTTGGTTGAATTCATTTCCCCTGACCCCTCGAACCCTACCCGTACCCGACCGTTTTCTCCGTTGCCCATCTTTTTGTTCTCGAAACTTCTACCTAGGAGTTCTGGCCTCTTGACTCCGGGAGTCAGGAAGTTGAACCTTCCTTTTGCTCGGCCCTCCTCTCCCGTTCAACGATGGTCAAGAGCGAGTTTCCCAAACGGTGTTGAATACTGGCTTCAGCCGTTCAAATACTAAAAGTTCTCCGCATGAAGTACCTTAGGACATCCACAGATGCGATTGACATGCTTCTTGACTGCAAAGTAAATTGAATGAATGCATTCGTGCATCGTACCTTGGTATGGATGGAGGAAGTCACTGCAGAGTACTATGCGATATGAGGCTCGGGGAGGAATTCTAGAGCAATATCTGAAGAGAAAAACAACATGTACCCCTGCGTGAACACACAAAAAGCCTCCAGGCCATCCATGTCAGGCTCAACTCACGGTCCGAGCCTGATTCCATGGACCGTCTGAGTGTGATTCTTGAAATTGGGCACACTAGATGGAATGAAGTCGATGTTTCTCATCCCACATAGTCCGCACCTCCGAAATCCAGAGTCAAACGCCGCAAGCTCTTGCCCATGAATATTTTCGACGTGGTCCCATAGTTTATTGATTTTGCTCTTCCTTCTTTCACGATCAGCAAGAGGGAGACGAGTATCTGAGAGACAAAATGGACACTGCAGTGGGTCGTATCTGTCCGAGGAAGTTCCAGCGGTGAGTGAAAGATCGGTAGGCTGCGGCATGGTAATGCTCATGGTCTGTCTCCCTCGACGTGGGCTTTCCTTCCGGTTTTGCCACCGGACTAAAAGACGTATAAACTTCAACCTTCGAAGGTGAGCATCCACATCCTTCTCAGGGGGAGTAGAATAACACAACAGGCCCACCAATTCATTACGCTCAGCGATCTGGTAAGTTTGGGTAAGGCGAGGCTGCGCTTTGTTCTTATTGAAGTGCTCATTTCTCTCATACTGCTGGTTGAATATAGCGGTATCAGTACGCCGAAAGTGCCTTTGCCGATTCTTCTCTTTGGCCTCTTCTCGGAGCCTTGTAAGCATACTGCTCAGCTCAGCATCGGCTTGCTTCTTCCTCTCTCCAATCTCGGTTCCTGCAGCCTCCTTCAGAGTTTTATAGCCCTGGTTGTAGACTTCCGCAGTTAATGCGCGACAGACTCTGCGAAGCCGACGAACCTCTGGGTTTCTGGAGATTCTCTGAGCCTGAGCGTCTGTCAGTCCGATAGGTGCGGTGTTATCGGCAAGTAACGTAGCTGATCTGAGCTCGCGCTGGACAACCTCGTTTGATGGCCGTTTATGAAATGCAGCAGCGGTATCAAAGTCGACTATCTCGTTCAGATAGTATTTCACAGCATTGGATTCGTGATCGGCGACTTGGTCACGGACCGAGGATGGCGCAGTGTCTATTCTGATGCAACTGTTAGACTTAGAGCTTGGTGGTGTGGAGGATACTTACTGTTGATAGCATTTCTCCCACCGCGGCGAAGAACTTTTTGTGTTAGATTGTGTCTCTGGCCGCTTCGTACTCCGATTCGTTTGATGATTCGGCTCCAAGTCCTGGACTTCAGAGGCCGCAAGTCGGAAGTTCGGTAACCCTCCGGTGTATGTTCGGGCTCACGGAACACCGGTATGTCCAGCGTCTCTCTCTTGATCTTCAGTTGAATACCTTTGCGGTGGTCAGGAATTGGGGCAGTATATATATGCGATACGTCCTTAATAGTAGCGGCGAAAATGTCATCGTGTAGTGCAAGTGCCAGGAGCTGTGATAACAAGTCGAATATTAAATTGTCCTCGTGCTCGATAACAAATCTCTTCCTATAAATGGGTAAGGATGTGCTGCTTTAGCATGCTAGATTTGACTTACAGTCGAGGTTTCCTATCTTCCCCTTTGGTGTGCAAAAGTGTCACGATGGCGGCCAGGATATGGCGACGTTCGGGCACCAGGTTACGGACAACATAGAACTCCACGTGACGCCAAAGGATGGTGCCTGTCGTCTCATCTCCATTAAGATACCCATCATCTGTGACACTGGAGCAGTCGGACAGGTCGCCACCGTCGCTCATTGTGTCTATTTCTGAGTCGGTATACGCGCTGTCATCAGATGTTGCACATCCGCGCTTATCATCATCGCTTTGTATACCAGAGTCATGGCCTGAATCTGGTGGGACTTCTTTACTTGGCGGCGGAGATAGGGTCAAAGACCTATTAGCATCGTCCGACACGCCTCCAGCAGTGAGGATCGGGCTGCCGTCCGCCTGAAGTTGAACCGGATGCCTTGTATCAAAAAGCGATACTGCTCGACAGGCAGTAATGCTTGATAGGTTGAGACCCACCAAAGGGTAGAGACGTTGCTTTTCATCCGCGAATACTGAATCACAGTGCACAAGATGCGACACAAGGAATTGCAGAAGATCGTCCGATGCGGCTGTCTGCTTTGGCAATGGATGCCTACGCAAGCCCATGTTTGAACTAATAACGTTCATATACTAACATAGTCGGGGGGACCCGTCAGCCTTCTTGAGCAATCATATAGTGCAAGGCACTCACGTTAATGCAGTCTCTCTTCATGTCTGCATCCATCTCACGGTGATTCTTTAAGAAGTATAGCCTCTTCAAGGTCCTCCAGTAGTTGGCAAGGGCGCTATGGGCCTTGATGGAACCTTTAAAGTTCCTTTCGATCCAATCAAACCAGGAGTTCACATCTGCTGAAGTCATGCGTTCGAGGAGATCATCCGGATCAAGGTGTACCTCAGAGCAGAACCTGTCAATAATGGCAGTCAATGACATGCGACCGAGGGGGATATTGGCAGTTGTAGGATTACCTCGCCCATTTCCCTCTGACCGATGCTGCAGAGATATTGGTATTTGGAGAGTACTTGGTTAGCGTTGGTCCGTTTTCAAGATGCAGTTTACGCCGCTGGGCATAGTACAGGTACGACTTGTGGCCATGGCTGTCTTTATGGGAAGCATATTTTCTTCGGGGAAGGCCTGAGTATGTCATTGCACGAAGAAGATTGTGAAATGGGCGGCGAGCAAGAGATGAGCAATGAGATGAGCAAGAGGAATGATACCACGCATCCAGTAGGTAAGAGGACACACTCCACTTTATTTCTATCCAAAATGGGACTCCGCCGGTGACTCGGTGCTTCCGTGAACTACCATTACCGCGGGCATTGCAGAGTGACGGAGGCGCAGCGAATCTCGCTGAGTTGCCTCAGCAGTATACTCTGTAGATACTGAGGGACCCACATCTGGTGGACCTTGGCTTGGCTGTATCGCCGTTACGGCGCCGCCGGTGTAAGTTTGGCATTTAAGGCAGCGCATATTTATTTCCGTTTTAGGCTTAGCTTCCGGGGCCGAGGTGGCCGAAAATGGCGACCAGGATGGCCGTATTCGGCAACTCCGGCACCCAAAGGTACATTCTATATGTAATTAACAATAGCTGCTTATTTCCACCTTGATTACAGTAAGAATGCGCGGTTGTGAACGACATTGAAGGGTTTGGACTTTTTTCTCGTGAAACTTCTTTTGGGGCAGTCTTCACTTGCGCGCCTTATATTCTTTTTTCCTTTCCCTTTTTATTTGTTTAATTTTATTTTATTTCTCGTGCATTCCGTTTTACATCTTACTTGACTCAGTAGCAGAAGTTCAAGATATAAGCCTTACGGAACGATGTGTAGTTTCTTGAAGACAATTTGATTTCGTTGACCATGATCGTGATCATAAGGTACGTTAACTCAACATTGGATGGCATATCGGAGACTGAGGAAGACTTGGAAAAAGACCGGAGCATGCCAATCGTCTTTTTCCCGTCATCCGGACTGACTTAAGCAGCCAGTAAAGACACCACCGTACTCCACAACGAATCATAGGCTTGATACGTGTCGAGGTTGCTCATATATGTATGGCTAGAGATGCTGCGCAGCTGCGTGATCAACGTCGAAAGGTCGGTATCGGACGGGATATCGTAAACCATGGTAGCGAAGCGGCTCAGATCCAGTCCCTTGATCTTCTCAAATTCGTTGGCCGAGTATGCGGACTGGAACTCGCTGTATGCAGACTCGAAAATGACAGTAGAATCGGGAATATCAAGGTAGGATTCGTCAGGAACTGCACCGGGGTTTGTGACAATCTATATCGGTTAGTTTATTTAGTGTACTATCATGTAAGGGCGTAACGTACGTAGTTGTCAGGTCCAAGTCCGTCACTTTGCTTGATAGTCGAAGCCAAGTTCTTATAGTAGGTGACGGTATCAGCATTGTAATCGGTGGCGGCTTCGTCGAGGAAGATGCCATGCACTGCAAAGGAGGATTTTCCACTGATAGATGGCCATGCGGCGTAGGTCTGGATATCCTTTTCGACCTCGGAAATGTCTCGAGTTCCTTTCTGAGTGCTCACATAGCCGAGGACTAGTGCGTTGCCGTAGGAGGCGAGTCGGGGCACTGCTGCAAGGAAGTTCTCGTCGGAGGCAGTGCTTGAGCCAGGGCCATTATCGGGATTGATGATGATGGTGAATTGAACATCGGAATTGGCAACGATCCTGGCTTGGTTAGTTTCCCTGATATCGGCTTTGCTGGAGATAGACTTACAGTTCTTCCAGGGGCGTCCATGCGCCGGTTGATGGGTACAGGTAGTACGGGATGATGACTTTTGCCTTTGAAGTGCTGCTACCTGACGAAGAGGCAGGGACAGCGGTGGAGACAGAGGTGGATGCAGACGCAGAGGAAGACGCAGAGGAAACAGTGACGACAGAGGTAAAGGCGGAGCTGGAGCTAGAACTGGAGCTGGAGCTGGAAGTAGCTACAGGGGCATCGGAAGCCGGGACAACCGTGGGAGTAATGATGCTCAACACTGTTGAGCTAGCATCGATGTCTTCAGCAGCCAAAGTCGTTGTGACCACAGTCGTTGTGGTCACAGTCACTGTGGCAGCTGGAGCACCTGCTGCACATGCGCTAACTGGCGGAGCAGGTTGATGGAAGCCTCCAGGGCTATGTTGGCTATGTCGGTGACGGTAAGGAATATGCGCAGCATATGCCTGCTGGGACAAAAACGATATGCAGCCCAATGCGCCCACAAGGACAGTCGAGGGGCTGTTGAAGAGCATATTGAGAAGTGAAATATTCAAAAAGGAATGACTAGAGCTAATAGAAAGTAAGGAATGAAGGAGCGACTGAGTGTCTATGGAAGAAATCAACGCTTGCCAGAAGCTGTCGGATTGAAGTTCGAGAAAGAAATCATAACTTATAAGCAGACTCAAGAGAACTCGATCCAGTCGGATTAAATCTGACTAGTTAAGCGAGTCGATCTGACCTTCCCTAATTTCGACAATGTGATACAATAAGTGATCCTGAGTCCCACTTTTTTATATTATACCCGATCAAGCCAATTTAGTCTTAATAGACAACTCCATATCCATACTATGCAGAATATTATGTATTAGAATTGAATTGCTTTCAGAATGAAGTTACTTTCGATATGCTACAATATTTTTTTTACCCAACTAATCGAAGCATAGTATATAGAGGATCTGTATTAAGTTATGTTACTGTGTATAGACATGAGAGAAAGAAAGTGGATGGATCGCAAACCGTCCGAATTAGGAAAGGTTAGATCGACTCGCTTAACTAGTCAGGTCCGGCTCATAGCGAATCACGGGAGTTCTTCTCACTACCGGACGGATTTGCCGGGCTTCCATCAGTGTCTAGACCCAAATCCTCATCCTCGATGATGCTTAAGGAGCCATGCAGTCTACGGCCGAATCCTGGGTCTCAAAAGGTGCCCAGCTGCTCCAGTCACCCCAGCGCCCCGACCAGTGGAGGTGATCAATTTGAGACTCAGCGGGCTTGAGGAGGGAGTAGAGGTTGCGAAACTCGGAATGTGAGCGTGTTGGATACTATGATTGATGAATGTCTGCCATTGACGGTTGGAAGTGCGTTGGTCCAAGTGAGTGCCATACCCTAGGTCTCGGGGCTTTTTAGAATGAGATTAGCCGCAACGGGCACGTTAGGGTTGTAATAGAACCAACCAGGATAGGAGTTCTTGGGCCTTCACTAGTACAGAGTACTACAGGTGCTAAGGCAGCTGTGCAATGAATCTGCAGGAGATTATATAACTGTAGGCTGCCCTCTAGATCACGTGGTAGAAAGCTGAAAACGGGTTGCGCAGTATTATGTGCTTGTCTGTCCAAGTTCTTGATTTTATCTTCTTCACTTTTCAAGATATCCCTGTTTCATACACATTATGTAGTATTTAAGGTCACAACTCTATAAAGTACCATCCACAATCCAATCTTAGCTCATATTTCATTCCACGTCTCAAGAATGAAGAGAAAACATCACAACGGCATGGACAATATCCCAAAACAAAACTGAAGATAGCCTTACCTACGTCCTGAGGACTCGGATAGACGCTATATATATTTATATTTATACTAATTAAGCGGCCTGTTATACGTCGTTCGCACATTCGATATTAGCCGCTAGGGACTTGCAATACGATGACGAACGGTCCCTTCTGTCGCACTACATGTCATTATATATAATTAGTAGTTATAGGCGTCATAGAACTACAATGATACTAATAAAGAGCATAACCTTGACTTAGCAATAGAACACTTTCCTATAAGCTTCCCAACCACATTTTTGTCATTTCCTTTATCCTGACCGAAAGATTTACTTAACAAGGAAGGCCCTCGTTATCTTGGAGTTTAGGTTCTGGTGGCCAAGAAAGGGCTTACGGCTATTGAGTTTAAGCTTGTTTGCGAGAGGTTTATGTTTTGGACGAGAGGCGTTTCTTGATTTGGGTTTGAGTTTCTTGAGACCTGTTAAAGGAGGCTTATTCAAATGTTTCTAGATTGGAATCATGACTTTGGTACTTCTGGTCGTAAGATTCCATGATTTCCTGACCGTGGTGGGAAATGGATTTGCTTGTTTGCGAAATGTCGTGTTCCAAATATGATAAAAGATAGGTTGACGTGATGTCCTGGTCACAACGCGCAGAGGAAGCATATATATCTGAGGCATTGTATATACTTGCAAACTCCTTCCAATGATTTGCTCAGGGCTCGACTATAGCTTTCAGATGCATTTGGTGGAGCCTACCGTTTTCTACACTCACTAGATTGGTGTACGTTGTCTCTTCTATCTTCTACGTTTGGGGTGACTGGAATTGGATCAGACATTAATGTCTCCGGATTCGGATGTAATGTGAAGCAGTTGTACTTGAGAGGCGAGGTTTGGTTTCAAGAATTGAGCCTGGTCTCTCACCCCGTATCATCGATTTGCACATCTCCACAGCAATGACATATCTGTTCAGAAGCCGAATTCTGGGTATACCAAAGAAGTATGGTGAAAGTCGCGCTGGTCACCTGTGGTGGTGAGTCTGACAGGATGCCATAATATGCATAAACTTGGGACGGCCAATCTAATGTTATCGTCCACAGTTTTTGGCATAGGCCTTGCCGTCTCCAAGTCACTTGCAACCCAAGCTTCGCAGATCGCTGTGGTGGACGAACTCCCTACCGGGGAAGGTATCGCCGCATAGCTGAATGGCATATTTGCCCTCGCGAACGTCACCGTCTATGATAGTACTGGGCAGGCTTTCGTGGCTGTATGGCAGAGATATGTTCGACTGGATTCTAGTGCATCTACATTTACTTTCTTCTCCGCATGTCGCTCAAGCTGCTTGTTTATCGTATGATTAGGCCTCACAAATGCACGGAAATCCGAGAGCAATTGATTCCTCACGAGCATTTCAATGAATGAGGATGGGTTACCACCCTGTCCTGAAGTTAAGTCGAGCCATGTGAACCTGGTCGGCGTGATCTACACCACCTACCTAGCGGTATACTTTTCTCGGAAACAGGAAAATATTCTTCCAAAATGGCTGATAAATGCCATGGTCTCACCGGCGTGTTCCTGGGCTATTTTGCTCCCGTCCACACCGTGTCAAGGCATGTGTCTTTCGTATTCATGCGATCCATAGCTCAGCACCTTTTCCTGGACAACGGAATCCTCGTCAATTGTATTAGTCGCAGGGTTGTCAAAATCAGACTGATGAGTGAAGAGATATGGACCCAGATTCCGGCCGAATGCATGACGTCCACCGAGCAGATAGTGAACATGATTAATTCCCTCCTCCGAGACAGATCATATGGACATGCAGTGGAGATTCTTGATAATAATCCGGCCGTTAATGATGGACCTCCGATTCAAAAGGAGCAATTACAGAAATTGGTGCCATCGCGGAGCGAATCCAGATTAGCTCCGAGTGAAATAATCTTCAAGTCTGAATCCTTGCCGTCGGCGGTCCGTCCATCAGGCTATCAGTGTGTAAGGATTTTCGGGAAATGCAGAAGTGGAGCAGGATTGCTAGCCCCGACGGAATATATTAGATTGTGAGACAAGCATCTGACTAACGTATCCCGAGATAAACGGTTCGCTATTAGATAATAGTAACGGTTCTTATTTTGAACTGTTGAAAGAACTAGTGCGCTCGTCATTGTCTACTAGTGTTGTGCATTATCTCGCCATTGTTCTCGATATTTGGTCCCTGCAGAAGTCGTTATCTGAGGGTAATATGGCGGTGGGAGCCAAACAAGAGACGGCGTCTTTCTTACGTTAGTCAAGCTAGCTGCAGATGGTATATGGATGGCCCGTGTTCCTATTGCTATCAAGTGCGTCATATAGCCTTGTTGCACTCGGCTAAGGATTAGTTATATAAAAGAATTGAGTAACATGAATATATAAAACAAAACCACTCGAGGACCACTTCCAGCATACTTTCCCTGCGGGTATACCATCCATTCGGTTCAACTGAACGGGAGACACGGCTTCCAGGGAGACTCTCCACAAGAACAATTGAGTTATAGGCAGATTAGGATATTGAATACTATCCAGTATTAAGCTCAAACCCTGTCCATAGACACCCCCGATAAGGCAGGTACCAGCAGGGAGCCATGGACTGATTTCGTTGATGATTGAGCCGCTTATCACCGAATCCGTCGGTGATCGACAACCCTAACCATTAGGGGCTTTCCTGTCAGTCCACCCAATCCGCTTGCCCCGTCTTCTCTGCATGCGAAGTGGAGAGCGACCCAAATCAGGTTGGGCGCGGTGATTTGCCCGAATTCAGCATGGCATTGGCCCTCATTATTTAATTGTGAAACCTGGTTGGGTTGTCGAGAATAGTGCCTTGGTGAATGGAGACATTCTGCTTTTCCTTAGAAGTCGAGAAATTGAGTATTTCGTGATAAGGGAGGTGGGGAATTGGCGAGTGGTCGCAGGCAAAGTGACATCGCTCGAGTTTAGTGAGGAAGGCTGAGGGCGGCTGCTGATACAGCGACCAAGAATCTCACCGTGCGTCTGATAATGACAGGGTCATTTGCTGTCTCAGTTTTATGTTTGCTGGATTTGGTAATTTTGAGATCATGGAAACCCTGATCGAAAATTCTACTCATGTGCAGGTTGTAGAAATCCGGTGGAAAGTGGAATGCATAGTACGTACATAGTGGATTATGTCGAGAAATCAGATGTTCGTTCAGGGACAAACGGTGATCTTCAGGACTCCGACGGTTCGTCTCCATAAGAATAAATGGCCTCGTATCTCAGGCACCGCAGCCCATGTGACGGAGGAAGTTGTTGACCTCGCGACTACTAGTAATCAAGACTAGGACTAGTATGGAAGTATGAGGGACACAGCCAATCAGAGATCCATACAGTACTTTTACCCCAAGTTGAGGTTAAGCGTGGGTCCATTTCTTTCCCCCTCCCAATTTCATTTCCTTCAATCATCGTTCGGCCTTCCTTCGGTCCTCCTCACAGGCTCCCAGATAGATTGGTTGCATTGATGATTTGATCACCTTCTTCACTGCTCTTGGGCCTTCTCGACCCAGGTACCCCTGTGCCTCCCCCCCTCCTTCAATACTACACCAATCCGGGTGAATGGCGATCGCCGGACCGATATCGAATGGGCGATGGATGTCCTCCTTTACACCAAACGGAGATATCCGTCTACTTCAATTAATCTGCGATATGGAGGTGGCGATCAGCAGAACCAGACCAGAGGTCTTGTCCTAAACAAGCAATGACCATTTCCGCCGTAGCATCCGGGACCAACTTGCCCTTGCCAGGGTTGAGACATGGGGCAGAGTGCTTGTTCCTCTCACCTAATCAGCTCACCTTTCAGGTACACTCGTCCATTGGGATCTTGGCGCCAACGCACTTGCTACCTCTTCTTACACCGTAGTGGATGAGCTTGTAACTGGGCCAAGAAAGCTTACTGGATGACAAGGATCTTCGTCGCTCCATGCCTAGACGAGAAACACTGCCTTGTGCTGCTGATGTGGACCGCGTCTCTCCTGAACCGGAGTCCGTTGATTATCACCACGGCCATCATGATGTCCACCGGTGTAGACAAAGCTATAAAGGAGCGCTTTCCAGCTGCCCTGAGTAGCTCATCACTCTCTCATCCTCTCCAACAAGAGTCTGAGTTCGTCTAGGCTTGCGCTTGTCATTCTTTCACATCTAATCTAGTCTTTCGCTCCTTTTCTGTCTTCTTGACATATAGCCTAGAGAGCAATCACCATGGTTGTCTTGAGCAAAGTCGCTGCCGTCGCGGTCGGCCTCTCCACCGTCGCCTCTGCGTTGCCCACCGGCCCCTCTCACTCCCCCCATGCTCGTCGGGGATTCACGATCAACCAGATCACCAGACAGACTGCCCGCGTCGGTCCTAAGACCGCCAACTTCCCCGCGATCTACAGCAGGGCCCTTGCCAAGTATGGCGGTGCTGTGCCTGCGCACCTCAAGAGCGCAGTCGCCTCGGGTAGCGGTACTGTCGTGACTTCTCCCGAGCCCAACGACATTGAGTACTTGACTCCTGTCAACATCGGTGGTACAACCCTGAACCTCGACTTTGACACTGGCTCAGCCGATCTGTGAGTACTAGGTGGTTCTCCACATTTTGGAAAAATGCTCGACTAATGATATTCCAGCTGGGTCTTCTCCGAGGAGCTCCCCAAGTCCGAGCAGACCGGTCACGATGTCTACAAGCCTTCTGGCAACTCCACCAAGCTCGCTGGTGCTAGCTGGGACATCAGCTATGGTGACGGCAGCAGTGCCAGCGGTGATGTTTATCAGGACACCGTCACTGTGGGCGGCGTCACTGCCCAGGGCCAGGCCGTCGAGGCTGCCAGCAAGATTAGCGACCAGTTCGTTCAGGACAAGAACAACGACGGTCTCTTGGGTCTCGCTTTCAGCTCGATCAACACTGGTATGGCATCCTTCGGTTGCACAACGTCGATGTCTGGTATTGGCTAACAAAGACTACAGTTAAGCCCAAGCCCCAGACTACGTTCTTCGACACCGTCAAGGACCAGCTGGACTCCCCCCTGTTCGCTGTGACCCTGAAGTACCATGCCCCTGGCTCCTATGACTTTGGCTTCATCGACAAGAAGAAGTTCACTGGTGAACTCGCCTATGCCGATGTGGACGATTCCCAAGGCTTCTGGCAGTTCACTGCTGACGGTTACTCTGTCGGAAAGGGCGACGCCCAGAAGGCCCCCATCACGGGTATTGCTGGTGAGTCCCAATCCAAACGCAAATCGATCAGGTCTGGATATCTACTAACACCTCTCTCCAGACACCGGTACCACCCTCGTCATGCTCGATGACGAAATCGTCGACGCCTACTACAAGCAGGTCCAGGGTGCCAAGAACGACGCATCCGCTGGAGGCTACGTCTTCCCCTGCGAAACTGAGCTCCCCGAGTTCACCGTCGTGATCGGCTCCTACAACGCTGTCATCCCCGGCAAGCACATCAACTACGCCCCTCTCCAGGAGGGCAGCTCCACCTGCGTCGGCGGTATCCAGAGCAACTCTGGCCTCGGCCTCTCCATCCTGGGTGATGTCTTCCTCAAGAGCCAGTACGTCGTCTTCGACTCTCAGGGTCCCAGACTCGGCTTCGCCGCCCAGGCTTAAATGCCCGACTAATGCGGGCTCCGTGCTCTAATGCACGACCTAACTCTAATGAACCGACCCCCTAGCGGGTGATCTGGCTCGTTGTTGGAGATGAGTAATTTGATCTACCGATGTATCTATTTCTTCTTGTATATGGCGACTTTGATTTATGAGAGATGGTTTGGAATGCGGGACATATTGATGGATGATTGCGGCTGTCTTTCTTGGACCTCTGTATATATGACCACGTCGATCGTTACGCGAGAGGGCAGCTTTCAATTACATAACACAATCCATCATATTATAACTAACTACACACTATCTCATTTATGGATACGAATCTACTAGATAGATACAGGGATACCTCCGTCATGCAATTGCATTGAATCCCAAGCAGGTCCCGTTTCAGATATAATCCACCAAAACTCTATCTACCACCCCAGCCCTACCAATGCAACAGTCAATCTATGTCCCGAAACAAAGACATACAGACTCGGAGAACACCCCCTCAACATCACTCTAATTCTATTACATTCTCGATCCCCATCCCCCATCCCTCACTCACACATACTTACATCTAACAAACCCCCCTCATGTGTAAGCAAAAAACACAAAAACCCCAAAACAACCCTCAAACATATATAAATCCAAAAGATATCCGCTCTCCTAAATCTATACTATACTATAGTAACAAAATATAAAACTTATGTTCAAAACTCAAATCACATGTCAAATCCCCCACTCCTGGATTAACATTGACTACGTAACTGTAACGGTAAATCTCCGGCCGATCTCCGAGCTGTCAGATAAGGTGAAACGTGCCGGAACGGTTTTTTTGACTCGTGTCAGGTATGACACGGATTACCTGATTAAATTTTTGTGGAACTATGTAGTACCCTTTGTTTTTTCATTTATTTATTTTTTCCATTTTGGTCTGTCTTTCGCTTGTGGAGCTTTGTTTCGTGATGGTTTATTAGGGGTTGTTGGGTGGATGAATGTATGGGGTATTTTAGCTGGTTGATTAAGGTTTTCTTTTCTTTTTCTTTTATTTATTTATTTTTTTTTTGGACGTGTTGAGGGAAAGTGATTACGGATGGAATGGATCTTTTAGATATATTTGAACTTGTTATTGTGAATTGGTAATATCGTAACGTTCATTTGTACATTAGGGTATTTTGTCTCTTTTAATCCATTGCATTATTTGCAATTCCTATGTGACTGGTGGTGGTGGATATCTGTCGTGGATTCATGTGATTTACGATGATTGCAAGAATTGAGACGAGATGGTGCCGCCGCCGGTGGACTCCAGATTGTCGGTGTGTCCGTCGTACTGTTCATTAAGGAGGACTTCGAGCATGTCGAATTCGCCCACCATCGGTCCTGTGCCCCCTAGACCCTGATCCACTATGGTGGAGCTATTGAAGAATTGATCGAGCGGTAGAGCAAACCAGTCCGGCAGTCCGCCAGAGTCCTGCATCGACTGCGATGGAACGTTCGAGCCGTCCAGGTCCCCTGCGGGGGGCGTTGCATTCGGGTCATAGTAGTTATGATACACGGATGGCGGTGGGGGCATAAATGAAACGTTAATATTTGACGAGTTGATCGGCTGTGCCGGGATTCCAGCCAGTGGGTCATGCACCGAAGTCATCGGAGTGCCAGTCGAGTGACCATTACTGTCGACATAGCCCATATTCTGTGTCGAGTTTTGCCCTGGCGTCCAGCCATTGCCCGTGCCGCGGTTTTCGCGTGGACGGGGTGATTGTGGTCGGGAGGTTGGTGCAGACGCGCGGTCATGCTCGCCGTCGTTGCCCCGATCCATCGGTGCGAATCGCAGGAACCGAGTACGAATGCTGGTCGTGAGCAGCTCTAGTAGTCGGGCAATTGCGTGACTTAGGTGGACATCGTCTACCACATGCGTCCGTAATGCTTCCACGGTTCGGTCTTGGAGGTCCAAGGAGACGCGAACGTCATCTTCTCTTGCACCAAGAGTGAATGTCTATTTCGTTAGTCCGAATAGCATAAACCCTGTAGACGATAAGACATACCTTAAGAATGAAAATCATCCCGGATAGAATTCGGAAGTAGGTCCTAACAGGTGCGTGCTTGAGGTGATCCCCAGGAATAAGCTCCTCCAGTACGGTCTGCAGAATCCTGCGCGACGCGTCAACGACCTCTTGGATATACTGTTCATTGACACGGTATAACTCCATGAGCACGTTGAACCAGCTATTGGCTGAAGTCGCCCCAGACCCTGGTCTTGCATTTTGGGCGGCTTCGTTCGACATGGTCGTCCACCGATCAACTACAGCCTGTAGAGCCAGAGAATTGACATATAGCCCTGGACGGTGTTAGTCTTCATCAGAGTGTGGGTTAGAAGAGCAGCTTACGAGTATATTCGTACTCAATCATCAAGAGCATCCTCATTGGAGGTGCAACTGTGACTGTCAGCGTTGATCAACGAACCGGATTATAGAAACTCACGATCAAGAGTGTCAATGTTCTGTCGCCATTCCCGCAAGAATGGCTGGAATCTGTCAATTTGATCTCGATATCGACCACTGCGGATCAACTCTGATGTTTGTTCGTTGGACGCGAACAGGAGTTGATTACTCTGATACATAATCTTCGTAATTCCGATCCAACAATCGTGCATTTTGTCAATGTTCGCATCACCGCCTTTGACGTTGGCTACATTCGTCGGCTGGATGTCATTGGCATATTGAGGGAGAGGAAGCATTGACGGGATACCGATGCGGCCACTGCTCTGCGTGTTGTACACAAGGATGAGGCGACGAAGCCGCCGCTTCCGTGTATGCTCAGCTGGATATTCGCTCGCCGCCTTCGCGTCGTTCTTTTGATCGAACACTCCCAGCTCGAAGGCTAAGGCTTGTGCTGTGCTAAGTAACATCCAAGACATTCGATCGGACCGCCAAGCAGGTTCCAGCCACTTCTGAAAAGCAAGTCGGCCTTCTGCTGAGGCATTTGGGTTACGATTCAGGATATTGTCGGGGTCCATTTCTGAATCCTTTTCGAGCCGTGTTTGACCTTGGGCATCCAAGTCCAGTAGTGTGTTCTCGTCGTCACCCGGGGGGAAATGTAAATTCCGTGGGTGCCAGTCTGTTAGAACCAATAGAGCTTCGATGGTTCCCAGCGATCGCAGGTTGCCCTTGAGATTCACTTTCGCCGATGTGGGTGCTAGGTCGAACGAGCGTGGTTTGCTGATTCCCATACTATCCCCACCGAACTTTTCTTGACCCCAAAAGAGACGTTCAATCATTCCACGTAGATACGACCAGAGCCGGTCATGGATGTAAAAGGAACGGGTATATGCTCCGTCTCCCTTGGGTTTCATATGCCGTGATGCTGTTGTAAGAATCGTAACGGCTAGCACAGGCTCGTCAGTGAGTAAAGTACGATGTGTAGAAAAATGAGAGAAATCAGGAATGACGATAGGGCTCAAATGAGCAAGATGTTTGTAGTAACTACTCAAGTCAGTGGGTTATACCTCGAAAGAAAGGAAGTGACATACTATGCAACATAAGCCATGGCTTCCTCAACTGAAAGCCAGCCAGCACGAACGAAACGCAATCGTGACCAGGCTTTAACAGCATCCGCAAAGCCTGGGTCCTGGAGGCCTTCCGAAGGACCTGACTGGCCACGGCCATCAGAGGCTTGATGATCTACCGAGCCCGATCCAGTCGTTGGGAAATAGTTATTCATCTGCATTCCAGATCTGGCCGGTCTCGAGAACGAGCCTCCTGCGCTTCGGGGTGTGCCAGCCTGGGTAAGAGGGGATATGGGTGAGTTGAAAGACGAGACAGACTGCCGGGCTGCATAACGATTTTCAAGGCTTTGACGATTAAGATCTTCCGTCCGTCCTGCAGCCTCGGACAACAGGTGTAACGCATCATGGCTGTTACTGATTGCAGGTGACAGCAGCTCGACCGCGGTACGATTCATCATGGTTTGCCCACCATCAAGACCAAAACTAGTTGTTCGGTCCCCCAAGGGATACACCAGTCGGGTATTTCGTGCATCGGGGAAGTGTGTCGTAGATGAAGGGGTGTTTGGCGTGAACCGATGGCTGGTGGTAGTGGTAGTGGTCGTCGGCTGGGGTACCTGAGTGGTGGCCGTGGGCGATCGCTCGGACGACCACTTCTGCTGCGGAATGGCACTACTGCTCTCGAACGACGCCGGCTCAGGCTGCGCGTAGGACGACGATCCATCACTGGGAGAGCCATTGGATGCGGGCTCCCCGATCATCATTCTCTTATCGCGTCGGAGTACGCCATCTACAGTCTCCTCGACTTCCGAGGGTTTGCGCTTGCGCCGGGTGGCGGAGAACTCGCAACGCTTGCTTTCGCGACGACATCGTACACAGGGTGGAGGACGGGGATTGTCGACACCTACGACGCCTGTCAGCGGTCATAACTCTACCGAATTAAGGGACTAGGGGGGGAGGGGCATCGTATGATGGCGATGTGAGGGAGGACAGCGCTTACTGCCAAGATCACACTTCACCTTGCGTTTCCGACAAGGGTCGCATGCCTGATACCCGCGGCGATGCTGGGCCTGGGGTGACGGGGACTTCTGATGCTGGCTGTTTTGGGTATAGAGACCGCTGTCAGGTTGTGTATTGCTTGCTGCCATCATGTTCTCCAAACCTCCAGTAGTGCCGCCCTTTGCCGGCGCACAAAGTGGATTATGGTCAAGTTGGGGGTTGGAGAAAGCCGATGCAAAGCGAGCGCTCCGTGAGAAAGCGGTGGGGTTAGCGGGTATTTATCAGGCACGAGGGCTCGCCTTCTTTCTTTCCCATGGGCAGGAATTGGATTTCCCTCTGTATTCGCACAACGAAGAACGGGTGGTCCTCTCTTCAAACCATCACAAGAGTCAGTCAGACCGACAAGTTTGCAATTGGGAATGGATTTTGGAAGAAATCACAGTAACCACGGAAAGTCGATAAATGGGGAAGGAAATGCGGGGTAGCCGAACGTCAAATTTAATTATATTTGCAATGAATTTCCTGAACAGTGATATCTGTTATCAATAGTAATCAGAATCCCCTTTAGACTCAACACTAATGGTTCTTCTTCCCGGTCGGTTCCCATTCCCGCCAGTCGTCATTTTATTTTATTTTTCTTGGTTCGTTCCAGTGCAATCCCATTGTATGTCTAGTTGAAAATACAAGAAAAAAATATCATCATACTTAATCGTACAGATCGATGGAAATGCTCAAACATGGATATCAATCACCCCGTCACAAATGCTTACATATGCAAAATATATTCCACCCAGATCATGGTTAGACAAGTTGAAGAAAAAGGAAAGAGAAGAAATGATCACGGCGGAGACGCCCACGGGTCAGCAAGATAAGCCAGCCCCCTTTAAGCAGATCTAAACCACCACGAGGGACTGGGCCGGGTTTAGGCCACCTGAGAAGCAGACGTCGTGTTCAAGACAGGGATACGCTTCTTCCCCTTGTCAAGCGCGACATCCCCATTGGATTTCGCCAACGAACTCATCATTTTCCGGGGTAAGTTGGATTCGCTGTATGCAACGCTGTCTTCGCTCCCGCGTCTTGACATACTGGGGGTCAACCGGCCCGGTAGCAGGCCTCGAATCCCCCCAGCCTTCCGTGCGGGGATTTCTGCTGTCCCTGCAGTCAGCACGTACAGCAGATACTTCAAGTTGGGGAGCGTATGTCGGATGTCAAGCACTCGTATGCCCTGCTTATTCAGGAGGAATTCGATGTTTTTATTTAGCAGAAACACCCCATATTCGAACCGGTAATGGACGTTGACCGGGTACAGTGGGTACGTCCGTTGCGGGAGTGAGATTGACACTGGGTCCTGGATCTGCGAGTTGGAGAGATACGGATTTATCGGATAAGGCATGGATACGGATAGATAGAAAGACAGGAGATAAACCAAATGTGCAGTATACCCCAGGGCGGCTGCAACAGCGTCCCGATGAATATCGGTGAAGTTCGAGTTCGGCAGGGCAATGCCCGCGATGGTAAACGCGAGCGGTTTGTCGGGGATCGGCTCAATGGGATAGATGGCTAGCAGATCCTCTGAGATGCGCCGGATTTGGCCTTTGGAGTCTTCTGTCTCCTTTTCCAATAGTTTAGTGCTGGAGCGCAGCTTCTCCTGCGCATCGGGAAGATGACTACGAGCTCTTTCTTGTGTCTGGCGCCCACGCGCCATAGCCTCCCTCCTCGCGCGTAAACTAGCGATCAGTTCTTCCTTACGTTTGCTAGCCAAGCGAAGTTGTTTCCTCTCAGACACAACTGCCTGTTTCGTCAGGGCCACTTTATCCCGAGCTCGTGAAGCCTCGCTAGTCACGGCAAAAGCTTTCTGGTTCCTGTCTAGAATGGAACTTATCTGAGCCTCCAACTTGTCCCTAGTGATTAGTGCATCTTGAATGCACTCATCTAGGTTTGCTAGCCGCATGAGCGCGTCGTAGGACGAAGTCGGCAGCGCATTCCTATCAGAAGCTTTGGATGCTTTCGCAGGCAAAGGTACCCAAACCGGCGGAAGGTCAGTCAGATTCCCATAGACACCGTCCGCAAAATGGAAAAGAACAGAGTTCGACGGTAGCGGTTGGTGGAAGCTATCCAACGACTTTCCCAAATACTGTAGGGACTGTAGATGTAACTGCAGTTCCACCAACAGCATATACTCTTCCATAGCAGCAGTCTTCGCCCATAGCTTGAGAGTAAGGTTATCCGATCGCGAGACCAAGGGCCCGCGCATGTTCAGGTCGAAGGACTGGAAGCTGGGGTTCGTTGCATCCTTCACGACCTCGCTTACATACACCGGCTCTTCGATCTTATCGCAATGCATGGAGAACCAGGTATCTGCCATTCGACTCCTCGTAATGTCCTCCAGTTTTACTTGTCTTGTGCGCGGATTGGGATCGCTCCAAGGTAAAGTGTTTCGCCTTTGTGGCTGTCGCTGGGGAGGTGGCTCCCGACTAATACACTTATCGCCGGCTGCATTGACAGATTTTAGATTTGTGAACGAGCGAGAGTGGTTCAGGGGGCGACTCGCATCCTGTGCAAGAATCTTCGACGGCGATTGGAACGAGTTGGGGATGTCTTCGTCATCAATAGTTTTCCCCCGAGTCCTGCTCGGGGGCTCGACAACAAGATTACGGATTGAGATGCCTTGTAGATGGCGAAGCTTGCGATTCTAGAAAACAAGCCTATCAGCTTACCTCCAGACCAATTGGCGGAGATTCTACTGTGGGATGGAATTACCGATGGGAACAGCCAAGATCTCTCGCGACGATTACCAGCATCATCATGGCCTATGCCTTCCGAGGTAATAGTCAGCGACATTGCGGCAGTTTGATTGTTTAGTGGATGTGCGCAGTCATTCTATGTGCAGTCCCAAAGTCTATAGCGTGGAATGTAAAAAAGTTCAATAATTAAGTATAACAAGGATGAGATGTGCGCTAAACTTGAAGGCTCATTAAGAATGAAGGAAGCTTAAACACAAGCATCCATTTGCTCTGCGGAGGTTGCAGCGGGTTTGGCCCATTTGGTTTGGTTTTATTGGGTTTGGTCTCCCCGTCGAAAAATTGATCCGCGCGCTCGCTCTTTCCAGCTTCCGACCCTCCATCAACTTCACCACACCTCACCTCTCCTTTCCCCGAATCGCTATGCACTAGAGGGGACAACATTCTACTCAAATTAACCTCAAGATCGATCAGTAAGAGAGACGCAGCAGTGCGTTTCTGGCCGCAATGGCCTCACAGTCCGTCACCAAGCCGTTCCAGAAGATCCTGGACCCGACCAAAATCGGGACATGGAATATCGTCCGTCGCCCGCCAATCGAGAACCATACCGTGATCCAGGGAAAAGCGCGGGAACAGAATTCGAATGCTTTCAAGACACACCAGTGGAAGGAAGGAGTCCGGTTACGAAAGGCCATCAATGCCATTACGCACGGGAAGAACATCTTCGTCTATCATAACATCCGCACCAACCAGGTTGTCTACTCATTGACGCGGTATCTGGAGGTAAGACTACCTCCTTTTCATCCTTGTGCTCGTTCTGTAATTTCACAGAAGCATATGCTAAGGTGTATATCTCCTTTAGAAAAATAGTGTCCTCCGTCAGCTAGTATACCACGGCAAAAAGACCGTCCCCGCTACACTCCGAAAGGACATGTGGGTGCCTTACTACTCCGTCCATTTCGATGAGCCCAAGGTCGGTCTCCGTGCCTACCACCTTCTCCGCGAATTTGCCATGCAGCGCCAACTCGCCCCTCCTCGTGAGATGATCACCATCAGCGAAAGGTTCCTGGATCAGAAGCGACCCAAAGACCCCGAGGGAGCCAAGAAGTTCGACGAGAAGTATGCAGACAAGGTCGGCTGGCTGATGGAGAAGAAATACCGCGCTCGTGCCTTGATGGACCAGAAGGCTACCAGTGTTGCCGATGTGTCGGCCGTTCTGGCCATCCAGGAAGAGGAGATCGCGAATGGTTTCGCTGATGGCAAGAGGGGATACCTCACTCGCACTGCTAGACGGCGCCGCAGGGAGGCTCGTGCGAAGGAGACTGCTAAGGCCGCCGAGCAAGTTGAGCGTGTGACTCAGCTGGAAAAGACCTTGAGCACAGCCGAGGTCGAATACAAGGTCCAGGAGACTGAAAGCACGAACGGACTGGAAAGCAATGGCGTCAAGATTCTCTGGACTGATGTCCACGATGCTCGTCTCGCTGAATCTTGGCCTGAGCGTGTCCGCCACGGTGAACTCGACCTGACCCGTGATCACGTTATGCCAGGACAGAAGCCCAACTATGGTGTGGAAATTCTTGCTGATGAGGCGTTTAAGGAGAAGCAGCCGGGGCAGAAGGCCTAAGGGCTATAAGAAGACGTGTATTGAATACTGATGGAAACTTGTGTGGATATTACCTTGGAAAGATGTATTCGTTCTTCGCATATACAGATTTGTATTTTTAGATGATGCAATGGCGTTTAGCAGATTGTCAATTTATTACTACTTCTCCCCCTAGTTATAATCTACATGGTGGGACATTTGCTGTTGTTCCGATTATCTACGAAGACCCATATTAACTTCTATTGGTTTCAAATTTGGGGTTCAGATTTACAGCGTTATGTACCAATACAGGAGCAGCAGTCATTGCCCGAGGAGGTAGAACACGGATGACCGGGTCAGTTCCGCTTTCTTCGACTAATGGCATAAAAGCAGAGGTCGAGTACCTCTACATGTAGATGAGAAAACAGAAGAGTGCAGAACCAGAAACAAAAGGAGAACCAGTAAAACCCACATATTTTGGGTCTCAAGGGGCAGGAGAAGAAGATAATACCGGGTGACCGTGGGCTACCAGAGGTCCCAAGTCCCCAGGCTGCGATCGACGCCAGTAGGTTGTTGAGATAAACGAGGGCAGAAAGAGAAGGTAACAAAAAAACAAAGATGCAAATTCATTGTCTGTACCGAGATATGGACGTAGCTCAAAGCTTTCTATCCTCTCTTTCGGATACGACGTCAGTCTCGCAGGTGTTTCTACCTGATGCTTAGGGATTCCCGTTGTTTGCATCAGACTTGTTTAAGTGGCTGACGGTTGGTGCATCATTAGAATCGTCCACTGACATCTCTGGCCCGGGTTCGCCATCAGCCATTTTATGCAAAATTTCATCTTTGACCTTCTCAGCTGCTTCACTATCGTCTGCAATGTCTGTATTGGCCATGCTCTTTCTTGCCCCCTCGATAATCTTGTCTGCTTCGCTCACGCCGTGCTCGACATCCATAGACGGATCGCCAGCCACACCAATTGGCTCAGCGGTCTTATTGATGACCTCCTTGACACGATCCGTATCGAGTCGGATGACCATGCAAGAAAGATTATCTGTACTGAATCGTGCAAGAGCATAGTCGACCAGAATCTTAGATGCTTCCTGAGCGTCTGGGACATTTCGAACAAGATCCACGGCTTCCTGGTCAGTGCAGACATCCCACAGCTATTTATCATTAGTGACATTCATTGAATATTACGAAGACCATCGCTTACCCCGTCACAGGCCAATATAATAAATTCGTCAGAGTCCGGTTGGACCACGGTCTCCGTGGTATACGGGTGCCCGGTGACGAGATCCTTGAGATAGGCATCACCCAGGGCTCTGGTCACTGCGAGAACACCGTTTACTCTGTTGTTAAGTATCAAACCCCCGGCATTGGCTATCCTCTTTCCTTCATTTTCGTCGCTACCTTTGTGATCGTAGGACAACCGGAGCGCCTTGCCATTGCGACATAAAATAATACGAGCATCACCCACATTGGCCGTGTACAAGACACGTTGCCGTATAGCTTTCTCTTGCAATTTGGGCAGAATGGACGGGCCAGTACTGGTTGCTTGAGTGGGTGTGTCATCGGCTTCTGAAGTGGAATCGCCCTTTGCGGCTGCGGCTGCTGCGGGAGCAAGTGCCGAAGAGCCAGTTGCCGAATGCGAACTGGGGATCCGGTCTTCCCATCGTAGAAGGGCAATGACAGCAGTACACCCACTGTTCTTCACAGGTAACTTCTCTAACTGCTGATCAACACTAGTGAATGTTTGGTCGAGAAGTTCCGGAACGGGCGTATTGGGATTCTTCTTCATTATATCCTCTAAAATCAGATGTAATTTCTTCCCACACCATTCAGCAGCGAATGTGCCGGCATGTCCATCGAAAATGGCGAAATACCCATTGTCGGTTTCAACAACGCTGGACGCTTCTACAGGTGTGAGGGAAGAACCAAGCTGGTTCTCGCCATCAGCCCGGGCTAATGGTGCGGGGGTCCCCAAAAAGTTGTAGAGATATGCATGGGTATCTTCCATAGTCCGGCGACATTTTCGATTCCGGTCTTCTGTGACACCAACTTTGAACGATGAGCGAGGAGTGGGTAGCGAATCGCCAGCCGAATTGTTCAATGACCCTTGTGGGACACTCAATGCCGGGTCCATGCTCCCAAGTGACTGCAACGTTTGCGGAGATCGAACCGTGTAATTGAACGATGAAGATTCGCGAGGACTACTACTCAAACTCAGCGAATTCTTAGCGTTGGTGAAAAACGTCGCCGCTTTCGTGACTGTGCTACTCCGGCGCTTCTTCTCCCCGGCAGGGCCCTGGTCTTCGCTAGTCCTTCTCGTAAAGAAACCACCGGACGGCAGAGATTTGCTGGTATGGGTTACACCGCCTTCCTCGGGATGTACACTCAAAGATTGTGTATCGACAGCACCGGAGTGTGGAACTGAATTTGATTTGTCTTTGGGTGGGCTCGAAGAGCCACTGAACATTCTGTTCAGCAACCCACCCTGGCTCGAAAAACTTCTCCGCTTATTCCCTGCCAGCTTGATTGTAGGTATGAGAATGTGGTATTAAACCAGACCAAAGTTAGAGCGGCGGCGGCGGCGGCGGCAGCGGAAGACGAAATCCGGCAAGGCCTGACTGACGTAGGGTAGGAATTGCGGCGGAAGCGAGGGGAAAGAGCTGAACAAGAAAAATAAGGAGAGTGTCAGTGACTGAGTGTACTAGAATTTGTTTCCAACTCGAGTAGGTTGAAGGATAATGATTTCCAAGGTTCAGGTGATATCTAAAACGCAGTGGTATCAGATGACGAATGTCTGGGCGTTTGCGTGGTCGAAAAGAAACAGGTCTATGACATATAGTGGCCCTTCTCTACCAGACATACAAGAGAACATAGCGGAGAAAAAAAAAACAGTAACTAGTAGGAAATAGGCATGAATTTGAAATGATCATCACAAGTCTATCCGACTGAAACTGATTTGTCACCTTGGATCAAGTTCCATGGGGGCACATCATGATCAACCCCACTGCGCAGCGACACATGGAAACAACAGTGTGCTAAGCCACTGGGCGATATTTGGGTAGGAATTAAGTAACACTCACGAGGAACACGATCAGATGAAATCAAAGCTCTAAGGTTTTCTGGATGTAGAAAAGTGGTGAAGACGTACTCCGGGTTGAAGTACGGCGAGCGCGGGTGGGTTAGAGGTGGGATCGATGGGCATTTATTATTAGTAGTAATAGTAGTAGTTAGTAGTTCGTAGTTTAGTTCATCATTGCTGGGAACGCAACTCAGGTCACTTCCCACTCCCGTTCTTTGCGCTAAACCCAGGTCGGGGGAGAGTTTTAACTAATCACGCAGGCGGTCGAACGCCAGTGCCGGAAGGGCGGAAGACCGCCCAGACTATTTCATTAGTTGAGGACGGAATTGGGGGACGGGTGGATCCCCCCAAAGCAACAGCATCACTTACAGTAGTGAGGCAAACCGTTTGCTTTTTCCTTCCCCTGGGACTAGGTAGGGGTCAGGGATCATGAGATCCTATGGAATTTATACGATATGATGTGATATGGTATGGTATGGTGTCTCGTCTACTCAGTGTGCCTTGATTTGCCTAGTGTCTATTGCCCGCATTGGAAATTTGTTTTCTCATATTGTACGATTCTACCGGCTTATGCACAGATACATAGTATATATAACCGACGGACTTATCATGTCGCCTAAACGGCGAAGGACTTTTAGAAGCCCACAAATTATAGAAACATTGACCAAACCGCAGAATCTATAAGCCCTATGCACAAGAACTCTTACCGTATTGAGGGCAAAATTCGAATGATCTAAGTATCCTGGAACCTATTCATACATTCATTCATATAGGAATCTTCTGGGACAAACCCCGGGGACCGTGCTATATAGACCTATCATGATTCTAGGGTATGAGGACGTACAGCACGAGATGAATAGCATCAACATGGAGACTTTCAATCCCACGAACTGAAATCCCCAAACCCTCCCCTGCTTTTGAACTTCTTCCGCATCGGCTCGGGCTCGGGCTCCTCGTCTACAAACTCCACGATTTCATCCTCTTCTTGAGCGGCCTGACTAGCCAGCGCAGCCTTCAAATACTTTCCCACTCCGCTCCCAGCATCACCGCCAGCTCCTGTAGAGCCTGGGCCACGTACTCTCTTTCCTGTCCAAGTAACTTGGTCGTCATCCTCCTGCTGAGTTTCCCGAGCTTCTTCTTTTGGATCGGCTGTTTTATTCTTCCCCGACGCCTCTTCCGCCTTTTTCTGATTCAGAAACTCCTCAAACGGGTCCACGAATATTGTGACATCTGTGATGCGAATGTCTGGAGTAGGTCTATTAGTTGACGCATTGACCGGGTGCGTTTCCAGGTTGTTTAGGGTGGTAGATGAAGGAGTCGGATCGTCGATTACATGACCGAAAACAGTATGCTTGTTGTTCAGGTGTGGGAGAGCACGGTACGCAATGAAGCTAATAGAGCAAAGTTAGCACCAGCCGTCTTGAGTAAACTCCCGGCGTAGTGTGGGGGTCAAAAAGGAAGGCAAACAATGAGCAAGGTAGGAACACTTACAATTGGCTGCTATTCGTGTTCTTGCCTTTATTGGCCATGCTGAGAGTCCCTCTAGAATCATGTTTCAGAGGTCCCTCAAATTCATCATTGAAGTATTTACCCCAGATACTTTCACCACCCCGACCAGTACCCGAGGGATCTCCGCCCTGGACCATAAAGCCCTTGATATTGCGATGGAAAGTGACATCCTTATAATATCCTTTCTTAGCCAATTTGATAAAGTTCCACACGGCCTTTGGTGCGTACTCCGTCTGTAGCTCCAGGTTAATATCACCGGATGTGGTTGAGATTCGAGCATAACCCTTTTGCTTTACACGACCTCGCTTTAACATGTATTCTTCGTCGGAAAGGAGTGCGAGCTCAGCAGAGGTATGTGGAGTTAGACCGGTACTTGTGAAGGATGCCGCAGCCAGACCAGTAGTATGCTTGGCTGCATTGTATGGTGTAGGTTTCCCAGATTGGAACGAGGTCGTTTTGGATTGAGTACTTGTAGTTGCACTACCATCACCCTTTTTGGCGACAGCAGTAGCGCCAGCTCGTTGCGCTCTCTCCGAACGGGCTTTAGCCACAGCCTCCTTTGCCTTTAGGATCTTCGCCGAACTTCCCAATGCGCTGGCATTAACATTGGACTCTTCCTCATTCTGTCCAGGAACAGTTTCGCCTTCCTTCAAATAATTAAAGGAGCTGAGGTTCCGCGACTCGATATTCTGTGGATCCTGTAGTGTAATTATGTCCTTGCGTCCGAATTCCTCATCCGTAACGAGGTCGCGCCACAGCTTTCCCTTGATATTCAACCGCTCAACAGTATCCCAAGCGAAGACATTTCCGGTATTGCGCAAAGCGACAATATGCGTGTTATCGGTTAAGACTTTATAGGTGACTGGGTCAACGTAATCGCCCGACTCGTTCTTCGCGATGTTGAGCTTAATGAGGTCGGAGTTTTTCAGCGGCGTACCGTCTACCGGATTCTTCCCATGTTTCTTGATCCAAGGGAGGATATTGGTGAGGTCGAAAATTGTCCCTGAAGGCGTGCAAACCGGATGCGTGAATGGCTGCAGTGAGAGAGAGCAGAAATTGAAAGGAAGACGTTTGAAGGGTGCGTTGTCCCCTCCTCTTCCTCCTCCTGCTCCGGCACTCGCAGAGTACGCATCCCCTGATGCCCACTCCGAATGTGTAATCTGTTTGGAACTTTGCGATCAGTAACCAAGACGACGGAGTCTAATAGATCGCGAATAACAAATCTTCGATGAGGTGTATCATACATAAAGCTTATCCGTTCCTACCAGGCAAAGGGTCTGTTAGCATTAAAATGATATTTATCAAGTAGCTCAGAACATTGATTCACTAAACTAACCTTTCCCCATCTCGGCGACGAAATTTTATGTTGATATTCTGACCGAATCTTCGCAAATGCGACCGCCGACCGCTGACCGCGCCGCAAGAGATGATGTATTGCTCTCGGCCTAGATGCGAAACTAACCGAATCAGGCTAGACCGTAATTAATCCATCTGATGGACAGGGTTCATTTAACATACAGGTTGACATAGGCATCTATTAGGTGCTAGATAGTTGGTTAGAAAACCATGAATTTCTCCTTCATTTGCTAGGTAGTGAATTAGCCTTACAACAACTACATTTTGGTATAATCCACTCGTTTTGAAGTTCATTTCGCCGAAGTACGGCCAACCGGATATAACTAGCATGATGCATATCATTGACATTGCAGAAAGGGGTATACCCTGAATCAAACCCGCTATTATTATTTTTTTGTAAAACCCGTATAACGCCATAAGTTAAGCTGTTCAGTCGTCACGCAAAGGGCAAGGGCTACCGCACATGAGCAATTTCAAGCAGAGGATGGCTGGTAGCGTAGAGGCACAACCCAGCGATTGCCGAAGTCAATTCCGTGCCGGCGACGTGTCCCATACTTCCTCCACACGATCTGAGGAATCCCAATGTCTGCTACGGAAAGGCTCCAAGTAAGGCCCTCCCCGGCAAGCAGTGCATTTATAATTCCAGTCTTGGGCGCTCCGAGACAGACTACTGATTTGGAACTGACGCACACCCGGCCTCCCTCCATTACAGTCACCTCACCTGTAGTTGGCTTGTGTTAGTTACGGTACTATAAGGTGCATATGGATGTAGGAGAGACTTACCACTCGAAGCTGAAAAGCCTGAAGGGACGTCAACGGACAGAACTTCGAGGTTGCTTCGGTTGGCCCAGGCGATCATCTCAAAAGCCACAGCTTGATCGTCGGTGCGGAGGTCATCAAAGGCTATGTGAATACCGAATAGAGCATCTAGGACTAGATCAGGACTAAACTCAGAGGTCGAAAGCCGTGTTGATAAATCCTCCCATCTGTGCACACGTCCACCGATCTTCTTGAAAACATCAATCTGCTTGCGGCAGCTCTCGAGTAACTCATTTTCGTGTTCGATACCAAGCATGCAGACAGTTACACGGTGTCCTCTATTACGAAGGTGGCGAGCAGCAGATACGGCCCTTGCGCCAGTACGATGGTTGCCGGTCAACACAAGCATGGTAGGCGCAGCGGCATCGCTAGACAAAAGGCCAACGGCAGCTTCCGCAATGCTTCTCCCAGCATTTTCCGTGATCATATCTTCAGTCAGGCCAAGTTCAGCGACCGCAATTTGCTCGACTTCGAGGGCTTGTAGCGGGCTCACAGTCGGACAACTTCTATTCGTGGTAGTGAGGCGCAAGGAAGCTCCAGGAACACCGGGTCCGCTAATTGGCGATGCCGAGACTGAAGCCTTACTTCCAGGGCGAGGACTGGTAGTACGAGAAGCGCTGAGTTGGCCACGCCCAACAGTGTTGATCTGGGGAGGAACCAGAGGTTGTCCCAGAATGCCACTTCCCTTCCGGCTCTGGGCTCGTGCTGACCCTCTTGAGAGCTCGCGTCCTGAGTAGTTTCCGCTGCTCAGTTTCGCGTCACTTGGCTCCTGATCAGTATCTCCAGTTTCACTTCCCGGAGGACTATCGAGCACATTCTCAGTCCAATGCAGATTCTTCCCACCGTTCGTGCCCAGCTTGGGGACCCTTCTGTTAAAACTGACCAATCGTGCTTCATCTGCCGTGGTGTCGTCATTTCTAATCTCTTCAAAGACCCTTCTTTTGTCGAATTTGGAGAGATTACTTTGAAAATCGAAGTCACCCAGTTCTTGAATGTCGGTGGCATCTTCTGTTGCCCAACCACTGGGATCCTCCGCATAAGAACCGCGGTTCTTCTTCTTCCGACGTCGTGAGTTAGGCTCTCTTTCTCTGTATTTTTGTGGGCTGGCAGGCTCTACAAAGGCAGTCTGACGCCACCCTCGGGTCTTCGGGTTCGTATTCGCCGCACCATCGTGCTCATTAACAGGCGTTAACCCTGCACGCTGAGACTTGTTCTGACCAACGCGACGACCACCCTTTGGGTTGACCTGGGCGGCAGCGCGTGGTGCAGTCGTAAAATCGTCCTTGCCTGCAGGAACAGACCCGTGCAACTCGTTTTCCTGCGGCGCATTGCGAGGCTCCTTTGCTCTGCCATCTACGTTCAGTTCCAAGTTGCTGAATGGTTCCGTAAGGACAGCAGACTCATCACGATGGGCCTGATGCGGGGGGTGGATATTCTGAGAAGCTGGAGAGCTCAATCGGTCGATCGGAGCGGGTTGAAGCTGTGGCCCTCCTGTTCTTGCGCCCTGGCCAAATTGCTCAGCAGATGGTTTGCTGAAGCTTAGGATGGCCGGGTCAACAAATGGTTGTTGTACCGGTATCGTAGGGGGCGCATGGGCTATGTTATGGTTCTCTCTGCTTGCCTGCTGATTGTGCGAGGGCGCATTGGGGCTCGGTCCAAGAGAGAGGTCGGCAATGTCGGCAGCTTCAAGGAAATACGTGGGAAATTTCTGGGGGCTCCATGAGAGTGCGACTAGCAGCTGCATATTAGAGCGATACATAAAATGCCATAGAATCCTCTTCACCTACCATCTCGCAGCATCAGACGTTGACCTATGACATTGGCCACGACTCCTTGGACAGTTGCATTAGGCGGCGTTCTGAGCGTCACAAGAACGTTGTATCCAATGAATTCGGAAGCCATGGTGAACAGTCACTCAGTATAAAATCACCCTACTATCGCCTATCTGACAAGCATGCCAAAGACTGGCGAAAGGGAGCAGGGAAAAGTAGAACAAATCTTGGTCCTGTAGTACAGTGTCTCAAAAGTGGATTGTCAGCTCGTTGCTACAGCTTTATCCGACGTCACGTGCGGTACTAAATATCTTATCGATAAGCAGGAGCGCCCAAGTGGGGTGGGCTTACAAGGTTCCTACTTTAGTTCGGTACATTTCAAATCTTACCACGAGGCGAGGCCCTCTTGTCGGTAACTTTTGATCCTCCAATTGAATTTGATGCTTTTATCTTATGTTGGTTACTTTGGATAGCACTTCAATAGGATTTACAGTGCTAACTAGGGAGGGTTAGTGAGAAATGTGATTTGTCTCAATTTAACTGTCATTGTGCATGCGCTAGTATATGTGACTTCCATCTCTCACATGATATCAACACCAATCAAACTTAAACCCACAATGGTATCATTTTACATGCATATCCGTAAAGTATAGGAGCTTCTTAGCAATATCTGAATGTAAGGTAGAGATGAAGAACGTAATAATAGAAGTATTGTGTGTATGCCCCACGGTGAGTGAAAGCTCTTACCCTTATAGATAGTCTAGATAATCATCTTCAAAGTCGTCTTCAGGGTAATGGCCAGGAATAGTCCGTGGCCCGCCTTTCGGCTTGAGTACGTCAGTGATGCTGGTGAGTTTAGAGTAAAACTCGGTGACTTTGGGATGCACCATGACCTTTCGCGCATCGAACCGTGTGACTTGGAGGCCTTCCTTGGACGTTGCACGACTTAGAGCAACGTATGCCTGACCTTTTTCGAAAACTCGTCCAAGATCGACTTTAACCCGCTGTAATGTCTGACCCTGAGCCTTGTGAATAGACAGGGCCCAGGCAAGAATCAATGGGACCTGTGCACGCTGAGCCTGAACCTCTCCGTTGGGAAGCTCGATCTTCCATGTTTCTGGTTGGCAAAGCAGGTGTCTTTCGGTTCCATCCGGCTGCACAAAACAAACAAGAGGCCATTTCTTGCTCACCACAACCCCTCCTTCTTTGTGAGCAAGAGACTTAAGCTTCTTGCGGGAGCGATTCATCATCTCTTCATCACTTTGGGCTCCCTGGTCACCAGCGAAGTCGCTTTCATTCTCGCGGTAGAAATCGAATGTTGCCTCATCCATGAATGCGACCACTCGTCCAATTGACCCATTGACGAGTGTGTCTTCCATGTTTTTAATGAGCATGACTTGCGCTCCTTTTTTCAGGTGTATCACTTGTGGAGCCATGCAGTTGGCCAATAGTTTCTCACGATACTGTACGTCTTGAATTGTGCCTGAATCTGCCGCATTGAAAGTCATCACTTCGCCGGACAGTCTTTGCATCCTTGCACCGTTTGCATACTCTACCTCTTGGCGTGTTGGAAACCTAGGTGATTCTATGTTAGTGCCCGCATAGTCTTTTAATGGCGTGACCTTACAGCTCCGTAGCTTCAAGAGAATCATGAAAGTCAAGTGGCCGTGATAGTTGCTTAAAGGTATCGATCGTCCGCGGACTGAGCTTTCCAAGTCTCATTTCATTGAGCATGTTGGCAAACTCAGGATCTGCTTGACGGAAAACGGTGGTCAAGAGGATTGTGTGCTGTATAGAGGTGTTCCAGGTAGCAGCGGAGAACGCAAACTTCGCCTCTCGATTACTGCCATCAGGGACCGGAGGCAATTGGAAGAAGTCTCCAGTGACGACAAGCTGAATACCGCCGAAAGGACGTCCATTGTTTCGAATCCGTCGAGCAAGTTCCTCGAGCTTATCGAAGAGGTCTCCATCAACCATAGATACTTCATCAATAATCAGAACTTTTGTACGTAGCCAACGGTTCTTGCCCTTGGGGTTTCTCTTGACCTGTGATGTGTCAATATAAGTACCTTCCAATAGGGGTTGGTGCAGATTGTGACCTTCTTAACAAGCTCAGGAACAGGCTCTTTACCTAAACCTATCCCTGCGAAGCTATGAAGGGTAACACCCTCGATGTTACAAGCAGCAAGACCTGTTGAGGCAGTCACTGCCACTCTGTCAGGCTCTCTCCGGTACTTGTCGCGAAGTTTCTTTATGATTTCTCTCATGAGAACTGATTTTCCAGTTCCGGCGGAACCGGTGAAGAATATACTCTTCCCTTGTTCAACAACAGCATTAAGTACGTGCTTTTGTTCGTCACTGAGGAATAAAGACGCGATCTTAGCACGTGGGCGATGTTGCACAGAATCGGACTTCTGACTCTTATACTGTCGGCGTAGTTCCTTTTGTTCCTCCTTGATTGCGCTTGCCGATTTGTTCCATATGGCAGTAGATTTTGAACGCGCAGGCGTTTCTGGCTTCTTGTACTGTACTGCTGGCGCTGGCGCCGGCGCCGGCGCCGGCTCCTCTTTTTTAAGCCACGGCAGAGTTCGCGAACTGGTAGGCTTCTGAAAGTGAGAGGGTGGTGAGGAGGACCAAGGAACTGGTATGCTGCTGGATGGTACCGGATCATCATCAGGAATTGGAGGAAGCTCAGGGTACTTTATCTCCAAATCGTCATTCTTTATCGCAGGTGTTGACACTTGAGCCGGTTTGTTCGTATGCGTCGCTAAGGTCGTTGGATTTGCATCGTGAAATGGTATTTGTTTGTCATTGTTCAGCCTTACGATTTTTGGCGGTGGTATAAACGGTTCTGGCTCCTCGCTATCCAAGTCAAGATCATCATCGAAATCATTCTCATCGAAGTATACGGCGCTGTGCAAAGACCCTAGGGCAGATCCGCCGGCATTGGCCATTTCGATTTTCCGTTTGACTCCTACTGACTGCGGCGGCAGTTTCGGTGGTTGCATCCCATTGCTGCGAAGAAGGCTAGACTGAAGGGGTTTAGCTGATCCTCCTGAATGGTCTTGTACAGCTTTCTTGAACATTACGGTCCCTTCCGGCGCTTGTCGGGCAGTCGAGTATCTGCATGCAACTTGCAATGTCAATTTCAGATCATGTGAAAATGTTTGACGAACTAAAACCAGGTGCCTTCCTTTAGACATACACAAAGCACGCAAACTGGAGAAATATGATTCAGTGGCACATCATCTTATAAAGCCAATCTTATTGATTGGGGACTTTCGCGACCCGTGTTCTAGAAGGAGACGCGCTCCATATCACACGTGATCCCGATAAGGGCTATCACACAGGGCAAGTTCATTACCTCACTGTGATTTCAACTTGCCGGAAACGAGGATCAGAGAAACAAAGGATATTTGCTATAACTTGAATCACTAGCGAGAGAATCTCCTAGCTTAAAGAGCCCAACTTAATACTTCTTACATTTGCGTGTTCGGTGTCTTCTCTAAAGTGTTACGATCACGTGATAGCGCATCACGGAAACGCGCCAATGCGGCATCGGAAGTATCAAATCAATCCATGAGCGATCAAGGCTGTTTTTATGCGCTGCCAATCATGAAGCATGGCAGAGAAAGGTGCCTCAAGTAAGTAAAGTTTACATTTTATATTATGACGGCATAGCATTATACTAATGAGATGGCAGACAAGGAGCATCCTCTTGCGGGGGTGGTCCTGTGCTTCACGTCCATTTTACCAGAACAACGGGTCAGTGAAATGTTATTTTCTCGAAGATCTTTAAAGCTCTTGCTTTTCTCCCAATATCATTTCAAGTGATTGGTCGCGACAACTGACAAAGCATTTCGAAACTAGACGGAGTTGGCTACAATCGCACGCCAGATGGGGGCGACTCTCAAACTTGACCTAACCTCCGATGTTACCCATTTGATTGTCGGCGAGATCAATACCGCGAAATACAAATTTGTCGCACGAGAACGAGCAGATGTGACTGTCCTTAAGCCTGAGTGGGTAGAAGCGGTCCGCCAATCATGGATGCAGGGAGAGGATACAGACGTCCGAGGTTTGGAAGAACAATATAAATTCCCGACATTCGCTGGATTGTGTATATGTATAACAGGATTCGAGGATAGTAAGTGGGAATGGACATTCTACGCCGTACCGACACATACTAAGGTTTTTGCTGTTTCAGTGGCATTCCGAAACTATATCCAAGACACGACCGTTTTACATGGAGCCGAATTTAGAAAAGATCTTACGAAACAAGTCACCCATCTTGTCGCACGAGATACGGAGAGCCAGAAGTACAAGTTTGCGACACAATGGAACATAAAGGTCATTACCGTGAAATGGTTCACCGACAGTATAGAGCGAGGAATGGTCCTGGAGGAGACATTGTATCACCCGCTTGTGCCGGAAGAGCAGCAGGGTGCGGGGGCCTGGAATCGTGCACAGCCCACTGCTCGGCAGAAAGATCCGGGTAACGAGAGTTCGTCGAATCCTCGCCCTAGAAAGCTGCGCCGCGTTGCAAGTGCCAAATTGGTAGACCAGAACGAAGGAATCTGGGGTGATATCGTAGGCACAGGGTCCAGAGGAAGTCAACAAAAAGACGACAGCCAGTTGCTCGCCAAACGCGCATCTATGGTCCAAGAGGCCAAGTCGTTCGCTAGTGAAACTACTTTTGCGGAAGCCCATGAGCAAGGCAATGAGAAGATCCCAAAGCCTCGCCAACAATCCTCTGAAGCGACCAGCCACCGTGATGGCTTTTTGGACGGTTGTTATTTCTTCATCCATGGATTCTCTTCAAAACAGGTTTGTTTGAGTGCGCAATAGTTTTTTTGATATAGCATCTGATCAAGTTACAGACGAATGTCCTCCGCCAACACCTTTCGTTCAATGGAGCCCAGTTGGTCGGCTCATTGAGCGAATTCTCGCGGCCGGACATTCCTAAGAGAGGCCATGGTCTCTACACGATTGTCCCCTACAAAATGCCCCGAGCCCAGGTTCCCTCCACAGATGATCTAGCATTCGAATGTGAAGTTGTAACCGATATGTGGTTAGAAAGATGTCTTGATGCCAAGGCTCTGGTGCCCCCAGAATCACACATAGCAAACACCCCAATTCCTCGATTCCCTATCCCTGGTAAATCCCTCTTTTCTGTTCACGTATGAATGTGCCGACTAACTAGGCTAGGGTTCGACGGTATGAAAATCTGCTCTACAGGAGTCTCTCGTATAGATCTTCTACATCTATCGAAACTCGTAGGCCTGATTGGTAAGTTCCAACTACATTGCTAGGTCTCCTTCGTGAACTAACCATCGTAGGGGCAACCTATAATGAGTACCTGACGCCAAGTGCATCTGTTTTACTGTGTAATGATACTGGTTCTGCAAATCAAGAAAAGCTACGGCATACGTATGAATGGAACGTTCCCGCAGTTACCGTCGATTGGCTATGGATCACCATTCAAAAAGCACAGAAACAGCCGTTCGAGCCATTTCTGATTCGCATGCCAATTTCACAAAGCAGTCGAGACCCGGAAAAGCGAGCTGGCTCTCGCCCGGATCAGAAGGAACAGTCTCAGGACCCGAAAAGAGGCAACAATGCAACCAAGTCTCAGCCCTACACAGATCATCCCCAAACGAACAAGCTCATTCGACAAACATCAAAAGAAACAGACAAAGTCCCTTCGCGCCATTCAACACCCCTACGGGAGAAGATAGAAATCTCACAAAAAGAACCCACCGTACGAGAATCCCCCACGAAAGAACCAAGCCAACAACACACGACATACATATCACCAAGAAAGCGCACAGCTTCGGAACAAGCAACGGATCCAACCTCCCTATCAGCAATCGAAACAACGCTGAGCGGATTCCTCCAGCAGGCACGAGCAGCAAATTCGCGATCCGCATCAGACGTAGGAGAGAACGGCGACCGCCCCCGTTCAAGACGCAGAAAGCCTCTTCTTGGAAGAGCGCCATCCCATGCGTCTGTCCGCTCTACCGAACATAAAGGCTTCTCTCGCGCTAGTTCAATCGACACCCTAAACGAAGACGGGTGTGGAAGCGCAATAGACAGCGTCAACACAGACGGGATACCATCCCTCGTTAATAGTGGAAGATTCGATTTCCTCGAAGGAGACCGTATTAATGAAGACGAGGGGTCTGAAACACCGCCTCCAATGACGCAATTGAACTACGAAGATCCGGATGCTGTCGCAATGCGCGAGAAGTTTCTCAATCAGGCGGGTAAACTCGTCCAAAAGAAGCCTACTAATCAAGATTTAATTGTGGGTGAAGTTAAGGAACTCGAAAATGTCGGTTGGGGGTCTGGACGGAGAACGAGAAATGCACGCAAGGTTGCGGAGGATAATACCTTTTAAATCCTGTCGGAAATCTTTGTCAGACGTGTATGCTCATGTTTCTAATGATGGTTTTGTGCATGGCATAGATAGCATCGAAGTGGCGTCTTTGGTCATTCTTGGAATTATTCATTGATACCATCTATTATCATTTATCTAGTACGCTTTGGATCAGGAAATATGACAAGTCCTCTGTAATAATAATCGACTGTGTAGATAGGTGACTACCTACGATTTTAGATAAAGCACCAGGTGGAGTGGGAATCCAATACGCTGAGTTCTTCAAAGAACGCCAATGCAGGTGTAAACAGGACGGCTATCAACGTGAATCACGGCCTCATGGAAAGGGGAAATAAAAATAAGTGAGGTGGAAGGGTTTAAAACGGATGAACAATAATTGTTGTACACGATAGGGATATTTGGGAAGCGAAACGGAATTAGCACCCTCGAGGCACAGCCGGCCGGATAACTCATACAGAATCATTACTTTTTGTACATATAACGCAAGGGAGATTCGAAGCTCATGGCTCATGGGCACCCATTGCACCCGGCAGCGGGCCATCAAGGTCTATACTCTCTACAGACCTTCTGTTCTCACCACTATCCCGGAAGAGGTTGGAGAAGTACTTGCTTGCATTCTCACTTTCAACCTTGGTCTTGCTGACTTCTTGCTTGCGTCTTCCGAGGTCTTCAATGTCCTGGGCGAGACTGGCCTGGAGATTGTTGGCCGGGATACGGAGAACTCGCCGGACTTCAGTCGAGATCCGGGTAGCGTTTGAATGTACGTAGTCTTTCTCTTCAAGAGCAGCGGCGATCTTGCGGGAGAGGCGAGGAGGCAGTGTGGTGGGAATCGTAGAAAGTACGTATGCAGCAGTCAAAGCAGCTGTTTAAGTTAGTTTTGTCCCCAAGAATTCGGTACGGAGTAAACACTTACCAGCTGCGACTATACCTGGAACTAGGAGGCGCCGCAAGTTGTTGGGGCCAAGGAACTTAGCTGCACTAAACGCGCTGTCAACCCAGCTAATACCGCCGAAGACCCTGCCTCCGAGGACAGTGACAGCCGTCATGGCCATTCCTGTTCCAGCCACCTTCTCTTGACGCTCCCAAATGCCAGCAATGTCGAAGAAGTCCAATAGTTCAACTTCGGTGTCAACTTGTTTGGCAAATGTATGACGTCGACTACGGCGGAACATCATATCGGCACGGAAATTCAAGGGCGCAAATTTGTCTCCCACGTGAAGAAGACCAATCTTTTGAATGGCTTCTACACCGTCTACTGTCTTTACGCGCGCGTAGTCCTCGCAAGCTGAAGCTGCGGCGGATATTTGCTCCAGCATGGCTAACTTCAAATCTTCCGCATACTGGAATGCAGAGAAGATACCAGGATATTCAACGCCCAAATCAGCCTCCGAGACGCGAGCAATAGTGTCGCACAAAGTCGACCGCGTATGGTTGTAGACATCTTCGCATGAATCATCAATGTTTTTCTCAACCTGCACGTCGAGCTCTATCTTCTTCTTCTGGCCACCTTCATAAGCTGGCTCGAGCTCTGCCAATTCTTCTGTGACACGCTTGAGTTCGGACTGGGCAATGTCGCGATTGACAGAGGCCAGTGAGTTCAAATCTCCAAGCAAGTTGAGAAGATAGGTCCTGGCAGGAGCGAGCTTCGAGCGAGAACGCTTTTCGAGAACAAATCGTCGCAAAGAGCTTTCGAGGTTCTCGAAATCTTGGATCTTCTGCTTATCCTTCCCTTTGTCTTTTCCTTTGCCTTTGGGTTTACTATCGTCGCCATCGTCATCCCCGTCGGAATCGAAGCCGCCGCCACCACCGGAACCAGAGCTTTCCACAGACATAGGAGGCGCAACAGGAACGGCATTGCTTGATACGAAATGAACAAGTTCTGCAGCTTCCTTATACGTACGGGGACTAAGCTTGTTTATTTGGTCGAGAATCATTCGCTCACACCGTTGCTTGTCGCGAATCTGATCGAATCCGTTGACGACGATAAACATATATGCTTTTTCCTTTGCCGCGTTGTGGATGAAATCCTTGGCTGAGAGCGTGAAATGATTGGCAGCGGAAACGACAAACACAACAACATCGATCTCTTCCTGCCGAGCAAAAACCGCGGTTGTCTTCAAGGAATCGGAATTCAAACCAGGGGCATCAATGAGAGCAATATCGACGACCCCATTATTCAGCAGAGACTCGTCAATAGTTCGCACGTCCTTAACGTAGACTTTGCATTGCATGTATTTAGAGTTGTCGATCACGATATTCTCGAGCTCAGTCAAGGGATACACATCGTATGTGCTCTCATCGTTGCGATTGTAATCAACGTCCTTGTGGACTGCATGCACCTCCTCAACTCCGCTATTCTCCCGCGCATCAAGAACCTCACAGAAAATGCTGGTGCAAGGTTGCTGGTCTTCAGGTAGCACCTTGCGACGCAGTAGAGCATTGCAGAAAGTCGATTTTCCTGCATTAAGGTCACCTGTGATCAAAACCTTACTTGAGGTATCTTCGATCCTGTCGCGCAGCGAGAGAAGGTGTTTGACACTCTGGCTGATTTTTCCATCCAAAAGAGACGCAATAGAGGCCTTTTCCAACGAATGTACCAATTCCACTTGAGACAGAGCACCCAGCTTCAAGTCTAGCTTCAAAATAGAAAATTCCTGCGCTATCTGCGGGGTTATCAATCTCGGCTCTGGCACTGGCCGACGCTCTGCAGCGGCACTTGATTCCGCTGCAGCCAGGTCGTCGCTATTTGATACTGTAGCCGCTCGTCTAATAGGTCCAGGTTTGAACTCTCCTTGTTGAATGTCCCCATCTTCGAAGAATGACTGTGCCTGGCGCAACGCGGGCCTGTCCGAAGAATGATCTGGAGCATCTCGTACCGACGGGTAGTGGGCAGGCCATTGACGATTCATGTCCTGGAGGTCCTTCAAGGTCTCGAGAGTCCGTGTAATAGCGCGTCCGAGTTTCGTCCTGTTGGAGTTGCTACAAAGCGGTTAGAACTTTCATTCGCCTGTTTTTGTAGTCGCAAACGTACTAGAGTAGCTGGTGAACATGGCTCGCCACAACCTGTCGTTCATGTTCCGCTGGAATACACCCGCGTTAGTAAACTATATGGACCAGAAAAAGATAGCGGTGATGCTCCGAGTAACCAACCTGCTGGATTCCATTGTTCCGGGAGCGTTGGAGTATGCATCGGGGTCGGCCTATCCACCATCATATCTGATCTCCAGTCGCTACCCGTATTACCATCCCTCAAACTGCCGCTCGCAATACTGTCACCATAGCCCGAGTCTCTGTTCAACGATGCCATCAAGGCCGTAGCGCTCTCTGAGGTCGAACCATTTCCAACGGTCATGTACGCGGGAGGGGCGTTCGGGAAGAAAGGGTACTCGGACGCTTCCTGCTGCTGCGGATGTCTTGACGAACCCTCACCGGTAGAGGAACCGCCGTTGCCGGGAAAATACTCCTGACTCATGACGAAAAAGATGTGTGGTGCATGGAAGTCGAAAAGTCAGGCAAAATGCGATGAAACGGAACTTGGTTTTTCGTCAGTCGGGAGACCCGCTTACATGAGCATAAAAAAGGCGTGGAAATTCCATGCCCCAAAAGGGGTTGGTCGCCGCCATGTGACTGTTGCCCCCGTAATTTTAACTTAACAGTTTGGATCCGCCCGTTCGGCGTATTAGTGCTTAGGTTTGATGTCACCGCGCGGCATTCGGATCGAATCAGATATTCCCCCTCCCCGATCTTGCCCTCTTCATTTGTACCTTCTAGGCAGTCTCTTTGGTCTCATTTTTCACCGTTTGTACTGAGAATCTTTCTTGACGAGCCAAGATGAATGTATGTTGTCCGTTGCTATTCGCCGTGCTTATATCCCCGCTTACGCTGTTCATGGTCTAGGTTATCGAGTGGGCATTCGGAAAGCGCATGACACCAGCAGAGCGCCTACGCAAACATCAAAGGGCTCTGGACCGAACGCAGCGCGAATTGGACCGGGAGCGAACCAAGCTGGAAAATCAAGAAAAGAAGCTGGTGCAAGACATCAAGAAGAGCGCCAAAAATGGTCAGATTGGAGCCTGCAAGATCCAGGCCAAAGACCTGGTCAGGACAAGACGGTATGCATACCAAAGGAAGTTCGCTCTGGTTTCATGTCTATGGGCTAATGGGGACTACCGAATCTAGGTACATCCAGAAATTCTACCAAATGCGAACACAACTTCAAGCGATTTCCCTTCGCATTCAGGTAGGATGGTCCCGAAGCGCACGAATGGCGGTTCCTGTTACTCACTTGATGTTGTGCAGACCGTTCGCAGCAATGAGCAGATGATGCAGTCAATGAAAGGCGCCACAATGCTACTGGGTAGTATGAACCGACAAATGAACCTTCCCGCGCTGCAACGAATCGCCATGGAATTTGAACGAGAAAACGATATTATGGATCAGCGACAAGAAATGATGGATGACGCGATTGACGAAGCAACTGGAATGGAGGGCGAGGATGAAGATAGCGAAGATATTGTTAAGGAAGTCTTGGATGAAATAGGTGTAGACCTCAGCCAGGCGGTTCGTGTTCTCTTCTTCATCTACGCCAGAGCTGTGCGCATACTAATATTTGCTTCTGAACAGCTGGGCGAGACGCCAACCGACATACAGAAGACTGCAGTCGGCGAGACTCGAGTGGCCCAACCGGTTGGCGCCGGGGGGAGTTCCGCTGATGACGATCTACAAGCCAGGCTGGACAGTCTTCGACGTTAACCATGAGCCCTGTTTTCTCCTTTATCATATCCTTTTTGTTCTTCAAGCCTCACTTTCATCCATGACGGGTCTACTCTTTGCATCAATTACGACGCCACTTTTTTCATGTCAGGTTAATGTGATACAATCAGCAATCCAGGCAGTTCGCCACATCGATCTACCAGGAAGACGAAGCTGAGTTTCTCTACGAGTACTTCCGTGCTACACGCTTCCAAGGGATTTTATGTATTGCCGTAGCGCAGATTTCAGCCTAACTCTTACCTACTCATATCAGCTTTAACCTGTACCTATACTTCGTACTCTCTTGAGATAACACACGGAAAAACCATGTTCTTGTAAATTACATTTCTTGTATTTTATCCAAGTGAGACGTCTCGCTGAATCAGTGATCCATGGTACAGGCTAGAGGGCTGGAAGGTTCCATAGCAATAAGCTAAACTGATGCCTGTCAGACCTGGCAAACTCTCAAACATTGCTGTACCACACAGATGTAGTATTGTTTATGTTACGTTAAACAGGCAATACCCAGTATAGCTAACTTTGGTCATAGTTATATTTTGTATTGTTAACTTTATGTTTGCATTTTGTTAATTATCCTTAATTATGTACATGATTAAGATGATAGGACACAAGGGGCTGAAGGTGCTTGCCTTTGCATGATTGAACACAGTAGTGCGATCAGTTAGTTAGTTCCCTTGGAGACGTATAGGAGAGTTTGATATGGGTTTATATCGTAATGCAGTTCACGGTAGTTACTAGTAGTCTTCTGTATTTGAACAAGCTATGAGGATATCTTCGACATTCCCTACCCATTTCTTCTTTCGGTTTCCATATCAAGAAGCAGAAGGCATGGGAGTCATATTCAAGTGACGAGAAACTGCTAATCTTATTTCCAACAGCCCTGAAAGAAACATGGTTATGCTGCTGGGTAGATCGCGCCTATAACTATTGTTTAGAAGCGCAACTATACTCAAATCCATCCCACTGACACCAATGTACTCCAAGAGCAACACACACTGGGAGGACACCTCAGAAAATAGATAGATGAACTGAGACACATTCGCATTGAGAACTAACAGACTCTGGAGATAGGTAGTTGTACCATGATAAAGAGGCCCACGCATGTCTTTTCGGCATGGCTGCAAAGCAAGAGTCCACGCTGAGCGATGAATACAAGAGCAAAGTTAATGAAGACCATGGCGTTCAGATCCAGGATATTTCCCACCAGCTCTATCAATGACCTTATTGTATGAGGCATCGTGTCTTCACGAAACCATGAGCATGGTCGTGGAACGTCAGGTGTGATCTTCTCTACCACGCGCCTTAATCCAACGGCAATTCCAGGTTTCTCATTATATATACATGCCGGTCTTGAGATGCTGAGGGTTTTCTCAGAAACTATACCCGGACGCTTAAATATTACGAATCAACGATTGTATTTAAGTTGAAGATTTACTAGATTCAGAAGCAATGAGGGGCTGCCCCATATAAATAGTATTAAATATGGCACTCACATTCAAGATGGAACGTGGAATATTTACACCTCACGCTGCCCGATCAACGTCGTCACTTCAACCAAGAATCTTCTTAGTGCCCTTGAATATATTCGAATACAACACGAGTATGTCCGATCTTGAGAAGAGAGTAAAGTACTTAGTTTCAGACCATCTCGGCGTCGAGGAGGAGTATGCAAGGGACCATCATCTATCCATCATGTTACTCAATACTAACAGATGTCTTGCAGTTGACAAACGATATGGAATTTACGAATGACCTGGGTGCCGATGAAAACCAGATAGTCGAGCCTATGATAGCTTTCAAGAGGTAGTAAGGGCCATTTACCCACACCGTCCTGTCCTTGAGAGTTTTCATGATCCATAGATTTGCTGACTATGTTGTCAGAGTTTTGAGGTAGAGATTCCGGATGAATGTGTGGAAAGAATGAGAACTAGTAAGTGTATCCATGTGTCTATCTTTTTCTTTTTCTTTTTCTATGTAGTTATTGTGATAGATAATCAAGTACGGAGTACTCCGTATTAGGGTACATTTTGATTCCAGTCCTAAAGAAGTGGATGTCGAAAATACAAACCGCCCAATGATAAGAGTTCTGGCCTACGCGAAAATCAACAGGCATACTAGTACGTCATCCCCACTACCCCGCGATTAAATCTCGTATAAATAAAAATCGATTACGATAAACGCAACCCTGCATCCGACCATTATTTCATCTTCATAAAATTATCAATACGTCACTTATCGGCAACTATGGCCCGGCCTATTGTCTTCTTCGACATCGCAATCAACGGCAGTAAGAATCAGTACACAGCTCCCCATTCGAATGACTGCTGATACACCCCATAGACCCCCAGGGCCGCATCATCTTCGAGTTATTCTCCGATGTCACACCTAAAACCGCAGAGAACTTTCGCGCCCTTTGCACCGGTGAAAAGGGATTCGGGTACAAGGGAAGCTCTTTCCACCGTATAATCCCGGAGTTCATGCTGCAGGGTGGTGACTTCACCCGTGGAGATGTAAGCAACCCCCCACCCTTTTTCCTTTGTACATCGTGATCACATCTAAGATGAACAGGGCACTGGCGGTAAATCCATCTACGGCGAAACCTTCCCCGATGAGAACTTCCAATTGAAGCATGACACTCCCGGTCTCCTCTCCATGGCCAATGCTGGCCCGGGCACGTAAGTTGGATCCATTTGTTGATGGCAAAACGCTCACCGCGAATCAGAAACGGCTCTCAATTCTTCATCACCACGGTTGTCACAGATTGGTTGGATGGAGCCCACGTCGTCTTTGGCCGTGTTGCTGAAGGCATGGGCCTGGTGAAAATGATCGAATCCCTCGGAACTAACAGTGGTACACCCAGTGCCAAAGTCCAGATTATCGAGTCTGGTCAGCTTCAATAGATGGATAAATTGATAGGGGATATAAAGTTAGGTAGGTATAAGAGCTGATAACATGAGACATTTGGGTTGAAGATAGCAAATCTGGTCATTGATTGTAGCCAATGGAGGATTTGCTTAAAGTACTTCTAATCTACGAAGAAAAGCTTATGGTAGCTTAATTGGCATTCCGAGTCTGGTAGCATCCAGGACATTATGAAATCTCTTGACTAGCATTCTGCGCTCTACCAGCGTGTGCATTGGAGGTCACTGTAATCTCGTGTATACACATCTATTGCAGGGATTGATTCCTCTCATGCGACTGAGGATTCTCAACCAACCCTCTCTGTGATTCCCTAGCTTAGAAAAATGCAGTTGACAAAAGATATAAATAAAGGGCCTTTGTAATCCAGCCAACTGACCCCCCAGTCAAAATTTAAGAAGCCGGGGTACTAATTCGCTCCCTATAAATAGATAACTCAGCTCGTAGCCCACAATCCGACCGTTAATCTGCCGAGTAATCTAAATTGCGCCACTATACCGAAATGCCGGAAACTGATATTATTCCCCTTTCCATACTCTCTCGGTCTTGGTACCGACATATACCATATTTATTCCCAAAAATCAGACGGATCTTGACCTGTGAGAACCGAAATTATGTTAGGCAATTCAGCACACCGATCTTCTGTTCATCGGAGCTTGATGCCTTTTAACAGCGGCATGACAAAGTCTTACAATTGAAAAAGGATCCAGCTAGATACTTACTACAATGTATAGTCTTCCCCAGGACAAATATGACCGGGCACTGTGGAGACTGTTAAGATGGGTTACTTGTTGGTAGGATAAGGTAGTAATATTACATTTATGGTATGCTGAGCATGGACTAGATTTGCTACTAAAGAAGCAGCAATAGAAGCTGTCTCTCTACAGCGCCTTGGATGCCATCATGCTGAGCTGTTGGTACCTTCCAGGACAAATGAAGCCATTGCTAGTGATACATAGTTTTCGGCATGCGGCGTAGCTTTCAATTAGTTATGATGCAATGCACGCCATTGAAACTGTTTTGGCTACGATTCATTGAAGAGGCGAATCTGGTAGGCAAGACTTATCAGATAGGTTTGTTTCTAGGGCTTAATTCTCGGAGTTTGCATACCCTAAAAAGAATTCGAATTTCGACTGTATACCTGAAACATGTACTGTAATATAACCAGGTTTTGGTTATGGTTTGCTCCGTACATGTACATACCATACGTCTGTACGTCAGCATATCTTGGAATTAGGGCTTGATAAACAATAAGTGCACACATATAGGGATTACTGTTTCTGGAAGTTTTGGCAAGGAGTAAGTAAATTTCAACGGTAATTCTTAGAGTAGTGGATCATTCGATGGTAGGGTGTCTGACGCCTGTCTCCAATATGCAGGTTATTTCCAAATTAGGGCATACGTTGGATTATTCAATTGTGCTGAGAGACTTCAGCGCGAATGAAGTCTGGTGAAGCTCAATTAAGATTGGGTTGGATGTATGAATCTTGTTCATCTCCAAATGCATAGTTGATTATAGCATTCTATCAACGAACGGACGGATAACACAGGAGGGGAGTAGCAAATATCGAGCCACAGTGTCCCTCCCTGCTTCCAGCAAAACACCATCAGTCCCTCCCTCGCACCATGCTCAGGATGTAGCTATATATATTCCTCTAGCATAACATGCGCAGCAACCACATTTGGCCTTCTCTTTTCATGGACCCATTCAGGTACATTCTGCATGAGGGACATGATACTTGTCGCTGACATCTACGGTACAGGCTCCTATCCCTTCACTTCCACACTGCTAGGATCAGTACATATAAAACACAATAAATGATACGTTATTGATAATGCTCTTACCGGGTGATCCGCGCTACAGGAAACCTTCCATTCCAAGCTGTCGCTCTTATGCATAGGTCGGGGGAAATCCATTTGGATAACGCATTGACCGTGTGGGAAACGCTTGTTTGTTGAACGGTGACAGGTCTGTCACAGTCAGCTCCATGACAAGCGATCATTTTGTGGTTTGACTTACACCATACCGCCACACAGGCTCTCTTCCAGATCTCAGAAATCGACCATCATGGCCGCCTGGTCCTGGAGTGGGGGGTCTATCCTCCTCAGGTCTCTCCTCAACGAATTGCTCTTGGTGGCCGGTATTGCCGCTTGGTCCAGGAGGGAGGTCCATGTCGGCCTGAGATCCCGCTACAATGACATTCCACTTTTCTTTACCTTTGCCGCTTGATCCTGGAGGGGGGTCCTTTTTGTCTTGAGGTCTCTCTTCAACGAATTGCAACCGTTGGCGATCATTGCCGCTTGGTGCTGGAATGAACTTCTCATCCCCCGGAGGCTTCTCTTCAACAAATTGAAACTGGTGTTCATCATTGCCGCTTGGTCCTGGAGTGGGGCTCTTGTCGCCCTGAGGGATTGGTGCTGGAGAGAGGTCCTTGTCACCTTGGGGTCTCGCTTCAATGAATTTCCACTGTTTGGGGCGCTGTGGGTCCTGAGGTCTCTCTTCAATGAATTCCAACTCTTGGCCAGCATTGCCGCTTGATCCTGAAGGGAGGGTCTTGTCGCCCTGAGGCTTCTCTTCAACGAATTTCCACTGGGAGTCTGCTGGAGCTCGTTTAACCCAAGGTGACGTTTCGTCGCCATCGGTTGAAATGGCCATGGCACCAGCATCGCCAGCATTGTCTTCGTTATCAAGTACATATCCAGGAGCTGAACCGTTGTAAGCGCGAGTTACACTGACACCAGTATCGCTATCGATTGGAACCGCACCTCCAGGGCACGCAGAAAGAAAAGCAAGAACACAAACTGAGAAAACGGTAGTCTTCATTTTTGCGATGTTTGAAATACTAAAAGTGGCCAGCACTAGATGAAATGAAATTATAAAGAAAACTGACTAATAGGAAAATAAAAATGAATGGTTTGGGTTGATAAATAAGTGTCTCTATGCTGGAAGATGGATGTCCTTATATAGTTGATATGCCAAGAGACAGTCTTAGGATTGAAGTATAGAACACTTGAGAGATTTGATGGCTCTGCATTCAAATTCATGGGTACGGTTTACTTTGCCCAACTGTGTTACATGTCTAGTTGAGCTATTTTGTTATTTGTGTTCATGCTGCCTTTCACTGTACAGAGCGTAGTTGAAATTCTTTGAAGGTATATCATGAACAAGTTATTAAAGAGTGATCGACATGATCTTCAACGCCCGGCTGGATACCAGAGTTTAAGTTCAGCTACTACGTCTTACTACTTAGGTTCCCAAAATGAACCACCCTAAAATATTAGTTGTATTGGTATAAGTAATAGTTCGTAGCTTCATTGGCTGGTCATAGCTGATGTAGGAGTTTAACATGGGATCAACGCACTAAACTTCCGAGGCTTTCTCAGGAACTCTGGCTTCAAATCTAGGATAGTAAACTATAACGGTAGTCGAGTAAGGCTTAGTCGAAGGAAAGCTTTTACTAGGAATGCTCGGTCCTCTACCTAGTCGGCAAATGGCTTAAAACCTCTACACGTTCATCTAACGGCCTAGAATTTGTATTGGTTTAAGTGTCATAGAAAACACCTCTAGTTAAAATTCTGTGCCAAAAAGCGGTTCTATACTATTGATTGTCAATAAATAGTAAACTAATGATCTTTCTGAAATTCGCTCAGTAATACATGTGTAACATACAGAGAAGGCAATTTATTTATGCTTTCCATCAAAAGTTCCCTAGAACTCGATGATCTGCTGAACAGCATCAAACCAGGCTGCCTTTGACAGAACGTGCGGGTTGTCTTCGAAGTTACTCTTGGATGCGGTATGGTGATAACTCCCGATTTTATATGTGCCACTGATAGAGAGCTACTATATTGAAGAGCTCTATAGATTTCGAACCTCCGAGTCTAGACCGCCGTCTGCTGTTTTCGTGTATTACACGGGCAACGGGCTAGCAAAGAACGTGTAGCATTCCGGCTCTTAGTGTATGTACATCTTCCCTTTCCACACTATTGCTATATAGAAAATGAACCACTCATTATATAAACGCGCGTTCGGGCAATCTAAATGCTTATCATGTGCAATTATCAGGCTTTTACAGACATGCTATCATTGCTGAGCTTTCCCCTTCTCAGATAATTCTTATCTTGGCTATAGATAGGGCACAGATGCTAATGAAAATAAGTACATATCACTAAGGACATTGAGTCCAGTTGCGCGCTCTACGAAGCCGGCATTCTGGCGAAGTCAGCCAAAAAGAAACCAAGGAACAAGAAACAAACCCCTATCCAGCTTATGCCACTCCCACTTCCAGTTGCTCACCTTCTGCTTGGGATCTGTCCCGGCCGGATTCTGTGTCTAGATCGGTGCGCAGCTTGACCTCCTTCTGAAGCTACATCAACATAACTCCCAGGCGGGTAAAGACAATTGAAACCTGTCCCCTAATCTTGTAAGCCATGTCTGGCAGGTTCGCCCTCTTTAATAAATTGTAGCCAAAACGATTGTAATAGCGTACGCTCTATTATAACTAATTAAAAGCTGTGTACTGTTAAGGATAATTTCTAACCAACTATTAAATATTACTATTCTCGGCATATTACCCCCATCACCCACTTTCCCACGTCAACCCCCCCCACTCCCACTGTCCTCAGATATATGATAATCTACTCATTCCTCGCATACGGCCGCATAGTCGGCCCCTCCCACTTATGCCGTCACCTTACAATTTAATCCCCACAAGCAAACAACATAACAAAGCCCAGCACTGGCTCCATATAATTTATGTTCTCCGCTGTAACTGGCAGGGTAGATGGAAACGTCAAAAAGATAACAAAATATGTTGCGAAAAGAATGGCAAGCAAGTTCATGGGGAGACCCTTTTTGCCCAGCGTGAAGGTACCCTGTGGGATATACTGTGGCGCAGTGAAGCGCTTGAACACGGGGAGGATGAGGAGGATCAGGTAGGGGATGTAGAGGTCTAGGGTGCTAAGAGAGAGAGGATCGCATTGAATGCCGTGGTGGAGCCGATTTGGATGAAGGAGAGGGAGAAGATGCACCAGCTTTGGCATCGACCCAAAGATGAATATTCTCCAGTAAGTCCAGGGAGCAGCCCTTCATACATACCATTGTATGCTTCTGGACCCCTCTGGCCCAAGTTGGTGGGTTTAGCTTCTTCATTCAAGCCTCGGTCTGCACCAAATGGCAATATACTGATTAGAGTAAACTGCTTCCTAACTCTTCAGTTGTATACAATTATGCCTACGCAAACGATAAAAATTGATCAACCATTAAACCACATCGGCACAAAAGGAACATAACTTTGAAAATCAGGAAGAACCAATTGGCCTAAGAGGAAAATAGCAGTCCCTGCAATAAACCCCCTAGTCTGAATTTTACAAGCACGCGCCCAGGAATCCTTCCTCCACGCACCGAACATGCTCAGGGGAGCACCACCACCTTTGAGCCGTGCATCAAGCGTTACAATCAGTTCATCATCATCTGGGACCATCGATGCTGCCATCCGAACCAATATGACTCGAGCAGGAAGAGCAAGCCAAAATTTAATTAATATGGGAGCAACAGCCGCAAGTGCGTAGACATGACCTCCTGTCTGGCTATTATCCAGGTTTTGGTCAATGTCTATCTTTCCCACAGCCTGTATCAGATAGAGTTCAATGAGTAGCGTGATTGGGACTGCCGGCCTGCACAATATAGACTCAAGCAGGGCTATAGGAATCACTCGGACCCAGCAGTTCAGGCTGGGAAGGCGTTGGTAAAGAAACTTCGGTGATGGCCGGGTGATGGCAATGTGGACCCAGAGAACTTGCAATTATGCCAAAATCGCTACGAAAATTAGGGAGCGGACATCTTGTTTGAGTGGCGAGTTGTCATTGATTGGTAGGAGAGCTGGGAGGATGGTATCTCGGGCTATGTCGTGGATGAGGACGAGGGCGAACCCTCGGAGGTAGAACGAGTTGCCGACGTGGGTACGTAGGTGGTTAATGGTGGTGCAAAGAGAGCTGGTGATATACGTCGCATTTCCTGCGGTTGAGGGTTGGCCGCGTGGCCCTTCAATCATGGATAGTGTTCCGATGAGCATGGTGTACGAGTATTGATTCTAAACGGTTTAGGTCAGTCTTGGACGAAGCCGGGTTGGATTCCAACACTGACTAGCCATGACAGTATCATCAGAACTACCGGCAACAGCATGTCTGGAAGAGAGAGAAAGAGAGGGTTCGGGGAAGTCAGAGAAGCGACCCAGGAGATGGAGTATATAAAGGGTGTTGACGAACGCAACCTAGGCGGAGGGCAGGATTCATAAGATATTCAGTGAGTTTTTAAGAGTCAATGGAACGTATTGGTAATACCGAAGACTTACCTATTCTTTCGAGCTAGACTATTTTGAAACAGTTTATGCAGTTAGGTAGTTGTATTCTGTTCTCTAACTGTGGTAGCACTATCCCTGTACCTGACCCTTAGTTTCTAACCGATGCCAGAAGAGTTTTTTTTTTTTTTTTTTTCTTCATTCATACTAGGAATAGTTAACTACCCCGTATTTGGCATTTATTGCGAATCGAGGCAGGCTCAGTAAGCCATAGAGCCCCAAATACAAAATCAACCTAAAAGTCTGATGGCAGTCTTGTGTATAAAGCGTCAGGTATACAGTAGAGAGCAACATGACTGATGCTTCCTCTCAGACAACATCTCTCCGCTATAAAGCTTGTCAAATTTATGTGGACTTTAGTATACGGTAGTAATACTAACGTCAGGAAGCATTACTTTGACCGGCTAATCCGGCGACTTCTTGGTGCTCCTATTCTTGGGATGTTATATTACGGTCATTCTGACATGCACCACAGCCTAGTCATGTATTTGTAACTCATACGGTATGTATCTTTACACTGACAAGGGTGTATGGAGCTGAACTGTGAAACATGCATATACAATTTGTGCACGATGTAACAGAGTCTCCAGTCAATCCCTGTTCCATTTATTGAAAAGTACGGAGGCCTATAGCGGTCACTGCGCAACAACAGGGCTATAGTTATTTTTTACCGTATTTCTACCCCTATCTGTTTCAAAATATATAAACCGGGTTTTTGGCACTTGGAATTACAGAGTAAAGCTTTTATAGAATTTGCTGTCGCTGAGACGGCATGCCGGTCTGGAGTCGTAATCCATACCAACACCAACATCTCCTGTGGCATAGTAAAATCTACCAGCACCTTGGTTTTCGGTTTGTGCAGGGACCAGAGCGATACCCTCGTGGTCTGGGCCACGTCTCTAGCTGAAGACAACTTGGTAAACATTATAGGTAATTGTCTCGACAGACATAATGATCACGATGTTTCAAGTGACGACGTTTTTAATAGATGAAGATGATAGTATATATCTTGAGGGCTAGAGAATGCTGAAAATATACATTGTCAGAAACGCCGAAAATTACTTAGTATTTATATCTTGAGATCGGGGACATTTGCTCATAGAACGTGTAGTAACCAGCCCATAGAATAACCGCCTCATGGAGATTCAGGCGGACCAAGGCAGGAGCTGAGCTATCCAGTACGGAACTAAGAGTATGCGAAGCCTCCGATGATACCACAAATGACAGGTTGTGTTCGCCATGCAAGCTTGGTCACGGCGCTTCGGAGTATGATGCGATGTGAAATTGGTTGGCTCTAGGCACTTGCTCCAAGTACTTCAGCCTCGTTTCCCTATATGTAACCATATATAAATACCCTTCAGAAGAAGGTGCAGTCCCAAGTAATCAAAACTATTATTGGTGGAGTTTCTAAATATTTATTTTGCCTACGGATCCAACCACCCAGAATAGTACGGAGGTAACTTGTAGCTCCACGACTTTTGCGCAAAATATAATGCTGTGTCACAGATGACGATGAAACGGAGCTGTGTTGAATTGCAAAAGCCCCTTTATAGATACTTCTTGTCCACTGTATTTCCTAAGCTACTTATATACTCTTAGTATATGGACTAGGTTCTCACGAAGACCTCATTCTTTTACGAACGGCCTGTAAAAGTCAAGGGTGTATTGGACTGTCCGTATAGAGTTGGAAATTAGCATACGCAAAAGAACGTAAACACCTGGAAACACTTACCGGTCGAGAATGCCTCCGTATTCAGGGACATTATCAATCTCTAAGTTGAATTCCTGACCAGCTAGTCAGTAAATTTATAGATCACGAAAACTACCAGGGAGGGTACGTTGTGGGTAAATGGCCCCTATATCTTCGATTACCATTAAAATCTCCACTACGTCCAATCCATAGAATCGGCCTCCAGGTCTTCCACAAATCTTGCTTCATTCGTTATCTACAAGGAATCGGTCAGTATTGATATCAAGTAACAGATTATATAGATGGAGGCCACCTACATTCTCGATCGGAAGACCGATTTGCCCTGCAATTACTCCCTTGAGTCTTTCGTCAAAAGTAGACATATTGTATTCAAGGATGATCGGGCAGCGTGGGGGTGTTGATGTTTACTGCGTCCGATATTTATACTTGGGTAACCCCCTCATCGGTGCCAAATCTAGCTAGAGTTTAACCTAAATATAATAGAAACCTATTCAGAGGTATTCATAGTGCACGTCAACATTGCCTACCAAACTTCAGGGCATCAGAGTATACGCTGATCATTCCTGCCTGCACTGGAGCCACCAACGACTATGCGACCGAGATATGAGGTCCCAGGAAAACGTTGACTTGGTTCGCATCTTCGTTGTAGCCTACGACGGCCGCTGATAATAGTGACGGTTATTTCGTGCCTCTGGGGTGGCTAGTATCTTCGCTCATCAGGTGTTCCTCCGCGGTCTTCGCATCGGATGTGCGGTTTTCGTACCGAGAAGGTAGAGCCAGCGATAGGCGCAACAAATCAACCCCGCCAGACTTGCGAGGGCTATAGAATCAAGTGGAAAACAAAAGTCGGACTTCGTCCCTCGAGTATGTATATTAAGTGTTGGTATTCCACGACATGGAACGTCATAGTTAATTCCTAGTTGAGCAACAATATCGCTATTCATTTTCTCCTAGAACGCATACATTATACAATGGAACAACCTGGTCAGTAGTATATTATGTCCTGCATAATAGAAATCTCCAATACTGATAGCAGCAGAACACCGAGCAACTTTCACCCTCCATTCTCGCGAGTATCGACTCCCTCAATGCCCGACGGTCGTCGTATGTATCGACGGCTTCGACCCAGAGTATCTTCAATCCGGACTCGACAGGGGCCTACTCCCCATATTCGCCAACTTCATGAAGAACGGATTTCGTGCAACCGAAATGAGCTGCATGCCCTCATTCACCAACCCCAACAATGTTTCAATCATCACAGTTGCACTCCCAAGTATCCACGGCATCGCAGGAAACTTCTTCCTAGACCGCTCGACCGGCAAAGAGACCATGATCTGCGACGACTCATTACTCCGCGGATCCACGCTGCCCAAGCAGATGTCGCAGTGTGGAGTGCGCGTAGCAGCTGTAACGGCCAAGGATAAGGTGCGCAAGATCCTCGCCCACGGGCTAAAAGGTGACGCCGTTTGTTTCTCGGCGGAGAGGGCTGCCGAATGCACCCTGGCGGAAAACGGGATCACAGACATCGAGCAATGGGTTGGACGACCTGCTCCCAGTCAATACTCTGCCGACCTGTCCCTGTATGTACTGGATGCAGGCATTAAGCTGTTGCAGGAGGACAAGTCTGACTTTCTCTACCTCACGCTGTCTGATTATGTGCAACACAAGCACGGCCCTAGCAGTCCGGAGGCGGATGACTTTATGAACGCCATTGACGAAGGACTGGCAAAGCTGGCTGCGATGGCGATTGTTGGCGTGACTGGTGACCACAGAATGAGTCGCAAGTCCAACGATGCGGGAGAGCCCAATGTATTGTTCATCGAAGATGTGTTAAACGCAAAGTTTGGTGAGAATGCAGCACGGGTGATCTGTCCTATAACGGACCCGTTCGTGCGTCATCATGGGGCTCTTGGGTCATTTGTGCGCGTCTATCTCAGGGATCAGACCCTGTTGGAACCGGCGCTTGCTTTCTGCCAGGCCTTGCCAGAAACCAAGGTTGCTCTTAGCGGAAAGGATGCGGCGCAAAGGTACGCTATGCCCTTGGAACGGGAGGGAGACATTGTGGTCATTTCGACGTCGTCGACGGTCCTTGGGAGTTGTAGGTCGGATCATGACCTGTCCAGTGTAATGGACTTTCCCCTGCGATCTCATGGTGGATTGAGCGAGCAGGCGCTTCCGGTGATCATGTCAAAGGCTGTTAACAATTTGCAGGCCGCAAGGCCGAGAAACTGGAACAACTACGACGTCTTTGATTTGGTGTTGAATTGGGCGGTATGATGGGGGTGAAGGAGGAAAACACTCGGGTGGCTCAAACCGCATATAACTGTGCTTAGTTTAACTGCTTTTCAGTAACTTTATGGATACATGGACCTCTACACTACTTGGAGGTTGAGTGGACTACTTATTGTATTATAATTTCGTTTCATACTTGGAGAGATTGCCATCAGATGAAGGATACAAGTAGGTATCCAAGGCGTAACTATATTAATCGATTAGTTAACTAAGATTGCACAAACAGGAGTGGCTGCACGAGAGTCTAGAGGGCTTAGTGGTCACATCACAAGGTATCTTGCTTACCATGCATTCTAGTTATGAAGCTCGTCTTGTGTGATGTGTTCCGAGTGACTGACTTGATTCTAGATTTCCTTCCAGCCGCCAGATGTAAGACGCAAGGCTCCAATTTCTCACTCATCACTGACTTTATCTTTGAGTTGTCAGCGGCATTCTTCGAAGCACTGGCACAAGAACGCTACTTCTATACGAAACATGCAACTCTTGTTACATTGCCCGTTACTATACGAAGAGGTACAAAGTACTGAATGCCGATAGGGAGAGTAAGCCAACGCCACTAAGCCAAGATGGTCACCAGACCTACGAACCGCAAAGGGTGGTTCTGTTCTTACATCTGAATGACGGAGGCAGTTCGAGATGTATGAACATCAGGCAAAGCCGCAGAACGGTTTGCCTTGTAGCACAACAATATTGGATCAAGATGGGCAGCCGGGAAACAACTGCTCCTCTTCCTGGTCTTTTACTGTACAATTGGCTCAAGAACAGGAGTTGACGGGACTGGTGTTTTCTACTAGAATCGATACAGAAACCGGGCAAAATGGCGCTATCTACTAGGACGAGGTAAGCCCATCATTGGGTTACACGAGACATAGCAAGGTGAGGCCTTAAATGTCAGCTGGTATTGACAAAAGCGAAGTTTTAAGACCAGATACTTGTTGGTGAACGACTTTTGTCGAACGGGCTTATTATCCTGGGGGTCATCATCACCCTCCGCAGTGTGAAGCAAGGGATAAAAACGCACCCCGCCGTGACCATGAAACGCTACCAGTAGACTCCAAGGGGCTGGGAATGTGGCGATCTTTTACGCTCATGTTTCCCTCATTAGGATGACCAGTGTAACTGAAATAGCTTCTAGTAGCGAGAAACCGTACTTGACTAGACAAAGGTCCTAGCGAATCGGCGGGCAAGATATCTCCTGGACATGACTATAGGTAGAAAAAAGTCTCACTCAACATCGCCCTTTATTGGTTTCGGTGCAAGCTATGAGTAGCGGTAGTACGTAATGACGCTCAGACCTAGAAGCTGAGTCGGTGGTAGGTGACTGTGTATGCAAAATAAGATGCAACGCTATTTTGATATCAATCCGGTGCAACCAGTACCATTACAAGCGGCATGGCGCGAGGCCTGATGCGATTTCCTGAAGACTTTCGTCCTTAATTGGTTACAGTTATTCAAAAGCATCGTATAGAGTAGCAATGGATGGACATTCGTTGACGTGGGATAAAGGAAGACTTGGGATATAGCAAAAGGAATAGTTTAGAGAATGAGACCTGCAGTTCTCGTTGTAGACAGAATCACTAAGTTAAAGCATTTACCAGTAAATCAGTGCTCAAGGAGTCTTTAGGTTATCTAGAGGAGGAGCTGATTGACCAACTAGGCTGTGCTAGCTGACACTGTTCTGGACTGTGTCGAGAAACATGTTCTGTGCATTGAGCTTTTGTCCTCTGAAAAAAGGCTCATTGGCGAGACACCAGAGGATTGATCTTGTTTCTCGTATATGCTAATTTATAGAAACTGGAATGATGACTGGTATACCGGGTCAGCTGGCCTACAAGCCATGACCCAAACCGGACAGTATCTTGAGCGAACATGCTATATAAGCCTCCATAAACTCCCACTTTTCTACCCTTTTTTTTTTTTTCCCATCACAACAGAATTCGCATATCTTATCATCTTCAAAAAGAAAAATTGCACTTCGCATCTTCTTGGGCTCTCAAAGAACTCAATCTGCCATCATGAAGTTCCTGCATACCGTTGCCCTCATTGCTACCTTCACCATTGCCAGCGCTACGCCGACTGGTGACACTCCGTCCCAATGCACTGCTGCGCAAGCTAACAAATGCTGCACTGGTCTGACTAATGGCATTCTGAATCTGAATGTTCTTCCCGCGCTTTGTCTCCGTAAGAATTGACCCTGTCTTTGCACTTTGTGTTATCACTAATAGGATGCTAGCTCTCGTGGGAAGTTGCAACAACCAGGCAGCCTGCTGTGAGACCAATGGAATTGTAAGTGACATGGCTGGAGATACTTCATGGTAAATACTCATGGACTCGTCACAGGGCCTGTTGAACTGCCTCACTGTTCAGGTTTAGATGACCGGACGCTTGGATACCAGATATCCATATTGAATCAGATCACTGGGATAAGGCTCGCACTGGAGGGCATGAAGCTTCTTGCTTGTTTGTTTTGCTTTTGATGAAGTTATGAACGCGATGCATCGCTTGTATGGACACACTCATTTAGCACAGGGATTAACCCAAGCCAACAATCCAATGTTTAAGTGGATTATTAGTTTGTATTGCAAAGGTAACAGTAGTAGAGCATTAAGCAGAAGTGTCCTAAATATCTGCCTCTCAGTTCGAGAATGCCTGTATTTTTGTAGTTCTTTGTCACTCCTAATTGTTGGTCCTGGGTGGCCTCCATATGAGCATATGGGACGAGACTAATCCCCGGCCTGAGCCTGCACCTACCTTCCGAGATATCGCCTACAAACAGAAGAATTCAACTCAATAGTGAGCTAACTCGCAGGGTAGTACGTCTCATATGAGTCACCACTCTCGGAGCAAAAGATCGTCAACCAGTGTACCTTATCAATCTCTACACCACCTCGAGCTGGTATTACCTACTTTAGATGGGATGAGCTTAGGGAATATTGATCTGATAATTTTTCAACCTTGAAGTAACACCGCGAAATCACGTATACACTATAATTAGGCGACATAGCACCTTTTCATGATTGAGCAGGATCTTGAGAAATCACAAATATAACATTTTAATTAGTGTAAAGAAAACAGCAGCACTGAATTTCATTAGAATAGATCAAACACAAAGACATTTTTTGAAACATAACTCGGCATACAAAGCCGTCTGAGGGCATCCGAACTCAGAACTGTGGGACGTCACCGAAATCCATGTATAAAGTAATGAATGGCATTCGGAATGACACAGGACAATATCAAATAACGAGGTGGAATATGGGATTAACTTCGAAACTCTCTGCAATGAGTTATTAGTCGAGCTGAGCAACTTCTCGCATTTCAGACCGTTTGTACACACTCTCAATGCTCAGCTCCCCTGGAAATACCCTAGTATCTGTTGAAACGGCCTAGTTCGTTCGCGTCAGCAGTGGCATTTCCTGAACGATATTGGATAGGACAAACCCGTCTCAAAGTTATAACCAGCTCGAACCCAATCTTCCTGACCTCCATAATAGTGGATATGGTTCCCAACAAACTCCTTTGTTGCATTGGGAACTTCTGTGGCTTTTGGAAGATAATCTGGGTTTTCAGCGCAGAAATCGAGGAGAAAACCAATATCTTGAGCATCTGTGTCCTTCTTCGTCTCTGTAGATCGGCCATTGATTGAACCACATTTTGCGTTCAGAAGCAAGGCTGGCTTCAAAACCTTGGCATCTTCAATCGTGATTATTTCGGTGTTGTGATCAAAGGGCTCTTTAAACAAAGTAGGCGGCGTTAAAATCTCGACTTCTATGTTTTTCGCCTTATATGTTGTGTAATTTGTTCTTGGTTGAACTTCGAAGTCAGAGGATTCACGAAGTAACCGCCTTGCGTTGGCGGTTCCACCCCGGAGAACAACCAAATCTACATCTTCAGTTGCCCGAGTCGAGCCTAGAACCGCACACGCACTGCCGCCAACAAGGGCATACTTTTCACAACGAGCAAGTGCGTTTCCAACCGCCATTGCAGCCTCACATATTTCTTCCGGAGGATGAGTATCTGACCGAGACATGATGACTTTCCCTTGAACGTAAGGTAAATCAATAGTCAATCCAAAATATAGATTAGTGAAGGGTTACCTAAATGAGTCCCACAACCGGAGCTTTCTTCCTTACTGAGCTCCCTCTACAAATCCAAAGCCAAACTCACACGGCTTGGGGGCAATAGGTGATGGGCAACTTCGTGTTAACTCCAAATTCTCGGTCTTCGTCCGGTATTTGGATATAGTATAACGTTGCTTCGAAGTGAGGAGATACTAGACAAGTTAAGGGAAATGAAAAGACTGCCCATTGAGAATGAGCTGATGGGATGCTAGTGATATTAGAATACCTATGGGAACTACTAGTCTACTACATCTACTACATACTAGTACTCACGTGCCCCACGCAGAAGTAAAGTGAATGTCAACGGAAAAGGAACAAACCAAACAATCAAATCAAGGAAATAGGTCCTATTCCAAGCCGGTTCAGGAGTGCGAGTCCCTTGAGCCACTGACTGCCTTGGAAGTTCTAACTTCTGACTGGGTTAAAATTGCATAGTTTGAGTCGGTCAGAGCTTCATCTTTGGATATTAATATCATAAGAAAAGGCATAAAATAAATTAACATAAATACTTTTTCAATATAAATATACTTTACTATTCTTTAAATTCATATTAGCTCGGTGTATACCCAGTTAAATTTTGTTGTTTTTTAGAATAAGGGTTACATGTATAAGTTATAACCTCTTGTCTGCCTTAAGAGAAAGAGAGATCACGTGAATACTCTCAGGCAGTCAGAGCGGGCCCTTCTTGCCCCACCAAGTGGCGCTGTCCAGTGAATGTACCAGCACAAAGCGGCGGTTTACCACATCTAGTTTGAATTAGAGCTGCAACATCTTACCTATAAACCTTACCAAACCTCTTGTATTCTACAAGGATATTGTGGCCGTATGAAATTCAGACTCAACTACCACCTTGGCACGGGGGAGGACAGTGTAAAAACAAGATACAAGCCTTGCCAAGTATTTTTTGACCACCAAGTCCTTCACTGCATCTGGTTTGAGGATGCTCTTGTCCACTATGGGGTTCCTACTTTTGTGTTTGACCTATATATCCTCGTCCCGGATATTGACCTCGCAGCAGATTTGCTCGTGAAGGCTGGGTGGACGTTTGATATGCAAAAGCCATATCTGATTGGAAACGCAAAGGTGGACTTAGTGACCTTCCCTCAACGACGACTAATATCCCCTAATGGCCAAACGAGAACTGTCCTCCTTCCCGCTGTCAACTGGAAGTTTCCTCTCACCACCGACACACAACTAGAATATGCGCCTTTGGGAAATGGGACATTACACAAGGCGCCATTTCCGCCATTGGCAGGCTTGCTGGATGCACTGATCGAAATCTGGCTGGATTGTCCTAGCGATAGTGCAATGTTGTCAATCGTCTTGGCATGCCAAATCTCCTATCTCTATGCGCATGTTCCAGCCTTGAAGGAGAGGTCGTTTGCTAAACAGATGAAATATGAACATCACCAGTTTCATTTTGATGTATTGGCAGGGATGCGGAGCGGTACACTGCCATTTCGAAGACACCAGCGAGCTATTCGTGATGCGCTGTTGCAGGGCGAGTATAAGCTGAGGGAATGCTCCGCTTCTCGTGATAACACGGATCTGTTTTCTCCTCCAGGAGATATCGCCTCCAAGTGAGTTGAAGACGAGCAACAGAAATAGGATGCTCTTGAGTCAACAGAAACGGAACGCTAGATGGGTCTGTTGCAAGTGCCATGTGGAATCAACATATGACAAGTCCATTCGAGTATGAATAAATACCCTTCACGCCTGCTAGGCTATGTTATTGAGTTAGCATTCATTAGTGATCCAAGCATCGGTATGCATATTGTTAATGTCCTCTTGCGTCAAACGAAAACCAGACTGTCCAGAGAATCTCAGATCCAACCAATTCTGAGAGGATTCTATCAAATATGCTCTCCGGGATTGTCCATTCCATCGACAAAGATAATAAATAATACGGATAGATTGAATAGTTTGCGTCCAGACCCGACAGCTAGATACTAGCGATAGCAGGCCGGAAGAGACGAAAGTAGTAACAACAGCTCGCGCAATTCGCAGACCGCGGTCAAAATGACTATTTCTGGCTGAGTATTCACCGTGTCATCATTCTCTGGAGTAGCTAATCGGAATCCGCTTGATATGTCTACACTGGAAAACTTGTCAGAACGCAATGAACTACATTATACAATCTAGAATCTTTACAAGATAGAAATATCGGGACTTGCAAAAGTAATCAAGTATCCTTGTCATTAGTACTACCACTACCACTAAACCTTGATTCTACACCAACTCATTTACTAGTCCGTACGCTTTTCCTAGTACCGACTGCCGAGGTTGGTAGCTTTGATCTTAGGAAATGAATCCAACACAACATATCAATATCACAAACTCTATCCATATAATGCTCACCTATAGATCCACTCGTGGCTATCTCAAGTCCTCGTCACCCCTTTATCTCAAGAAGTATATCTTGATGCTAAATCCCAGAATAGGTATCGTTCACGTGGACCAGCTCATAGAATCACTAGCCATCAATCAGGGCTATTCTAATTTTAATATACTTTCTTTCATTTCCCACCCCCAAAAAGAGCGGTGACGAAAGTAAAACCATTCGTCAGCACAATCAAGAATCAAGATTACCATCCTCGGTCCTACGGAGGGAAGTAGTCTATCAGAGCTCAAATCAACCAGCAACAAGGCGAGACCCGGAACTAACTTAGCCCCAAAAGAGTCAAGGAAAACAAACCCGATCGGACTTAGGAAGTTAACCTTTTCCTAGAACATCCGGTATGTTGTGTATGTATGTACTATGTACCATGTATGTATGTAATGCAGAAAGCTTTGGAGAGAACCTTAGGATGAATCTCCACCTTGCCCTAACCCTGCTAACTACGGGTAGTGTACATGAACTAACGGCAGGGATTAGGTCCTCTACTCTTTCCAAGAGAATGGAGTCGAAGATGGTAGTCATGAGATTGGTAATTTTCGTTTTTCTTTTCCTTTCTTACTTTCTTAGAAGGACTGAACTTGAATATCGGGCATGAGAAGGAGTCAAGGACCACTCCAGTGTTTCACTCAAGGGCAACAAGGCGAAATGAGTCAGAGCGGTAAAAAAAAAAAAAAAAAGAATAAAGGACTGTGGCCTGTGGCCTAGTAGTGTATACCTCCATTAAATTGTCTGCTATTTTCTCTGGCCTATCATAAAGCAATTTTGTCACAATGTATGCGGGGACGCTGCAGAGATCGTCGGGGATTGAATATAACGCGGACGTCGATTGGTACCTTCATTTCCCATGGAGTGTGATGGAGGGTGGGCGATGGGAAGGAGAAAAAATTTTCAATGCACGAGGGACCGGGGTCGTGGCCAAGGATTTTGAGAGATTTAAATTGTTTAGGAGTTGTGGAAGTAATAAATAAATATTTATTTAGGAAGCTTGACGACGTGTTGTTCTTTTCAAAAGAAAATAAAATTAAAATTAAGTTTTATATAAACGTGCCCGGGTGTGCAACGCTGGATAAAAAAGTAAGCAGGGAGCAGTATCACTTGAACTAGTTTCACAAATCCATCCACTGAATAAACAATCATCATTGCTTTTCTGCATTGATCTGATGCTATGGGACGTAATCCTACATCAGAGGGGGATTTGAAATGCTTCGACGCTAAGGACACCTTTCAGACTTTCTTAGGCGATGGGTGCCTGCTTGCCTGTCTTGGCTGCATATCGTCTGCGTCGCTCGTCACAGAAGAAAACCCAATGGAGGGCCTGAGTCAGTCTAGTGTGAGAAGATACAAAAAAAAAAGACTCATTTTGATTTTACCAACAGTCGTCGGGTTACGTTATGGTATAATTTCTGAGGACTTGAAGACTGTCTGGTGCAGTGGAAGTAACACAGCTGACCGGCTGAATACCCTAACTTTCTACCCAACTTCCGAGCTGCTTCCAGGCAGATGGCTGTAGCCTATTATTGTCACCGTATTTTTATCTTCTTGATTCCAATCGCCTTGGACGTCTCGCATAGCCACTCTTCCTGCGGCTGAGGATTCCCTCCAATACAATACCATTCTTTCGAGTTCTTTCACCGAGAGAAAAGGTGAGTGCGTGACAGTAGCCTCACTATTGACAGTGCCCGGGTGCTTCTGCGCCTTGTTCACCTCGTGTTGCTGGGCGCTATCTGGAGAAGAAGTGAAGAGGAAAAACAAAGGCACTGGTGCTCGGTGCTCTTCTGAGATCTGGACTTTGTGTGTAATGGAGGGTGAATCCGCCAATGATGGTGAAGAGAAATACTAGCCTTATTCTGGTTGAAATCACCCTGTGAGGTCGGGGATTTTCCTACCGTCAGACGTGCAGTCATCAAAAGCTAAAGATGACCAGGCAGAAGTACAGTACATTACAAGGATCTTCCACGGTCTGAAACACAGCCATATTATTATTATTATTTTGTTTGTCCTAGACCTGCCGAATATCTGGACTTGAAAAAGCCGACTTACCCCTCTTGAGTAGGTCAGATAGGAGAAGAAATATATTATAATATGCTTTGACCCTCGACTTTTGTTCGAAGACTTTCTTTCCCTTTGTTTCTTTCCTGTATAGTAGTCTTTTTGCCATATACCCCCCTGTCCGATTTGTCTTGCGATTGTTTGTCTACGTACGGCTTACTACGTCTGGTCTTACTCATTGAATATCTACCCCTGCTACAGGCGGAGTCCTCCGGGAAATGGCGGTCATTAACCAGAAAACCACGCCGCCGGCGCCTCCCGCCCATCATGCACCGGTTCAACAGCCGGTCAATCCAGCTCTCTATCCAACTGTTTACCAAGGGCTTCCAGCAGGACTCTACCACCCATCGGCTTATCCAGGGGCCTATCCATTCGCTCACTCGGCAGCGCGCCAAGCTTCCTATCCCACACCTCACCCAGTATCCCACGCGACAGCTCACCAGGCATCTCATCCAGCAGGCCATCCAGTTATCCACCCTGGAGGTCATCCCGGAGGTCACCCTGGAGTCCATCCTGGAGGTCACAAACTGGGACACCAAGGAGGCCAACAAGAAGGATACCCCGGGGCCTCTCGTGCGATCCATACTACCACCCCGCGCTCTATAGATCCCGCCAAGGTCGCCGAAGCAATGGCCCGCCAGCATGCTACTACAGAGAGAGCAGCCTCAGGCAATCGGCAGAAAGCGTCCGACCCTACCCCGGCAAAAGTAACAGACTCGCGCCCCTACTTTTATATTGGGTTTACCTTCTTCAAGAAAGATGCGACCCCTGGCCACAAGCCCACCTGGAGCCAGGTGGAAAGGAGCCAAATGCATCTGACACAAGCGGAGTTGATCGGCATGGTCCAGAAGCGGGCGAAGAAGCACCCCGGCGTCCAACAGTACCAGTCCCTTTCAAAGGCAAAACGCACCCATGTGGACCAACTCATCAACGAGCTCAAGAAGGAGGATTCTCACCTAGAGTGGACTTGTGCATATGTCAAGGAAGAAGAACGACAGATGAAAGGTAAGAACAATAAGCGCGGAGACTATGAGACCGTTTCCATGGACGTTGTGATCATGGGGAAGCCTATTACCTCTTCGCGTCCCAAGGTAGCACAAGTGGAGTTCGAGTTACCTAGCAAACCTAAGGAGAGGGTTGAGCCGAAGGCCGAAAATCCCGTGGTCATCGATGAGCCTCGGTCATTGGACGTGGAAATTGAAAATGTCCCTCAGTGGACAAGGCCTAATATGGGTCATGCACAACAACCCCAAATGGTGCAGGTGCACAATGTCCCACGGCAGCTTAACCCCGAGCTCACTCAGCAAGCTCCGCCACCGCCGCCACCCCCTCCTCAGCCTCAGGCACAGCAGGCAGGGGGAAGACCATTGGTTAACCATGGACATCTGCCACAAGGAGTTCCGGCTCATTTCTCTTTCGGGATACACCCACAGGCAGCCATGCCCCACGTCGCGCGGGCCGCTCCAGAGAAGGGTCCCGCAATTGATGCCCTAAAAGAACATGCCAGAGGCGCGGCGAACGCTGGCGCACAACCACACATGCCTCACGTCGCGAGAGCTGCTCCGGAGAAAGGCCCCACTGTTGAGGTCCTGAAGGAGCATGTTAGAGGGGTCCCTGCGGGTGCGCACCAGCGTCCACAGGTAACCATGCCCCACACCGCGAGGGCGGCTCCGGAGAATGGCCCAGCGATTGAGGTTCTAAAGGAGCATGTCAGAGGCGCTCCAAGCGCTAATGCGCAACACCTAGGTATCAATAACCTGTACAGCCCAGCTGGGGGGCCGGTAACCAATAACAACCCCCGGAAAGAGCCCTCCCATCCCTATGAATCTCGTTCCTTTGAGAATGTCGCCCAAGGAGGTAGTGTCAAACCACCCAACATGGCGGACTCAGAGTTAGAATTGGCCCCCGATTCCAGCAGTATCGGGGATGAGGATTCCGAGATCTTCGACTTTGAAGAAGTTAGCTCAGTGACCGATGACTCTGAGCATGAGGGAGAGACACGCAAAGAAACACAGCCCTGGCGTGGAAGTCTCTTTCGCCGGCATTCCTCTACTTCAAGGCGCCCTGGGCCATCTCGATACCGCTCCCACTACCGGAAACAACCATCAGGTGCATCTGACAACAGACAGGGTCGCACCAAGTACCCAAGTGATTATGTCGATGTGATACCTGCCGACAGCAGGGATTCCGACAAGCAACTATGGAGGGTCCATAGCCGAGAAGTTGCTCGGCAGACCCGAGATCGCCCGAAGATTATCCACGCCCCTGTTAGTTCCGAGGATTTGGATGCACCCGAGCTCGACGAAAGATATCGTGGGTCACGAGCTCGCAACGATATCCGGACCCGAATTCTCGATGATCGGGAAGCACGACTCGAGCGCCGAGAGAAGCAGTTAGACTATCGGACGCGGATGCTGGATGTATTTGATGAGAGGTTGGACGATGCCTTGCGCCGACGCATGTCCCTGAGAGACGCTGGTCCATATTACTCTCGACAGTATTATGAAAATTATTGATTTGCGTTTTCTTTTCCTTTCATTGTTTTTCGTTGCATGATTCCCCTTTTGTTTCACTGTTCCTGTTATCCTCGGGCCGCTTTTTTTCTGTTAGTTTCTGTTATTCTTTTCGGGTGTGAGTGGGGGATAGACACTAATAACGTCATTCACCGGGGGACCGTTTTGTATACCAGCGTTTGTCGAGATGTATTGCGTTTAGTGTATACGTTCCATGTGTGTATTTTCTCAAAAGAAGTTCGAATGAGTCATGAATATGAGATATGATCTGCACCTTACCGCATTATAACTGGGATTATTGCATAGTATGGATCCGTAGAGGACAGGATGTTCAGGACCAAGTCAGCGAGTTGACAGCGCATTGCATGCACCCGGTGACGAGAACTTATCGATAAGCCCCACCAATCCCGGCCTCAGGCAGTCGAAACCCCGCCATGGAGTGGCATTGATTTGGTTCGTTTTTCTTCCGTCTTCTACCTTTTATGTCATCGCTTTTCCCCGTCGTCTGATCTTCTTCTACTCTTTCTTCCCATACTCAACTTGACAATCACACTGTCTTTCCTCAACCAAACTCGTCGTATCTTCCTTTCACAGAAACACACATTCAAAATGCCTCGCCAATTCTTCGTCGGTGGTAACTTCAAGATGTACGACATTACCCTCACTACCACTACCACTGCTGCCCCGCAATGCCTTTACCCCTCTGACCTGATGCCACACCAACAACCACCAGAAAGCTAACGAACACCCTCTGTCTCTCTTGCAATACAGGAACGGTACTGCGGAAAGCATTACCTCCATCATCAAGAACCTCAATGAGGCCAAGCTCGACGAGACCACCGAGGTCGTCGTCTCTCCTCCTGCTCTCTACTTGACCCTCGCCCAACAGGTCGCCGACGGAAAGAAGGTTGCTGTTTCCTCCCAGAACGTCTTCGACAAGCCCAACGGTGCTTTCACCGGTGAGATCTCGGTTTCCCAGCTGCAGGATGCCAAGATCCCCTGGGCCATCATTGGACACAGCGAGCGCCGTGTCATTCTGAAGGAGACCGACGAAGTATGTTTATTTCTCTATCTTGCAGCACATCCGTTAGCAATTGAGTCACTAATTGGTTTTAGTTCATTGCTCGTAAGGTTAAGGCTTCCATTGACGGTGGCATTAGCGTCATTTTCTGCATCGGTGAGACTCTTGAGGTATGGCTCACATGTCCACTTTCCGCTCTCGACCTTTCCCCATCGGAGAAGATTGCATGATCTGGTTTGATTAATGTCTTGTGTAGGAGCGTGAGGCCAACAAGACCATTGAGGTCGTAACCAAGCAGCTCAACGCTGCCGCTAAGGAGCTCACCAAGGAGCAGTGGACCAAGGTCGTCATTGCCTACGAGCCCGTCTGGTAAGCACCTTCTTCCTTGACATCATGTCACCCTAGACTGTGGTACTAACAGGTGCAACAGGGCCATCGGTACCGGCAAGGTCGCTACCACCCAGCAGGCTCAGGAGGTCCACGCCGCCATCCGCAAGTGGCTCGCCGAGGCCATCTCGCCCGAGGCCTCTGAGAACACCCGTATCATCTACGGTGGCTCCGTCAGTGAGAAGAACTGCCGCGAGCTGGCCAAGGAGCCCGATGTTGATGGCTTCCTGGTTGGCGGTGCCAGCTTGAAGCCTGCTTGTACGTTCTTTTCTTTCCCCTTCCTGTGTATTGGTAAGGTGCTAACGTTCAATTGCAGTCGTTGATATCATCAATGCTCGTTTGTAAGCAAATCGACGGTGTTAATATAGGCTATAATCATTTTCTGGTTCCTTTATCGATAAATTTATGACGTTTCAAAATTAGTTCTATGATCCAAATATCAAAATGAATATAGAGGTTTTCATATTTCAAGAACATATTATCACACGGTTCATCTATCCCGCTCTAACACTAAATATATACATCCATGCAAAAAAACCGTGTCGCCTATACAAGGGACCCAACACCCATTATCTAAGAAAATCAAACATTAAAAAGAAAATTAAGAAGAATACAGCACCGAAACACCCACGCCCCTCCAATACGACGGCACACCCCCACCACTACTCTGCCCCGACCCAGCCGCAGCAGTCGCCCACGACGAAGATGAGAACGAACTCGGTCCCAATCCCACCCCAGCACTCACCAGAAGCTCCTTGACGCGCCCCTCCCAAAGAACCCGTACATTCCACGACTGATCGACCCGAATCTTCAGAACAGAGTCGGTCGCCTCCTCTTCTTGCCGTTCCTTCGGCTCAGCAGGCAAAGAAGGCAGAGACAAAGGCTCAGAAGCGCGCATCTTCCGTCTCGCCCATTCTAACCCATCATCTTGTTTCCTCGATTTCCGCCACAGTTCACAGCCAGCTACCATCTCACTCTCCCAGCTATAAACATTGAACCCGAAGCGGGAACTAAACGCCAGATTGGGTGATGCACGGAGCGAATACGTCGTTGACAAGGAACCCGTCAACGGTGTCAGCGTTAAAGTAAGCGTATACGGAAACGTAGAGATAGGGGTACTCTGATTCGCCGTCGCAGACCCCGTCGCCGTCGACGCAGGCACATCCGTCGCAGCGGGGAGAGTACTAAACCTCAGACCAGTGGACATGCCAATGAGCGATGACACAGGCGAGTAATATGCCTCCGCGCCGGCTGATAGAAGCGATAGGCGCGGCGCGGCGGTATCTGTCGCGGAGCGAGGGTCGGGTCCGAAGTTCCATAGACCCCGCCAGCCGAATAGCGCATTGTCTGTGCTGAAGAGGTACTCGTTGCTGTATTTTCCCGTGTCGTGGGACAATTGCGTGAGGAGGGATGCCTGCGGCGCGGATTTGGAGAGCGGAGGGCCTCTTGTCGAGCAGACCGCCAGTGTTAGATGCATGGTTGGGGAGATACGACGGAGTAAGAGGGCGTTCAGGGTTGTTGGGGGTGGGAGGTGTAATGTTGCGTGCAGGAGGGTGGGCTTGCTGGCGAATGACGGTTGGACATTTTGGGAATTATCGAGGATTGAGTTCCAATTCCAGTCTTCGATTGGGGCGATTGGTGGCGTTACTTGACGGTAGCCTGGGGAGAGTTTGCGGAGGGGGATTAAGGCGCTTCGGCTTGGTGTGTTGGTGAAGGGGACGGTGCTGTAGAGGTAGGACACTGAGCCGTCGATTAGGCCTACTGTGCCGAGGGTGTAGCTGGTTGCGAAATTGGGGGTCGATAGAGATGAAAGATGCACGCGTAGACGCTCGGGAGTTGAGAAATCCAAGAGGGCTGTGTGTCTGTTAGTTAAGGGGATCTTTCAGAAAGATAAGAGAGAAGACATCGGCTACTGACACTGGGCTGTGGCCGTCAGCGACGAGTATGAATTGTCGCGATTCCAGTTAGTCCCCTCGGCGAACGCGAGTTGGATATAATCCATGAAGTCGAGCATTGTCGGCCAATGACAATAGTTGGTATAGTACGGTCAAGAGAGAATCAAAATCAGAGCCTCCCCCCAACTAGATCATCATGGACCAAGGCGAGAATAATGCCAACGGTCTAATCAAGACTTCGCGGTATGTCAGTTGACGGAGGCATTCACAGCTTATTTCCCCATGTAGTTTAGATCTAATCGGATAAGCCCCGCATCAACAATATTCCGACTGTTATCAGTGAAGAAAAAAATAATTGATTTTCGAACTCCTCCAAGTCGACCCATTTCCGCGCTTGTATATAAACCCCATTTTCCCCATCAACCGGGTCCAAGAACGTCGGGGTGTCGATAATTTCAAAACCGAGTTTTCGAATTTTTCACCCACAACTCCGCCACAATGCCTCGCTCTAAGCGCGCCCGCGTTGTCCACGAGACCAAGACCGCCAAAAAGTCCCACAAGGAACAGACCAGACGCTTGTATGCCAATATCCGGGAATCTGTCGAGAAATATGACCATCTTTTCGTCTTCGGAGTTGATAACATGCGCAATACCTACCTGAAGGATGTGCGCACTGAATTCGCTGATAGCCGGTGAGTTTTGTTAACCTTTGCGGGGGATTGTTCATATTTTGATATTGAACTTTTTTGTCCCGTGGCCATGGAAAATTGGAATATATTTCAATGCATGAATACCCTAGGATAGATGGCTAACATCTTCGCAGTCTCTTCTTCGGCAAGACCAAAGTCATGGCCGTCGCACTGGGCCACAACCCCGAATCCGAAGCAGCCACCAACCTGCACAAGCTCGTTCCCTATCTGACCGGTGCCGTCGGTCTCCTCTTCACCTCTCGCGACCCCGAGTCCGTCACCAACTACTTTGACTCCTTCCGCCCCTTGGACTTCGCCCGTGCCGGAACCGTCAGCACCCGGTCCTTCAGCATCCCCAATGGCCTTGTGTACTCGCGAGCCGGCGAGATCCCCGCCTCGGAGGACGAGCCAGTCAGCCACACGATCGAGCCCGAGCTGCGTAAGCTGGGCATCCCCACTCGTCTCATCAAGGGCAAGGTTATGCTGGAGTTGACCGGTGACCAGGAGGCATTCCCCGTTTGCCGGGAGGGAGAGGTTCTCGATTCGCGGCAGACGACGCTGCTCAAGATGTTCGGCGTTGCTACTTCTGAGTTCCATGTTGCGCTGAAGGCTTGCTGGACTCGGGAAAGTGGAGAGGTGAAGATTCTTGAGAAGGAGCAGGGTGGTATGGAGGTTGAGCAGTGAAGTTGGGGTGGAATTTGGGGTTATAGAAAAAAAAGTCTTTTTTCTGATTCTTTTTTATGTCTTCTCTTCTTCGACGAAATCCCCTGGGCATTTCTTGGAGTTAGGTATTGGCGCTTGCTTTTCTGCTTCTTTCTTTTTTCTTTCTCTTGTTATGAGTGGTACCCGTTTATGACGGGTTCTTCATTGCTGGATGAGCGTATGATGGACATACATAAATACCAAGCTAAAATCCTACCATAAAATACACCGACAGTGACTATATCTCGGCATGTTACATGAGGATAAAATAAAGAACGATTCCGACCATTACCTTGATTTACACTGTACGAAGATACCTGGCATCGGTTATTGGTTGTTGCAGAAAACCTTACCTGATCTTCTTACCTGACCCCCGTAACACCTCCATGAAATCCACCTAAAGACGTTGACTACCTAAAGTACATACTTACCCCGTAAAGAGCAGTGCAAACCCTGGAGAAGAGGAAACTGACAGGGTAGAAGGACATGCAAGCAAGCAGAAGAATAACTCGATAAGGAAAACAGTAAAAAAAGGGGTCGCGACCAAGTGTCCGGTTCTAGTAAACGTCGACTCTCCGGGAAGGAAACGGCCATTCCAAGGATCAAATCATGATGAGACCCCAGCGGTGTATATAGAATGCCTCGATTCAGGCATAAGATGAGGATGCGTAATGTTTCGACTGTTGTAAGTAATGGTCAAGCCTGACGGCAGGAGACCTGAATGATCGGCGTGGACCTTGTCTTACCCATTGCCAAAACAGACGATGAGAGAAACTGGAAGATCGATCAGAAATACCCACCAACAAATCATGTTGAGTACTAAATGGGGGAAACCCTTCAGGGGCTAGGTATTCAGTATCTTCTCTTGGCGCGAGGGTCATCGTATGCATCATCCTCATGATATCGCTTGCGTCCGTAGTCCTCCCGGCCGCCGTATCGGTCACCACGATCGCGCTCACGGTCGCGGTCCCGGTAACGGTAGCTGTCTCTGTCGCGGTCCCTATGACGGTCACCACCATCGCGGTCCCGGTCATCCCGTCGATCGCGGTCGGAGAAGCCATCTCTTGGCCTAATGGGTTCACGGTTGCTTCCGGTTGCGCCCCGATCACGATCACCATACCTGCCACCAAAACCACCGCTTCTTCCACCACCGGGGCCAGACGGTGCGTTTGGCGGAGCTTGTCCGCCTCCGCCGCCGAATCCATTGCGGCCTCCTTGGTATCCAACACCCCCACGAGGACCCCCGAAACGTTCATTACGGAAACCCCCCCTTCCTCTACCACCACCACCACCACCGAAGCCACCCCGGAAGCCACCGCCGTAACCTCCAGGTCCAGAGGGAGCACCGAATGATCCAGGGCCAATAGGACGCGACGGCAGTGCTTTGGTGTAACCACGGCCTCCAAGACCGCCGCCGAAGCGCCGAGGCTTCCAGCCCTTGACAGTGCGACCACGTTCTACATCAACCAAGACACGTCGGTCTTTGATACGAATGCCATCCGTCTCCTTGTAAGCGGCTGGAACCATCAGAAGTATATCATGTCAGCAAAACGATCTCAAGACGCAGATACCTGTGGCCAGTAAAGGTGTTGGTCATTTGTAGTAATACCTTTCATGTCCTTCTCGCGCTCGTAAACGATAAAAGCGTATCCCTTGTGCGGCTTCTTCGAACCCTTCGGGGTTACAGTGTCTTTGACGATACGGATCTAGATAGAATCAATGACATCAGTATACGAGAAACTAAGGAAAGAAAAGCGAAAAGAAGGGTTGTAATAGTATTACCCTCTCAATAGGCCCAAACCGGCCGAACTCTCTTTCAAGATCGGACTCCTTGACATCGTAACTAAGACGAGACACAAAAAGTGTTTTGAAAGGGTCGCCTCGAGCTTGCGGGTCGTTCGAAGGGTCGACTAAATGAGTCAGTACTTATGCGCTCAGATGCAACTACAGAGTTAAGGGAGATAACACACATGTATGAATGCCGTCTGTCAAGTGTTTGTCGATGTTTTCCTTCTTCTCCTGCTTTTGTCGCAATTTTCGCTGGATCCAACTCTCTGTAGCATTGTACGGGTACTCCTCTTCGTACTCCTTCAAGTCCGGGAGATACTGTGCGATACCGCCGAGTGTACTCTTCTTACAGTCCTCCGGTGCACGGTCAATGGGAGTAACATAGCGTAAGGGTGGACGAGGCTGAAAGAGGGCGAGGAGCGGAGGGGGGAGCTTGTCCGTCATCTTTGAGCCCTCAGTCAGTTAGTAGTATAGTACAGTAGGACAAAATGAGGGTTCGATTCCCATGCGCAATGGGCATAAGCAACGATGAGCGTTGGAATTATTCTGAGACACTACCGCAGGTCTCGTTTGTCAAGTTCGCGTTCCGCCGTGACTTGGCAGCTCAATTGCAGTTCTGGAAGCCGCTAGGCGCGCTAACCGACATAGCCGCGGACCAATGACAGCCATGCCCGGAGGTGCTGAAAAGTGAACTATCTCTCCGTGGACCGATATTCGAGTGATTGTATCAATCAAATAAAGAATTACGGAAAATGCCTGTACAAGGAATTAGAGCAGTTACCTCAGCCAGAGTATGTCCAGCTCCTCCAAATCTGGCTCTGTGGTGCTCACAATAGCTAATGGTTCGCAGAATGGCGTGGGTGCCTTTATTTTGCAATGCAAGCGTTTGGACTTTCACTACTGCGACTGGGCTGGAAGTTCCCGCGGGATGGTGTATGTACTTTTCCTACGAGGTCAAACTTGGTCATTGATGCTAACGGTGGTGTTACTCCAGAGCTTTCCTGAAAAACACTCTTCCCTCCTTCGCCAAAGCCAACCCTCAGATTGAAATCCGCGTATCGCCACGGCCACACAAGCACCCTGTGATCAAGGGCCACTACATCAACGGACGTGAAAAAGCGGTCTGTGTCCGCAACCTCGAGCCCGAACAGATCTTCCAGAAGGCGAATTTGCTGAAGGAGGCCAGCGGAGAGAAATTGAAGCGTACCAAGAAGCCCGTCACAAGTATCAACGAGAGTGTCAGAGGCATCTGGTCCCCGTATCACGGAGATGTCAAGACTGTCTAAAGCGGTGTTTTTGGGTTTACTGCGACGGTGTTATTTTCTGGATTGCGACGCTTCCAGCTTGTCATATTCATACAATGTATTATGGGCCTCTATTTGTTTTGTTCTGGGAAACCAATGCTTTTTATGCTGGAAGAGTATGTAGCATATGTATGTACAAAATGCATTGATCTTAAAATATTATCAGGTTAATAGGAATCGGAACCTATTGAGGTAGCTCCGAAGTAACCAAAAACGTATTCTATGGTTCAGTAGCTAGTAACCGAACGATGGATCTACCCGCAATCCATCAACCGTCAATGCAATAAGGGTATCGAAGAAGTAGTAAACCAAACCAAGTAACCGCCCACCTAACACCGGAATCATGCAAGCCTTGTATAAAACAAGGGGGGGATAGAATATATGTATCATAAATAGATCTGGAACATCGATTTTGGTGCACTGACAGCCTTCCCACAATCCGCTACTTGACACTTAGAAAATGGCTTCACAGGCTGCGATGCCTTCTTAGCGTTCGATTTGGACCTATAGGTGGCACACTGCCCGCAATAAACCTGGGATAGATGTTAGAGCCGGTCAGAAGAAGGCGCATTATGGGCATACGAACATGTCCGCATTGCTTTACCACCCAAATCTGTTGTTGAATCTCATCACCCGTACCGAGTTCTGCATCACAATTCGGACAACAGACAACCTCGTCTTCTCCCAGGTTCCTTGTGAACCCTTCCGGCGGCGGGCTAGGTGGCTTGTACGTTGGTCGTGACCCTCGATCCGGTGAAAACCCTTGAATTTGATAATCCATTGCCAGGGGACCGTCCATATCTAAGTTGATCGTCAGATCAACTGCTCCGCCTGATCTATCTCCGATCCAAAATGTCTCCACATCTTGTGGCGCGTGACGAGGCCCCCTGGTTCTCCATCCAGAATCCCTAGAAAATAACCCTCTACCAGGAAAATGTTGGACCCTGGGATTATCTAACCGTAGGAACCGTACAAGCCCGGAGCCGAAATCAAAGCCTCTGGGCTGTGGTGGCGATGGTCGAGGCAGCTGGGGGCGAACGCTGGCACCCACGAATTGAACTTCTGGACTGCTGGGAGAGTCGAGGTCAATTGTATTATCCGGTTCATCTTCTAGATCCACGACATCTGCCATGATGTCCCTTCCAAAGCGGGGCTGTCTAGGTCGCCGCGATGTCGCCCGGGCATTCCTATCTCGCTCTTGTGGAGGCGAATCCGGTTCATTGGTCAAATCGATCACTTCGTCTGTCTGAGGGGAAGCTGAGACGACAGGTCTCCTCATGTCGAGACCGTCCCCAGCGAACCTCATGGGTGGCAACCGGTTGGTCGGAGCTCTGGAGGACGACGACTCCCCATTTTGTGAAAAGAAACGGCGACTGGGTGAATGAGATGTTCGGGACATTTGTCGATGATTGCGCTGGAGTTTCATGATAATTGTCAGCAAGCGCTTGTCTTTCTAGTATTGGCACAATGAATGCCCCGCCCCTTGACGGCAACGGAAAGGTATGAGGCGAACCTTTCTTGGCCGTGCAGCCACAAAATGCACACCTGAGTCGTCGTTCATGTCAAATTCCTTGGGCCGAAGTCCAGCAGCGGGGAGAACTGAGTGGCCGGGAAGAATGAAGAGGAAGAGGGTGAGAGAGAGGTGTGGGAGTCGAAATCGAAGGAGCGATACAGCTGGTGGAGAGGTTCCTAATCGTCCAAAGTAATAAGTCCGGAGCCGAGTCCTTGCGGTGGAGAGATGACATGATATATGCCGCCCTCATCAACAGTTGGCCACCGGTATTTGAGACTCCCGATAAGATAAGTAAAAGTGCACGACAAAAATACGGGAAAAGAGAAAGAGGAAGTTGAACCCCCCCATGTCACCAGATCTACTCCTAAATTAGGTCCCGATCACTGGCTGAAACAACATTTATATTATTAATGTGACGGCTGCCGGCAACATGTTTCTGGTATGTGTATGTGTTACTTTCAACTCCTGGTAACAGCAGTACATCCAAGACAGTAATCTATTGTCTTTTATTCTTTCAGTTCTTCTTCTCTCCTAACTGTGCAGTTCAAGTGAAAAACAGCATCCATAATTTCAAGAACTAAAAGTACAAACTCAATGCTTTGCTTTTCTCTGAAAGGTATCATTATTACTGTGCCCCCAACACTGTGATTCCACCGTCACGGTTCAAAGCCACAATACTTTGAGCTGCAACACCCCACGACACGGCAGCTGCAGGCACAGCGCTTCGCAGTGGTTCCGACCATGACTTAGTTGACTTGGTGTACTGCTGGACGGTCAACCCGCTAGGTCCGCCAGTGAGTAGGAATTGCCCGGTATAATCCCAGCTGATAGAATCAATCTGGCTGCCAGTTTCCAGAGCTTTGACTTCTGATGCACTGCGGAGGTCCCAAATAGAAACAACTGTAGAACTTTCGGCGACCGCGGCCATGAATGTACCGTTTTCAGAGAAGAACAAGCACTTGACGGGTCCAGACATAGCGAAATTAGCGGCAGGCGAGCCATTCTTAACATCGAAAATCTTGACCTGTCCATCCACGCCACCGGCGGCAATAAGATGGCCATCGGGATGGAACTTTACGGAAAGAAGAGCTAAGAAGGAAATTTGAGATTAGCTGGTGGCTGAAAATTACATTGGCGGTGATATACTCACATGCGTCGCTGAAGATCTGGGTAATCACGGAGTTGGTCGCCAAGTCGTAAAGCACGTAACTCTTGTCAGCGCCAACGGAAGCAACAATGTCGCCAGTAGGGTGCAGGGCGAGCGCAGTGGCTGCGCCAGCATGAGAGCTGAAGTCAGCAACTTCATTGCCGTTCTCGAAAACCTTCACAGAGCCGGTAGACGAAGCAACGACGGCCTTATCACCTGCCCAAACAGCATCGGTAACCGGGCCATTTGCTTGCAAACTTTGAACGACTTGCTTCTGAGATAGCGAGTAGACACCAACAACGCCGTCAGCGCCCCCAACAAGGGCAAGCTCCCCGGAAGCGTTAACAGACAGTGCCTTCCCACCAGGGTAGAGGGGGTCGGTGCTTTGAGCGGGCTTGTATGTTGAGATAGCATCGCTGGTCGCCCAGCCTTCCGGAACAGCGCGCTTACGGCGAGTCTTAGAGAGCCTATTTGCACTTAGTTACGAGGTCGGGATTCAGAAACCACAAAACTTGTACATACGCTGCTTGTGTACCCTCAACACGTGACAAAACTGCCTCAGGCAGTCCATTTGAATCAACCTGCATTGCTTCACCACCACCAGCGCGTGTAGCGCCGACGGTTACCTTAGAAAGCGCATCACGAGCTTCATCTCGCTCTTTGGTCAAGCGCGCGATCACGCGGACCGCCGCATCGTTCTGGTAGAGAGCCGTACTCAGTTCCTGGCGCGTTTGCGCCAATGTCTGTCGTAGTGTGTATGTCTCCAGGGCAAGGGCATCCCATTCCTCTTGGAACACATTGAGTAGGGAAGGGATCGAGGTGAGTGTAGGGGGACGGGGTCGAACAACGCGGTCGGACTTGACCTCGACAAGGTCATCGGTAGAGAGCTCCTCCCCGTTCACGGGATCTTTCCCATTTTCGGCGATATATGCCTCGATGAGGCGCTTCTCAAACACACTGCCTAGTGGACATTAGATAGGGTGCGGGTGCTGTTCGAGGTTGCAACATACCGCTCTTGGGCGAGACGACGGGCACTTGTGGTGCCTCTCCCGAGACTGTCATCAATGACCGTCAGTTTTCCATAAAAGTGTTATGGTGTATGACACTTGCTACTCACTTGCACACAGCATGATAATTCTAGAAGATGGATGGACGTGGGGAGAGAGAGAGGTGATTGCTCTTCACCACAAGAGCTGCGGCTCCTTTGGACTTTTCGACCCTCCGCCTATCTTTTGGGTTTAGCCGCAGATCTCTTGGCGGTAAGCAACCATTTATGCGCAAACGATCAAGTTCCAAGTCCACTCTGGTCCTCCTAACCCATTGGATTTATTTCCTACGTATTACAACTTTGCGGCATTACCCATCTAAGCAGGCGATTGAAGCTATTAGAACAATCTTGACATTGGCGGACTTTGTCCCATTCGAGCTCTCTGCCTTCAATATTCCATTGATACCCGGAGGACATACGAGTTGAAACACTACTCTCTTTCTTTGCTTGAATATTACATGTCGCGGTAGCGATATTTCCCTTGTTATCTTGTCTAGGAGAATTTAAAACTAACAGTGTGCTGTGGGACAACTAAAACATGTCCTTCAAATCAAAGAACCTCGCATATGGTACGTTGGCTCCTTATCATCATTGCGCAGAGCTTGGACTGATACTCCAACAGAGGCGAAAGAACCAGCATTCTTACAACGACTTCGGAACCAATATGGCGATACCTCCGGTCGCCTTGAGCGCCCAATTGCTCGACCCCGAAAATTAAAAGATGCCGACGATGATGATGAACCTACCTATGTTGACGAAGAGAGCAATGAAGTGATATCCAAAGAGGAATATGAAGCTCTCGTTCGCGACAGTAATAAGGAAGTCGAGGATACAGGGAAAGGAGAACCAGGCCAGGAACAACCCACGTCACAAGATAGAGGAGAGGATAAGGCAAGTACCGCGCAAGAAGCGCCCATATCAAAACAGAACATGGCAGAGATAGGCGGACCTAAGAAGCGAAAGCAGGCGAAGGTTATTGGCGAAGAAGAGCCTTCAGCAGAGAAAGAAGAAACGCAGCCGAAAGACACTGGTTCTCGGAAACCCAAACAGAAGAAGAAGAAAATCAAACTCTCGTTTGACGAGGAATGATGAATGATGACTATCAATTTACCCAGTCATAGTGTCTCGATTTGACTCACCCTATGCGGCCAGCCCTCTTTAGTTCAGGCACCAGTAGAATAAACGTCATATTTGATAACAACCCGAAAATAATTAATAATCAATGAAAAATAACTACTTTTGATGCAACGCCTCCAGGCATGCTCATCCAATTATAACTTCATAATAATCATAGTCCGCTTTGTTTTGCGGCGATTCTTTGGTTGTTGAAAAGCTTTTGGCTTTTCCGCCAATATTTTTTCCATTTTTGGTCATAAAATTGAATTCTTCCGCAGTACGCGGGACACCAACTAACTCAGACGTATTCTAACCACTGGAAGATCCTGGAACTTGGTTTTTTCGGATTCAGGTTGGTCACTGACACCAGCCTATTTCCAAAATGCCCATCGTAAATGTCGAGGATTTGGTCCGTCTTCAACGGAAACCCGACGATATACGGAATGTACGCAGCCCCTCCATCATCCCACGTTGATGTCACAATTTCCTTCGTTATCGGGATACCCATAGCTAACCACCATCGCAGATATGTATCCTAGCTCACGTTGTAAGTTGCTACGGCTGCTAAATCCGACACAAAGTTACCCCTATTAATTCTGGAAAATTTGAGTGATTATAGGACCATGGCAAAACATCTCTAACCGATAGCCTTATCGCCACTAATGGCATCATCTCACCCAAGCTGGCGGGCAAGATCCGCTATCTGGACTCCCGTCCGGATGAACAGCTTCGAGGTATTACCATGGAGTCGTCGGCCATCTCGTTGTTCTTTTCGATGATGCGTCGTCCTGCTCCTGACGCTGCTCCGGTAGCCAAAGAGTATTTAATCAATCTTATCGACTCCCCAGGGCATATTGACTTTAGCAGCGAGGTCTCAACAGCTTCTCGTCTGTGTGATGGGGCCATTGTTCTAGTCGATGCTGTAGAAGGTGTCTGCAGTCAGACAGTCACTGTCCTGCGTCAAAGCTGGGTTGAGCAGCTGAAACCCATCCTGGTTATAAATAAGATCGACAGACTGGTTACTGAATTGAAGATGAGCCCAAGCGAGGCTTATTCTCATATGAGCAAATTGTTAGAGCAGGTTAATGCAGTCATCGGTAGCTTCTACCAAGGTGAGCGAATGGAGGAAGATCTCCAGTGGCGAGAGCGCATGGAAGAACGTGCCAATGCGGCGGCCGAGAAAGATCGGACCAAGAAGCAAACGCAAGATGATCAATCTACACCGGCGGGTGCGGATACTGCGGATTATGTAGAGCGAGATGACGAGGACCTTTACTTTGCCCCTGAGAAGAACAACGTCATCTTTTGTAGTGCTGTGGACGGATGGGCCTTCACCGTCCGCCAATTCGCCGCTATTTACGAAAAGAAGCTCGGGATCAAGCGTGCGGTGCTTGAGAAAGTGCTCTGGGGAGACTACTACTTGGACCCCAAGACGAAACGAGTTCTGGCACAGAAGCATCTTAAAGGACGAGCTTTGAAACCGATGTTCGTTCAGTTAGTTTTGGACAGCATCTGGGCTGCATACGAAGCTACGACGGGTGGAGGTAAAGGGAAAGGGTATGGTATGACATACACTTGGGTATGGATTATCGACTGACAATTAACAGTGACCCTGCTTTATTGGAGAAAATTACAAAGTCCCTGAATATCTCGATTCCGGCATATATATTACGATCTCGGGACCCGAAGAATATAATGACAACACTGTTTTCGATGTGGCTTCCTCTTTCCACTGCAGTCCTCGTGTCTGTTATTGAATACCTTCCTAGTCCGCCAGCTGCCCAAGAAGCCCGGTTACCGGCCTTGATTGAGGAGTCACCTGGCGCGGACTTTGTGGATGCAAAAGTGAAAGACGCGATGATCAAGTTCAAGACGGGGTCGGATGAGCCTGTGGTAGCGTATGTCAGCAAGATGGTTGCCATTCCGGAAAGTGAACTGTCTTCAAGCAAAAAACGGTCCGGCGGGACTATGTCGGCGGATGAGGCCCGAGAGATTGCTCGGAAAAAGAGAGAAGAAATAGCCAAAATGCAAGCGGAGGCCAATGGTGAACAACAGGATGACGGCTATGCACGGATCACTTCTGCCTTCGAAACTGTTACCATTGGCGATAATAATGAAGCGCCGGAAGAGGACGAGAAGGAAGATCCAGAACACCTGGTTGGTTTTGCACGGCTATATTCAGGAACCCTTTCAGTTGGAGACTCTATCTACGTCCTCGCGCCGAAATTCTCACCGGAAAACCCGAACGCTACTCCCGTACCACAGAAGGTGACTGTCACAGACCTGTATCTCCTTATGGGACGAAGTCTCGAGCCACTGAAGTCTGTCCCCGCCGGTGTTGTTTTCGGCATTGGAGGTCTTGCAGGCCATGTGTTGAAGACCGGAACCCTGTGCTCACAGCTCGAGGGAAGCATTAACTTGGCTGGTGTTTCCCTCAATACTCCTCCAATCGTCAGGGTTGCTCTAGAACCAGCCAACCCTTCCGATCTGGGCAAGATGGTCACCGGTCTGCGGCTCCTCGAACAAAGCGACCCTTGCGCGCAGTACGATGTGCTCCCCAACGGTGAGCACGTCATCCTAACAGCTGGTGAACTGCATCTTGAGCGTTGCTTGAAGGACCTTCGCGAACGATTCGCCAAATGCGACATTCAGACCGGCCAAACAATCGTACCATACCGCGAAACCATCGTCAATGCACCGGAAATGGCGGCCCCTAAGAACCCAGATTTAGGACGGGGAGGTGTTCTGGCGGTTTCAGCATCAAAGCAATTGTCTATCCGGCTACGCGTTGTGCCTCTGCCTGAAGTCGTGACTGAATACTTCACTAAACAAGTTGGAACGATCAAACGACTACAATCTCAGCGGCACGCAGCAACAGAGGACAAGCCAGCCAACGGAACGCCGGAGAACACTCAGCAAGTGGAGACCAGTGACGCAACAGACGAAGCCCGCGAGGGAAGTGTGCTCTCTCTCAAGGACTTCAGGAATGAACTGAATAAGATCTTCGACGAAGAAGTGAAAGAGGACAAGGAATTATGGCAGGACGTCGTAGACAGAATCACAGCCTTCGGCCCAAGACGAGTGGGACCGAACATCCTAGTCGATGCTACCGCAGTCAACACTTGCGAGAAATTGTAAGTCTATTCACGAAACCCGACAACATTTACACATGGCATAGACTGACAAGTAACAGTTTGTTGGAAGATCCCAAGCAACAACCCACCGTCAACACAGAAACCAGCAGCCGCGAAGCACTAATTGTACGTGACTTCTGCGACAAGATCACGTACGCCTTCCAACTGGCAACCGGCCAGGGCCCTCTCTGTCAAGAGCCCATGCAAGGAACAGCCGTCTTCCTAGAAGAGATAACCGTCAACGCCAGCGAGGAAGAGCTTGACCTCGGTCGCCTGACAGGAGAGGCAATCAGACTAGTCCGCGAAAGCATTTCCCAGGGATTCCTCGACTGGAGCCCCCGAATCATGCTCGCCATGTATAGTTGTGAAATTCAAGCATCAAGTACGCACCCCCACCTCTATGCCATCCAAGTTACACAGAACATATACTGACCCCGAACAGCCGAAGTCCTAGGTCGTGTCTACGGTGTAATAACCCGGCGCCGCGGCCGCATCCTCTCAGAGACCATGAAGGAGGGAACCCCTTTCTTCACGATCCTGGCTCTGCTCCCCGTTGCCGAGTCTTTCGGATTTGCCGAGGAAATTCGTAAGCGTACCTCGGGTGCAGCGCAACCACAGCTTATCTTCGCTGGGTTTGAGGCCCTCGACGAAGACCCCTTTTGGGTTCCGGCCACTGAGGAAGAATTGGAAGATCTGGGTGAGTTAGCCGATCGGGAGAACGTGGCGAAGCGGTATATGGATGCTGTGAGAACTCGAAAGGGACTGGTGGTCCAGGGAAGGAAGTTGATTGATGCGGAGAAGCAGAAGACGTTGAAGAAGTAAAACGAGGTTCGTTGTTTATACTAGGGTGGATTTATCGTACGATAGATGGTGCAATTGGATATTGCACTTGGTATATATGTACATACAGTACAAAAAAGTCATTTGGATCATTACAATAGTTTCCATTATTGCGTTGGGTGTGATTACAATGTTCGTGAAGATATTGTACCCTCGATTGTAGCAGCTCCATTCCACGACATGAGGGAATGGAGAATCATAACGTGGGTCGTGGAGATAAGCATTTTCCTACACTAGATTTATACTGTTTATCTTCCTCCGGTAACAAACATGGTTATAGTTCAGCATGGAGAAGGCCAGAACCTTGGATACTATGGAGGTGTATGCAAACAGCGATTTGAGCGCCTAGTCGTTCAGGACTGTCTAGATGATCAAAGAGCTATTGTATTCTCTTGAATTAGCTGGTTCGTAACTCATTACACATCGTTGAATGTGAAGCACAAAGCACTGGTAGACCAATACTTCTAATATGTACAGCAGTAGTATGCAAGATGATGGAGCGTCTGCTCCTTGAGAAATGTCCAGAGCATCTCAACTCTAGTCGTTTAGTCTGTCTAAGACAGTTCCGAGCAGAAGCGGCACAGTTCTTCTGGAAGAGAGAGGGGCCAATGGATCTCTCCAGCCCTCTGCGCCGACACGCGACTCTCCGAAGTACCGGGAAAGGGACGCCACATGAGAGCCTTTCTCAGCCTTGCGATGATAAGGAAGTGAGGGGGGCAAGAAGCATCAGTAAAGCCAACCGACAATTGCCCCCAATTAGATCAACCCCATCAAAACGGTCTCGCCACCTTCCTCAACTCGGCCTGACCGGTGACGGAATCCCTCATTTCCTTCCAGCTAACGGGGAACATCATATTTCCTGCTTCGCTACGAGCCATAACAACGCCAAGATCGTTGCGCGCAGTCGTCAGATAGTAGAAACTCTGGTCACCGAGGGAAATCACGGTTCCACGGACGATATCACCAACGCGGAACATCTCGTCCATCACGACGCGGTCTTTCTCAACAGCGCGCACATCTTCCTTCCGGATAAGAGCCTGGAATCGGAGCTCGTCGGAACTGCTATGATTCTCGGGATTGGCGGCGGAGGAGAGAATCGCCTCAATGTTGTCGTTATCGGACGTCGTCTGTGAGGGATTGACACCCTGGGTGCTGCCGGATTCATTCAACACAACAAGGATAGACACCGTAGCCTGTCGTTTCTGGACCCTCGTCACGCGCGCCAGCACCACTGAGTCGACTGCGGGGAGGGTGTTATATTTCAGCTTGGGCTTGGGGGCAGAGGAAGATGCCGCTGACTTGGCGCCGGGCGCTGTGGTCACGGGTTTGGAGGCATTTCCTGTTCCGGGGGCCCTAATCGAGCGAGAGACGCTTAGAGTAGCCTTGCCCTTGGAGCCTGATTGCGCCGGTTCGACGACGACTGGGCCGGCGATGGAGGCGTAGACATTTGATTGTTGTACGTGTGTGCCTGGACCGGCTGAGTAGGAGGTCGCTGAGCCCAGACGTTGGCCTGGAATGGCCAGGGCTGGGAGTGCGCTTGCCATTTCAGGACAATGGCACGAAGAAAAGAAGTAAATAAATGATTTGTATGATGAAGGAAAACTAAAGCTTCGTTCTGTTGGAGGGAAAGCGAAAACTTGTCGGCGGTGGAGAAAAGCTTTCCCGGTGGGTCTCTTGCTTTCTTTACCGCCTACTTATTACGGAGTGATCTACTGTATATGCCGAGGCCCCTTTAGAAGGGCTTCAATGAAGTGTTCTACTCGCGTCTTTTTTAGATTCTATATGTCGAATACAACTTACAGTAGTACCAATGAGCACCTAATAGAGCAAAATATAGCCCCTACCGCAATCTTTCAATTTGCTCAAGGTGTTGTCACTGCAGGCCTTGCTCCTAGGACACTACCAACCTGCGCTGTACGGTAAGGGTTCTGACCTTGCATAGTCCAGGGTTAGTGTGTCTCCTATATGGCTAAAAACGTATGGTTGGAGTTTGATGAGACTATGCCTATCGTGACTCCACGAGCAAACCAGATGTAAGAATGTAAAAGTACAGGCGAGGTTTGTCATCTCGCCGCACACCTGTCGCGAAGTGGTATATTTCTCACTATCTTAAGATATCATTAAGTTTGCGTCTGGTCTGAGAAAAACTCGACATTATACTAGACTCATTTGCGTTAAACAAACCAAAGCACCAATAACTTAGAGAGTAACAACAATCTTCTTAGCAGAAACTCCAGCTTTCTGCACCTTCAGCCCATGCTCAATTTCACTCAACCCATGACCTATAACCACAGGGTCAGGCTTCGCCTGCAATTGTCCACTGGCCAATGCCTCGGGCACAAATTTCCCCCAGATAGCTTCGCCCATCTCTTCATTTGGGGCTGTGGCGATTTCATAACAGAATACTGGGAACATTAGCGATCTATACGACTATGCGATATCATGGGATATGGCATACCAAAGATGGGGTCAAACCCCTCTGATGGCTTCTCACGAGTCTGCACAGCGGCAACTTTGACCTGGCGGCCTACACGCTTCAGAATTTCGGTGATCGGCTCAAAGCTGGGTTCTTCGGAGATGGCATCGTAGACTCCGGCGAGGTCGCTGCCTTCAAGCTCCTTGACAATATCCTCGACTACAGATGGAGATCTGTAATCAAACACGGCACTAGCGCCCATAGCTTTGACAAAATCATGATTTGCTGGAGAGGCTGTGGTGACTACTCTCAGACCCGAAGCAACGGCGAATTGGATAGTGACTGCACCAACGGAGGATGCCCCGCCCCAGATGAGCAGTGTCTTTCCGGTGGACTTAGGGTTTGACGACGGTAGGTAAGGAAGACCGAGATATTTAGGAAGGTAAAGGCCGGCTGTCGCTGTCGAGAGCGCCACAGGTAGCACAACGGCTTGCTCGAAGCTCATGGAATCCGGAATCACAGATGTGAAGACTTCCTCGGCGAGTGGGTAGAGTTGGAATGCGCCTTTTGCTGGGTCTTGGTCTCTTAACGACTGGGAATGTCTATCCACGCGCATCAGTAATCGTGAACGCTCTTATAGTCCTCGGAGCCATCTTACGAAATGACACGTTGACCCTTCTTGAAACGGGTTACTCCTTCGCCAACTTCTTCAACTGTTCCTGCGAAATCAATTCCAAGTACAATCGGCCAGGTCTTAATGAAAGGTGCACCAGCCCTGAAATGTTAGCGTGCGGGCTGGTCAAAGGCTTGGGTGTTTGTCGGTTGCTTACTGGATCTTCCAGTCCGCTGGGTTCTGTGTTAAACTGTTAATACTTTTGTGAAAATTCAACTAGATATACTATGATGGACTTACAATTGCCACAGCTTGGTTCTTGATGACCAGTTGCTTAGGGCCGGGTGTTGGCATTGGCGCAGGACCAACCCGAAAGGGCTGACCTTCGGCATCGAACCAGGCAGCCTGGTTCAGAGACATAATGAATGGGATAATAAACGAAGTTAATAGTCAATGCTTGTTATTTACAGACAGAATGACTACCTCTTGGGTACTACAAAGCCCTTTTATAGAGTAGAAGTTCAATTATTGATAACTAGTTAACTATACCAATATTAGTAATTCAACCTCCATGTCTCATAAGCGGGTTGGTAATACTAAATGATACTTTTTGGCCCCCATGAATTAAAATAGCGCAATCTATAACCCAATTAGGATATCAATCGATCGAGCTTGATTCCTAAGCTTAAAGCCGGCACTTACCACTAAAGCTGTAAAGTTTATACAGGCACGTTTCGTATTTAAAGTGGGGTTTAATGCCTAACTCCGGTAGTACCCCCATATCACCTTCCACTACCTTCATGTTGCAAGAACATTGTCAATTATCAGCTCCGACACGCAGATTTTGGTAGAATGGGGTGGCGATGGCCTTCTCAAAGCTCGTAATGTCAGTTAGGTACAATGGCTCGCCGCCCCGATGTCCGTTCGTGAGGTCGCCCTGTGTGTAGTATGTATGTATTATGTGTCGCTTTCTACGAGACGTTGTTTTCTGATCCTATACCTTTAAGACCTAAGCTTCATCAGGTCTCTACTATGAGGTCTAACCAGACAAAGGGCGAACGTCGTCCTGCCTTATAACCTTATTACAGCATCGCTCGTGAAGCTACTTTCGTTTCCGAAATTGTCTGCAGCTTCTCATAAAATAGTTCTTCAAGTTGTTTCCACACTGAGGAATCATCCCACGATCCTAGCTGCTTGATCAACGGCAGAGCCACTGTGGCCGCATTCTCGCAAGCTTCTTTCAGCACGGCACTGGGCAAATATGGGATAGCAATCACACTCAACGGCGGTCCGGACTGGACAGGGATGGAGAGCACGGGTTTTTCGAACGTACAGTCCGTAGAATATATGGGGATGGGGTTGTAGGGGGAGTGGCTATTGCAACTAATATCACAAATTACGGATAGCTTCCGGGGCAGCCTCAGTGCTTCGAAGTCCACGAGTGGCGGGATTGACCCGCTACAGAAGATGCAATTGAGAAGAATGTCACTCTCCAGGATGTCCTTGTAGGGTCCTGGTCTAGCTGTATCGGCCCGAGTCCACCGGACGATTTGGGAATCAGGAATGCCCCACTGATGGCAGGCATGCACAGCACTGGATCCGCAGCGACCGTAGGCATCGATGACAGCAATGCGAGGGAGACGGCCGGCGAATTCGACGCCCCTGCGGAGGTATTCTTGCGCTTCTTGCACGACCATCTCCAGGTTGCTGCCCACGGGCATGGGGGGGGTCGTGGAGACATCCTTGTACAGTAGTTGATGGGCCCAGGTTTTGATGGCGAGAGCTGTCCCAAGAAGGCCGGAGTGGTACTCGTACGTCACGGAATCCAGGCCGCCAGCATACTTGAGCCAATCGATGTCCAGTAGAATACCACCGCCTTGGGCGTATCGTAGAAGTTTCTCATACGAGCCTGTTTGTTCTTTGTAAATATGGCCTGCATAGACGTGAAGATGTTGAAGTGGAAATTGTGTCTATCTGGACCTCTTTAATGCCGACGATAATGTAGTCCAAGGGTGCATTTGGCCAAGAGTACCTAGAAACAATAGTGGCGCCGACGGCTTTGTACTCGCTATCTGCGAAGCAGCGGACAAGACTACTCTCCACATTTATGGTAAAGCCATTTTCAACCAATTCCTTGGCGGACTTAGGAGTGATGAGTGCATGGCATCCAATGGGCGGGTCCTTATGGCGTAGGTGCAGAACTGGGTTGTCAGGCATTTTGCCCTCTCGGGGTAGCTTTCGAGGTTATATTTGATAGGCAGGCTCGGGCACAGTATGAAGTAGGGAATCCACCAATATTAAACAGAGATAGTCTAGGAGTTAATCAAGAACGGAGCCGAAGACCACTCATATATGCCGTATAGGTGACATTCGAGTAGGTATTTGGCTTCCGCTTCCAACAACCCTAATCCGAGGCCCATTTGGAGTTCAATGTAACCTAAGGGTGCGAGGTGAGCAACTGCGTCATTGATATCGGAATAAACCAGACTGTGCCTCAAACTGTAACTCCTCGGCTATTCTTGGGGCGATATCGCATTTTTCTCTCTCTTATTCTCTTTTATGTTCCTATATTTCTAGTGAGGGTAAGCCGAAAAAGAAAGGCTGCATTTGTCACTAAGCGTCTTCATCTCTTGCTTTGTTTCTTCAGTTTTATGGGATAGCCTATTCAAAAACATGTTGTGAGCGTGTTGTGAATAAGTGTGCTAGACCAAAAGGAATAAACATTTTGCGTAACTATCTACTCTTCTTCTGTAATGTAGCTGCAATGCTACATTGGTGAGTTCATTTGGTCTAAAGGTATTTCCTCTCCTAGATGCCCTAGGGGAATGAATGATATTAAATAGTCATTAACTAGTTACAGGGAGTTCAGAACATCACCCATTTTGCATGCTTCTTGTTAAAAGTACAAAACACAACGCATAACCTTTTTGAAACTACTTTACTGAAACAGCCACAGCTGTTTCATAAATCAAAACCAAAGAAAAGGCCCGGCTTGTGCTTCCTTTTACTAAAATTGTATTTGACCAGCCCTTCAGCCAGACCAGAGTATGCGAAGGTGCCCACCCCTAGCATCTGCACCCTAGTGAAACTTGCTTTATACCTACACACTCCATTGTCTCATCCACTCAAGTTCATTCGTCCAATCAATTAATTCACCTTCAATGCTGTTGTAGTTCCCCAATATCTCAGAGCCAGGGGAAACGGTCGAGGAACTAGCACCGGAGCCGCATCCAAGAGCGTATATCTGTTTCAAATCAAGAAGATCGTTAAGGGCGCACTCTAGATTCTTATATGTGCTGATGTAGGAAAGGCTAAGCTGACCGTCAGCATAGCACTCTTGACCCAGGTAACTGATGAAAGCACTGATATTGCGTATAAGCTCCAGTGGAGATGGTGAATGATCCTGTAATTCATTGGTTCCGTCATACACCTTCAGGGTGAAGATAAGGTACTCGGCACATGGAACACCGTATAACACTCCCTGACAGATGAAGCAGGTCTTAGTCTTGAAAGGCTGTATTCATTGGTCCAGGTGGCAGACGGAAAACTCACAACGCGGATACGATCCAGCAGACTAGTCTCCGTCCTCATCTTAGGGGAGGCAAATAGACTGATGACGATATTGAGAGTCCTTCCGCAGTGCCAGAGAAGCTGAGGTCTCGTGCTTTCAACAATTCCAGTGAGCTCTCTATAAATAAGATATTCACCCTGAAGGTAATCCAGGGAGAGTAGTAGTTGTGGGAAAGAGATCATGTAGGGCATCGGCTGGACCTGGTCGGGGTCTCTGTAATGAAGCTTTTTCGGCATCTCCAGCCAGGCTGCCCTATAGCGTCGAAATAGGTGTCTAGATATTCATAAGTAAAACATAGCGAACGATGAATAGAACGAGTCAATAGCTTACTTTAGCTTTAGGAGTCTATTGACAGCAGACGCTGTGAGGGACAGTTGAAGGAGCTCATCTCGAAGCCCGCCTAAGATATATCTAGCGCGAATATATGTAGCTGGACAGGTATGCGCCGATTGATTCCAACCACTGCTATGCGAATGTAGTAATTCCGAGTGAGAAAGGCTTTTCGAAAGGAGCTCATCGTCATCGATATCGAGTGGGGTTTCAAAATCTTGCGGAAGGCAAGGAATTCGCGGGACTTGAGCGTGTAAGCTCGCCAAACTTTTGTCTATCCAGTACGCAGAAGCTAGAATCTTCCTTCGCGATTGGGAAAGAAGAAATGAAACCGCGGGGCTTTCTGTGCCAGACCTGACTCTACTTGGGTCTAGAGCTTCAGTGGCCAAGTCGCCCAGGCGCTGCCATGTCTGATGACCTAGAACGATAAGCTTGTTGTAGGAATGTCATGACGCCTTCAGTGCGATTATGGTGGGTTGGTAGGTTGGTGGGTGTATTCAAGGAGGGCTTACTGCAATCGCCGTAGAATTGTGCTGTGAGGGTCAAACTTTCGTGCAGCAGCCATAGGAGAACCTCATTTGGAGGTGCATATTCTTTACACAGTGAGATGCATAAATTACTGCAGTACACCATTGTGGAAACACATGACGCCTTATTAGTTCCCTGAGCTGCTATGAACTTTTTGGCAAGCCTATCATCCAATGGTAAGTGTAACAGAGCAAGTGCGGCCCATGTAAATAGTAGTCCCAACGCTTCCCAGCGTAATGCAGGGCCCGTGAATGTTTTGCAGAAATTATTGGGCGAGACATATACCTTCAGCTCCAGTTCGCGACAGGTATTTCCGGTGATCAAAATTGAATTTGCTAGTTGATCTCTGGTGCTCATTTTTTCGATTGAAGGATCCCCTTCTAAGGACGCGATGGTGGTTTGTGCTATAAAACCTGGGATTGGAATCATATGGCTCTTCATTCGGATGTACCGTTCTGCAAGTTGCGCGAGGGTTGAGATATCATTAAGACGTTTTAAGAGCGTAGATCCTTGTTGGATGTCTGCGTGACATATATCAGGCATGGTTGGTGAGAACAACGGGGAACTGGGCCCATTTCTGCCGATAGGCTGGGTGTCTAAGACCCCTTGATAGACTTGCCTAAGAAATGAAATCAGTATCCACCCCTTATAAGATCTATACGGGCTCAGCATGATTGCTAAGACCCCCTTCCCACTAGTCGACCCATTGTCGGCTAGGTCGCCCCCTTTCTCTATCAGCACAACTTTACCAGCCAGTCGGTCTCTGTGACATAGCTATGCTATAGCCTCCATCCCCATGAAACGTCCAAAGCCAGCCATCTAACCCAAAGGAAGAGGAAGAATGAAAAACACGCACACATCTTCAGTGATACTGTCCCTACGAGGTGTAGGGGACGGAATGAGCTGCGATATTCTTTGAAGGCCGTGAGGACGACGAAGCTGCAGAGAATCTGGACGAGTCATTGGCGCTGGATGATAAACACAAATTGTAGCCATGCCACGATAGTGACATCTTTGACATATGGGGAACTCATGGTCACATTTGATCTTCGACTTCCGACAAGGCTCGCAGGAGCTTTTCTTACCATTGCGACGGAGCATTTTGTGTTGACCCCGTAGAAGTTGTTCCTTTCACGGGGGTCAAATAAAAAGGCTTGGGTTTTAGGCACTGTAGATCACAAGGGAAGCGAAGAAGGTAGTTGTGTTAAACGGGTTGGTAAATGGATAATGTTTTCTCGTACAATCAGGCTTCCGCATTCGGAAGACTGACATGCACGATGACGGGTATCAACTTGCAGCAGCGTGCTTGAATGCATGACAGGTTGACACCGATTGTTGGGAACGGTCATTGGGTGAGTATCAACACTAGCTATGGTCCATTCGTGGGCCTTGATTTCGGTTGTCATGTTTCTTGAACCAAAGACCAGGCCGTTTCCAGACAACGTTCAATTAGGGTTTCGGATCCCAGCGGTGCGTAAACTTGCGGCCCGCGGATAGTGAAAGATTAATAATTCCTTCCATCAGCTTTGAGAGTAACTTCTTCTATACCTGCCAAGACCTGACTTTTCAAACTACAGATTATAATAAAAATAAAAAAAATAAAAAACGAGGAAATGCCATGGTAGCTCAAGGAAATGGAAGTTATACCAGGTGTCTATTTTAACAGAATTCATTTTCCAGCTCGAGGGTGGGTACTCGCTTGGCTTGCGGTCCGAATCAGAATGCGACGGTCGCATTACAAGAATTTAAATATGAGCTTTCGTTCCTCAGCCAGCCAGCTCAACGATAACGATAGTTTAACACACGGTGTAATACCTCGTAAGCAAGCTAACGCGTACTTATGAGACACAGTCATGATTGCATTGTGGCTGGCTGAACCATCATAGACGTAGTAGGATTATATGACCAGTGGTCTAGACAGACAGGTTATTCCTTTTTGCGACGGACAACCATGGCTGGTAGTACCACGGTTAAGTGAAACTTTTCAAGTACGTGCTTCTGCAAGGTTTAGGAATGTCCACAGTTTGCCGCACCTTGCTTCCAAGGGGCTGGTGCCGGCGACATCCTAGAGCCCATGCCAGAGAGATCGGCAATTGAGACATGACAAGGGGCCACTGCCATAATGTGACTGCTGTCTCAGAAGCATGTTTACCTGGGCTGAAGGACTTGGTTAAAATGCAGACAATTGATTTATTATTGATGGATGCTCCATGTTCCCCATTAATTGTCGTCAACCTCGCATCGGCGCTGTGACTTACAGGGAACCTCTAATGGAGCCCCGGCAACCAGGGCACCATCCTGTCGGCAATGCTTCCCGAGCGAGCGGTGCCCCTATGTCACATACTACGTGCCAATTGCCTGATGAAATGGAAACAATCTCCGCTGCCTATCAGGTTCTGTTCTACATCAAAAGCTCCGCCTCATTCCAACAACTCCTAGACTCTCTCCCGCCGGATACCCCCGGCTTCCTCATGAAACAACTCGTCTATTCCTTCCTCTCCTACTTGGCAGAGTCGCAGTCTGATACATTCTTCGCACAAGGGAGCACTCGGGGGTTTGAAACTGTGGACAGCGTATTTCATAACTCCACGGTCTCTCCGAGATGGCTGGCCGACGGCCCCAGTTCCCACTTCCACATCCAGCAAGGTCTAGGTCATCAGGATTGCCTGCGGTGGGACGTAATTGGTATTATATATGCCACTGTCGCTCTCTCCCTAACTATAGGGCATGACTTATCCGATTCCAATGGTGGTGCATCACAGCCAGACTCACGGGCAAGGGTGACGATCCTAAAAGACCTGACTCACGCCGTCAACACATGTATACGGTTTCAGGAAATGACCGGCACCAAAACCGAACTTTATTTATGGCTTCTTATCCAAGACATCGTATTGCTTATTAGAATCTACGGGGGCAAAAGTGGGTGAGCAAAATCAATATAATTAGAACATTTGATGCTAATACTATAGCGCAAAATCCGATAGATCGACGTGTTTGGCGGAGGTTAGGGGATATTGGAAACGCACTATTTACCATTGGGCTGCATAAACCATCCTTTAGAAACCAGGTCATCACAGCGATGCATATCCGCCAACAATTGTTCCTGACAGCTTATACACTGGACAAAGCTATAACAACGCTAATGAAACGACCACCACGAATCCCAAGGCAAAACTGCATGGAGTTAGACAACATTAGTTTGTCCGTCTCAGCCGCGGACTGGATCAACCTCTATATCTCGACTAGGTTGAGTCAGGCCTTGTCTTCCCCAGTATCGCTTGTAGAAAAGGTCAGTTTTGCCATGAGCATAGTACGCGAAGACGTCCAGGTTGCGAGGTCGACATTGACTGACAGCCCGGAATTCTCTGCACCTCAGTATGTCTCGCCGCTGTTTCACAGCATGCGTGTGTGGACTAATGTAGTTTAGGAATATGACCAGATTGCTAGAAGACGTGTGGCAATTGTTAAAGGTTTCTAGCGATATACGGCCAGAGAATTGGCAAATGGAGAGGTTCCCACATCAAGGCTATATCTTATTAATAGTCTATTTGGAATACTTATACACGCGATCATACATCATGCAGCATCTGCCACCCGCACAGGCCTACACTCTCGGGGGGTTGTGTCGAAAGATTCTCTGGACAATGATATGCGGAATGCAATCCTTGGGTCACCTAAAAGAATATCGTTCCGATTACACGTGGCGAGTGAGTAGCAGGTGTCTTCTTTTATGCTTGACCCGCTCAATGTGGATCACCTGCACCTAAAGGACAAGTTATTAATGAACATTCCTCATATTTAGCTTATTTTATACGGACTCCCAAGCGCAGAGATGTTGGCTTCACTTCTCCAACCTCATTCCGAGCAAGTAAGCCAAGCCACAAGCATATCGAATTCATCTGCCAAAGGAGCAGTGATTTCAGAATTAAACACATTCTTTTCCTGTATTCGAACGGTAGTCCGACCCAACGATGCACACTACAGTGACTGCCAAGAAGCTCAGCAAAAGATCAATGCCTCCCTGGCTCAAGCGGCTGATCTCAAAACCATACTATCAGAGCCGCATAGTTATGAGTCTACAACTTTGCCTACGCTATGATGTGAGATCATCGCTATTTGCAAATAGCCAAAGAGCTGTTCCAATGGACCTTCGTACATTACATATGACGGGAGAAATCTGTTTTATTTGAACCATTCCCGGCATTCCCAATACAACATAAATCATCGCGTCAGGCCGTTGCTCACTGTTCGAGTTTTTCCCATTACTCCCGTCCGGTGGGTATTTTCAATACCTTGGGTGCATCATTCCTGGCCATCTTGACCTCCACCATTCAAAGCCCAGTCCCATCTCTCAAGTCTGGATGCACAAGCGCTGCTTCAAGCTCACCCCCTGTGGAAACGGTCCGGTTACAAACTTTGTCCGAAGCTTTGTTATCCGCACCAAAGTAATACCTAGCTGACAAGTATTTCCAATTTGCTACATCATTATAGGACACATCCTTTCCGTGGATCATACGTTCAATCGTGTATCTCCCATTGTTGATCAAGAATATCATGGTGTCTAGTTTGTGCCTCATGATGGTGCTAACTTCCTGAACGGCCATCTGGAAGCTGCCATCACCTTCAAAAAGGATAGTTCGGCTGGGAATTTTATGTCCTTTGGTACGGTGGTCTCCCTCGGCCATGACAGCGCCCTGAGCTGCAGGCAACATATAACCTATCAAAAGCCATGTTTATGGTTTCAGACAAACAGCATTCGTAGGGAGGATGAACTCGCGATACCCATGACCTCTAGTTCCTATTTCGGCAATGATACTGTCACCCTCGCGAAAGAAGTGACTCATCCGTAAATAGAACGTGTCCTGGACTACTGATGACTTAGTAGTCAGAGGTAAGCCGCTCAATAGACTTCCATGGGATGGCAACTGCAGAGATTGTTGGCTAAGTCGTATTTTCGACACACCTAGACAACGATAAGAAGTAGCTTCTATCTGACAAATAACTTCGTACTTCAAGATATTGAACTATACTATATCATATCGGGGTGCACTTACTCAAACCCGCAGTCGACTAGGTCACTGGCCTCTACTAATTCGGACGAAACCTAGAATAGAACAAGTAGCCAGTATTTTTTGTATCTTCATGGGACCCTGTGGTGGCGTCTATAATTTCCTATGGTAAGGAATAATGACCCGGACGAGTTATACCTTAGCTTTTCGTTAAATTCTTATCGAGGTATTGTTGCAGTGAATCCACTCCGAGCTCCGAACTCTATCGGCTTGCGATGCTACCTAGGGCTCACACGGGCTCATCTGTTCAGTTACACCCTATTGTAAGGGTTGAGTAATCACGGAGGCAAGCCCGGTCCAGACCGACAATATAATCGTATAGTCTGTTACCCACAAAGGGCATTGGGTGCGGCTTGTAGAGATGAACACCGCTTCGAACGCAAATCGCATTTCATTTCACCTTTTACATTAGGCTCCCCGACTTAAGGAGTGCACATCTAACCTCATCCTTCCCTTGATACCATGGCCAAGTCTCAACTATTAGATGGTGATGCAGGTTGGGGGACCTACACTGCCACCTTTGATCATCCCGTGACACACCTCAATGAGGATACAAAGAAGCTAGCCTGGGCTCTGGTTCTCCGGGCATATACAGGCTCGGATAACGTCGCGTTCGCTTATCTGAATCTTAGCAAACCATCATCGGCGCGAGATCCAATGATTTGCGAGTTTATCCTAACTGAGAATGACAGCTTAGCTGCTGCTATCAAACATTATACCTGTCCACAAAGTGAATATGACTCTCAAACTGCAAATACTCTTCTGTGGCTTGATACTCCTGCTACAAGCAACAATATACAGTTAGGGGCTGAAAAGCTGATTGTACGCCGAGTTCCAGCTCATAACAATCCCTTCTGTCGAATGCCATTAGCTGATAGGTGTTAGTATGATATGATAGTGGTGCCTATCTGCACTGAAAAGTCTCTTTCCATCACGATTCATTATACGAAGAATCATGCATTCAGTCGCCTCGTTCCGTATATTACAGAAGCATATCTACATGCCGCAGCATGTATAGGCGACAACACTGCGACAAAAGTCAATCAAGTAAATCTGGCGGGGCCCAAAAGTATTCGCCAGATAGAGGCCTGGAATCGGGGAGAAGCCTCCTCGATAAACGAATGTGTACCTGAAGTAGTATCATGCCATCCGATGGCATCTGCCGCTATATGTTCGTCACAGGGGACTTGGACGTACGGAACACTTGATCAATACTCTACGATAGTGGCGCGTCAGCTGGTCAGGTGTGGAATAGTGTCGGAGACACTCGTGCCGCTTTGCTTCGAAAAGTCGCCATGGGCAGTTGTTGCCATGTTGGCAGTCCACAAAGCTGGAGGCGCCTTTGTGCCCCTATATCATGATTCCCCTGTTGATCGGCTCGAGGGCATAATTCGTCAAGTCAACGCAACAGTCATTCTTGGATCCGAGCGACAACTATCTCACGGCCCTCTAGCCAACCTGCGAAAACGCTTCCAGGGAGAGGTGGCCTGGGTACCTGTCTGTCACAGCGCCGTTGCGAGCATAAGGACTGGAAGTCCCGAGCCTAATGGGCCATGCTTGGACAGCGCAGCATACTGTATGTTCACGTCCGGTAGTACGGGGAAGCCCAAAGGTGTGGTTGTCGATCACAGGGCCCTCGCACATGGTCTCCAGAAACAGGGTAGTGTCTTCGGACTTAGCAGTTCTTCTCGCGTTTATCAGAATACTCCGTTCAGTTTCGATCCCTCCATCACAGAGATACTCGGTACTTTATACCATGGTGGATGTATCTGCATGCCGGATGACGATGCCCGCTTACAGACACCGGCATTGGTAATAAATGAGCTCGGCGCGAATTGGGCATTTCTTACCCCGTCATATGCAACAACACTTGACCCAACTGAGGTCCCTGGAGTTCGTACCTTGCTCCTGGGAGGAGAGGAGGTCACCCCTCATTCTATCAAAGGATGGACAAACAATCGTCGGGTTATCAATGCGTATGGGCCTACGGAATGTACTATCTTCTCGCTGTCTGGCGATATCGCTTTAGAAGGAGCCATGGCCTCGAATATTGGCCGTCCAATTGGTTGCAAGGCTTACATTGCAGACCCTGAAGATTATCGCAAACTATGTCCTGTTGGAGCTATCGGAGAGCTTCTTATACAGGGTCCAATTTTAGCTCGTGGATACCTCAATGACACCATCAAAACCGGTCAGGCGTTCGTAAAGAGCCATGTGTGGGGGAGTGACGGTTCTCAACGCTTCTATAGGACTGGCGATACTGCTCGCTATACTGCCGATGGAACAATAGACTACCTTGGACGGCGAGACAAACAGATAAAGATAAATGGACAACGGTTGGAACGAGGAGAAATTGAAAACTGCATTTCCCAGCAGTGCGATTCCACTGATGTCGTAGTAGACTGCATCATGCGGCCCGGGGTCGCGAGAGGCCAAGTGTTGGTGGCCTTCATCTCATTCCGAGAGGCTACTAATGACACCCTGATATTGACGGAGAAGCGATATCTCCAAGCTATAGACCATCTAGCAGAATATGTACGGCAGCACCTACCCCCATACATGGTTCCACACATATTCATAGCCCTGTCACATGTCCCATTATCTGCCTCGGGGAAGGTCGACCGCATGAGCCTGCAAAGGTTGGCAACGGAATACCTCGAGAAGCGTGTGCCAGAGAAGAAGCCCGATGATAGCACACAAATTAGTCCAACGGAGCATATAGTGCGAAAGGCATGGTCCTGCATCCTAAATATTCCGGAGTCCACTTTCAGCATGAACGATATTTTCTTTCAGTTTGGCGACTCGATGTCAGCGATAAAGTTGGTGCGCGAACTACATAAATATCATCTAGAACTCGCCTTCCATGATCTATTTCTCGCACCCAAACTATGCGAGATGGTAGCTAATGTGCATCATTATGATCCAGCGACCCAGGTTGCTATGGTTAGAGAGAGGCGGCTGTCAGGGTTCCAATCCACGCTGCTACGAGAAGAAGCAGCACACAAATGTGGCATTGACACCAACCTGGTCGAAAACATATATCCATGTACACCATTTCAGGAAGGTCTCATGGCGTTGGCATCCTTACAACCGTTTGCATACAACGGCCATTATGTCTTCCAGTTGTGTGAGAAGGTTAACATCCAGCGTTTCCAAAACGCATGGGAATTGGTTTTGAAGCTGAACCCAATCCTTCGGACCCGAATTATAGCGACAGGACGACGACAGTCATTCACCCAAGTTGTCCTGAAGGGGCTTCCCGGATGGCGTTACTTTCCAAGTCTAGATGAAGCTGTCGAGTCACATAGAGCACTTCATGCCTCTCTTGAAGAAAATCTGACTTGGTTTTCTATTGTGCCCGCTCGTGGCCAGGGTCCAGCGTACTTCATCTGGACGGTACACCATAGTCTTTACGATGGATACAGCTTCGATATGATCTTGAATGACGTTCAGCAGGCATATAATGGTATATCTTTGAAACCTCACGCGCCTTTCGTTACCTTCGTTGAACATGCCACTAGTGGAATGGATCAGGCTCAATTATACTGGGAGGAAACGCTGGGGGATTTTACTACAGACACATATCCCACCGTACCTAACCATCACTACTGCCCCTACGCAGAAAAGAGCATTAGGCGCCATTTCAATCTCCACAAACGACCTGCAATTGCGAGGCAATCTGTCATCCTTCAAGCAGCATGGGCAATGACATATTCCTACTACGTCGAATCAACAGACGTTGTGTTTGGTGCCGTGCTAAATGGTAGACATCTACCAGTGCAAGGTATAGATGACATTGCTGCACCGACATTAAATACAGTCCCATTGCGACTGTTTGTCGATGGCACGAAAACTGTCTCGGAGTTTCTTTTGGATGTGCAGCGTTCCGTGGCAAATGCGACAAAGTTTCAAGCGATCGGTATGCAGAGACTTCAACACCTCAATCCGGGGGCAAAAAACGCTTGCAAAATGCAGTGTGTGCTGGTTATCCAGCCACCACAACCTGAGAGGCCAGACTTGTTTGCAAACGAGCGTCACGACCTATCCGTTGAGCATATTTATGGATACAGCCTTGTACTCTACGCTAGTCTTTGTCCAGATGGGTCAATAGGCATTACCGCCCACTTTGACCCAAACATGATTTCTGAGGCGCAGGTGCGGAGGCTCCTGGGTCAGTGGGAGTTTGCTACACGTCAACTAGGAGCCGTGAATATGAATCAGAAGCTATCTGCGACCCCTGCTGTGAGTCAGAGTGATATGGAACAGCTGCTGGGGTGGAATGCAAGTTGCCTACCCATCGAGAAAGCGACCATCCATGCACTTACCGAACGGCAGGTTATGCAACATCCTCAGAAGGAAGCTCTCTATAGTTAGGATGGTTCGTTCACATCCCATGATCTGTGGCAAGCAACAGACCGTCTCGCAGCCCGTATCCAGGCTCTAGCAGTGTTCCCAATTTATCCAGATACGCTTACCCCAATTTGTTTTGAGAAATGGTCTTGAGCCATCATCTCCATGTTAGCTGTGCACAAGGCTAGTGCCGCCTTTGTAGCTCTAGGTTGCGAGCACCCACAGGAGCACCAGTGAGAAATAGTGTGACAAACAGCAGCCCCTGTTACTCTCGCTTCTCGGCAAAACCAACGTATGTGGGAAGACCTCCCACACTTAGTCGTGGACCAGGATATCCTAGATGATTTATCAGTCCCAAGAAAGCTGGCTGATACAGTCTCGCCCGGATAACCTGGCCTATGTAGTCTTCACATCCAGATCTACTGGGAAACCTGAAAGGGTGATGATTGAGCGTCAAGCCATCTTTTCCGGCGTTCGCCATCATTCCGGTCCCTTGCATGCCCGCGAGCAGACCAGGGCGCTGCAATTTGCATCGTACGCCTGGAGGTGACAGCATCACGACCATCAAGCTTGTGGCTGCGTGCAGCTCAGAAGGTATACGGTCGACATTACCATCTTAACCGAGCCTCTACGCCCCATACGCTGCTTTCTATGCGTGTGTCGATTCTTTCTAATCTCTTTTATGACTTGGGAACTAATGTGGAATATAGATATACACCACAGGTGATGCAGACTGAACATCAGGCCACCGGTTCCAGTTTGAATATTGCCAGTGGCAGGCTTGGTTTGCTTGCAGCTCCGTTCATCGCGACATACAGGAATGTGGAAACATCTGTTCTCATTTGGGTCTGTCTTGGATTGTATAGATTCATAGGGATGCTTGCTCTTCTTCTTCCTTTTGAGCCGTCGAATAGGACATAACGACCTAGACCGTCACATCCCGTTCACAATTCCAGCGACCTTACCTTCAATAGTGCGGTAGTCGAACGCCGAGACCAGTCTATAACCGGCGAAAAGGGCTGCCTGATTCCACGAGACTTATGAATCTGTTTGGGGGATACAATTATCGGAAAATCGGCCGCTACAACCTACGCAGACCTGTGGCAGTCTCCAATTATAATACGCTTAGATGTGATAATGGCTTGGTTTAATCCGTGGAGCTGTGTCGATTGCATTTCAGCATAGCTTCAACGCCCTCAGGGTTATTGGCTTGAGGGCAGTGGGATGAGATATGACTATGAGGATGAACATATGCGTGTCAGAGAATCCCTATTACATTTTCTATGTTTTTATCTCGGAGTGGTTTTGTTACAAAGGCCTTAGAAGCCATAGTACGCTTCCTTCCGCTGCGCAATTACTCTCCGTGGGAAGCTACAATTCAGCAGAATTATATAGGATTGTCGGAGGAGTTAGTAGTATAAGAAACTCTGCTGTCATAACATCACTATTCAGCGCGTTGAAGGAGCATTTATTCAACTCAGAACTGATGCTGTCGCGAAAAATGCTGGGAAAGATTCGTGTACATTTTATGAAAAGGCGATGATAAAGAGAAGGATTCGTAAAGCAATGCACTACCGCAGAAACCGATGCATAGAACTTCATACACCGCCGATTCTACATCATTGCGAACGCCATGCTATAGATGAAACATTTAGCAGAAATGCGAAGTAACTTCAGCCTATTAACCGACGGATAAGTCCAAATGATCGTTCTAGAAAGGCCTGGACCGATCAGCCGGTCCAAAGTAGCTGGATAAATAAATTAACCGATATACACGATTCACCTTGCTCCTATTACCTTGATAGTAATGTAAACTATTACCTGGGGAGGCGTAATCGGAGGTATTATTCGTGTCCCCGTACAGATACTATTGAACTAGAAGCTAAGCCACTCTCCGTCCCTCCAGTGAAGCGCCCACGTGCTGATGTGCATTTCCAATACTATGCATCCAAGATATGCGTGCCGATGATCAAGCTAAAGCAATACCCCCACTCAGATGATCTCCAGTTGATCCTTCTAATAGGTAAAATAACGATAATCTGCAGGCCTGGCTGAATATTAGTGATCTAACTAATCGCCTAATATCTACCCCCACCCTGCCATCTCACCTTGCATACGCAAAATGGGGTCCAAAGTCCATAGGTTAAAAATAACAGCAACAGGATGAAGAAGCTTTTAGTATCAGCCTTGATGGTGGTTGTGGATGAGTTGGGGTCGTCTTTTCAAGTCGAGCGAGTAGGAATACCTTATACTTAGTGATCAGGGTTATCAATAAATAGACTCCCTACAAGCAGTTTTAAGCAGAGGACTAATTTGCATCTATTTTTCGGTGCAATACTCTAGTATTAGTATATATCAATATTTATTTTTAATCACTTTTAACCACTCTTTAACCACTTAATGTAAACTAATTTGGTGACGTTCTAGAAGTTGAATCCGCCACTCTAAGCTCAAGCTCCAACTTCTCATTCGCAAGCTCCATTGAAAGTACTTCTTCCTCTTGCTTTCTGAGATCCATTTCTCGTTGTTTGACTTCTGCTTCCTTTTGTTTAACATCTGCTTCAAGCATTCGAAGCTCAAGCTCTTGATGTCTCTGTTCTAAAGCCAAAGCATTTGTTGACGCATCATCGCGAAGATACTGAGAGGACCTTAAGGACCTAACTGATTAGTAAGTATTATCTTACCCACATGGGGAAATACTCGTTACTATCATTCTGTGAAGCAGATCGGGAGGCAGATTTTGCACTTCTTTGAGACAACGGGGGTTGTGGTAAAGCGGGTTAGGTTTCAGAGATACTAGATGAAGAGGATAGTTGGCGTTTGCGTCTATCTATCTATATAATCCAGTTAATGATAATTTATTAATTAAATCGATAATGGCTCAAGGCATTTACTTTCTCGACGAGGTGGTATTTGATGTTTATGCACACCATGCGATGTAAATACGATATATGGACACTGATTGATATCCACTGGAACTAGCCCAGTAAAATTGACATCACAGGATGTACGCTTTGATAAGCCTGGTCCTTGATGATGATCTTGGCCTTTCATGTTGTTAGTAATACATTATTAAACTCTTAACAAGTCACCTACCACAATGTTTTCGTCGGGATGATAGAGGCTGAAAAACACCACAATGTTCAGTTGCTGGTAAAATTTCTTTACTGACAATATCTTCAAGAAATTGTAGGTCGATAAGTATATGAGCTTGTATCGCTTCCCTATGATGCTTGGTTACAACATCAGAGGATTCATTTATACAGCCAACATAGAATGTAGATTCGCTATGCGGATCCTAGAGCGGACAGAGAGTACTTAAAGCCACCTATAGAGCACTCAAGGCTTACGGTTTGACTATATCTCTTGAAAACCGGCTTACATGTAGGAAGTTGGTCGGTCCAGGCATGACCTCTTTGGAAGAGATTCATTTTCGATCGAAAGTATGAGTAGTTGGTAATTAGTTAATGAGTGATTAGTGATATTAGAAATACCTGTGCGCATTTCGCTTGCAGGATCAATTTTCAAAGCCTGAGTCTCGCTGAGCTTTTTGAATTGCTTGCCATATACTTTCATCCACAGAGGTATGATGAAGTGATCGAAGCGACGGATTCAGAAATTCACATGCATAGATCCCCGAGTATTTCCAGGTCTATTCTCAGGCATGGCACATCAGAAATGGGGAATACACTGGTCGTTTCTGGTCATAAGTCAAGTGCTTTGTATATTGAATCTAGAATCACTTAATGCCGAGGTATGCATCACTTAAGTGTTTACCTCCTGTACAGCTTGCTCCATTTCAGTTTTGTGGTCGTCCTCTGGCAGAAACAACATATACATATCCGTGAATATAGATTTTTGGATACTCTGGTAAATCATCTACATATTCAATTTCCAGCGTCTCAAGATGACAGTGTTTGGCAGATGTGAGTGGAATGGGAATAGCTGGTTCCTGTTGGGTATGAAGTACTTAGCAACCAATTAAAAACTACTTGCGAAGAGGTTAGTTACCGTTGTTCCAATACCTTGGTTTCTTTCAGGATGCGACCCGAGTCTACCCACATCTATGTGAAAATTGCTAGACCCCATCATGGGAAAAATAAAAAAAAAAGAAAAAAAAGAAAAATTTACGTATGTCAAGATCTGCTTGAAAACTACTTTGTAACTGTTTGAATGTTTAAAAAGATACTGCGAAGTAGAAACAAAGTAACTAGGAAAATAAATTACAGTTAGTTATATACAGTATCAGGATGTGGTTGGTGCTTATGAATGAAGTTTACAGTCACGTGGTGATGGTTGATTCTCACATGGCTCCAGGGGAAGCTCGTCGTATCTGTGTACTCACCGCAATGTACTGTCTCTGTCCTGCTAGTGTTTCCCTTATAGTCATCTGATATAAGGGCAAAGATTAGACCGACTATATATACCCCATATTGACTTCTCGGATGCTTGTAAAAGAGCAGAAACCTAAAGATATTACTTTTTGAAATTAGCTAATCCACCATCAATCGGCCGACTAGCCCAGTGGTTAAGGCGCTCGCTTTACATCCGTGATCGCGAGAGATCGCAGGTTCGATCCCTGCGTCGGTCAATCTTTTTTAACTACGATTCCTTCGTGGATTACTTTTTTAATTCTTATGTTATCGATGATACTTTTAAAGTAGTCTGAAACAAATAAATTCCTGGCTCTCAATAAAATTCATCGGAATTCTAGTGTAGACCTGAACAACCTGTTCTGTGTTTTGCGGTTGTCATTAAACGAGCAAGATATATATATATCTAGGAGCATCTTCAGTATGATCGTCGGCTCCGTATTGAGTCGTTACCTCCACATCATCGAGGAAGTACTACAACAACTTGAATCTATTAAGTAATGGCTAGACGCATACAAGATGTTTCATACCGAAAGAAGTCCTTACCTTTATTATCTCAAGATATCGATAAATATAGAACTAAGCACCTTCTACACCCCAGCTATGACAATAAGGTACATCCAACCATGTACTATAGCCACAATTTAGCCAGTATAACCAACCAACCAACACACCTAAAACAGCAACAGCCAGTCTATACGAAACACAACCCAAGCACTCGAGCAGGAGTAAGATCATCACAAAGCCGTTAGCTGGTGAAACATGAACACAGAGAACAAGAGACCAAAGCCCTAGTCCTACCCCTCGCTACCACAAGTCATACCAACAATGTCCAACTTGTTCCTGAGCAAACCGCTAACCCGTAGAGAACAAACGGAATCTTACTCTGAATCTTATTATCCTACATCGCAGATACGAAGAAAACGAAATGAACCTGATACAGCAACAAAAACGAACCCAAACACAGCCTTCACCCTAACAAACTAAATACACAGTAGCACCAAACCCAACTAAATACCATAAGTCCATAAGCCACCCAACCAACCCATGTATAAAATCCTCCTAAGGAAAAAACCCCCAAACTCCTAATCAACCCGAGACAAACACCCCATCCCATCACATCCCCACTACGATAAGGACCTCCCAAATGTAACCCCTCAATCTCACCTCACCTTAGCACACCCAAACCGAACACAGCCGCAAACTATCCAAATGGCCCCATAACATCGCCTTATCGCATATGTCAGGGAAAACAAGAGGGGCCGTCCGTTCTAGAATGATTCCTTGGTGGAGATGAGACAGCTTGTTTCGGAGATTTTGCCCTTTGTTTAGTTTGGATTTCATTTTTTTTTTCTTTTGTTGGTGGGTTCATTGGGTGGTAATGGTTACATGGCGGCCCGAAGTGGGTTCTTCTTTATTTTATTTTTTTTTTCTCTTGATTTTTAATTATTACGTAGTTTGGTTTTGGTTTTGATTTGGTGATTGTTTTAGCTATCTTTTATTCTATTTTGGATTCTAGATTTTGTAATTTGATAAGGGAATGAGTGCATGGGGTGGGATGGTATTTTACCATCTTTTCCAAAATTATTGATTTACGTATTTCTGCAGGTGTTTTTTTTATCAATTTACCAATCTACTAAACTAACATCGGCTTAACTCATGTGGATACTGGTCACTTGTCAATGATATCCATAATATCACAAGGGACCTTCGTGCCAATGCCCCATCGATGTATACTTTGCGAACTACCGGAATATTCTAATCGGGTACCGGTAACTTGTATTCTCAAGCGAGGGGAGTCACTGTATTATTGGAGACTGAACTTTTATAAGAGAAGGTAGAAGATGGACTGGAACCCTATAAGAGGGGGTTTTGAGTTGGTGGAGTCGCTATGATATCTAACTGTTCGGAAGGAATCACTAGATGATTAGGATCTTTGATAGATGTAACTGGGGTTGTGGAGGTCCGTTCTGATGGCGGGGTGTGTTAATGGGAAACTGGGGAGTCTGATATGAGATGAGCTGTAGGTGATTTTGCAGGAATGATTTGATGGACGTAGAAGGAGAATATGTCCTGAGGTCGTGTTGAGAATCTATAGGTTGAGATACTCGGTTCATAGTATGATATCTTGGAACAAGACGGACCTGTATACCAACACATTGTATACTGAATTTGATAATATAATACCCAAATTCAAGTACATAACTATACCTATACTTATCCCATTATCTATAGTACTCGAGTCATACATAGTTATACCTCCAGTGTAGCACAGGAGAAACTTCCACGTAACAAACACATCACTCAAAGAAGCGATACATTATAGATATGGCTATCATATCACGTTTCATACAAACAAAACCCAAATAAACTCAGTATCGGTTACAAGGAAAAAGACAAAGCGTTCAGTCCAGTCCGGTTCAACATCCTAACCACGAGGACAGCGGACCCGTTTACAAGGCTGATGGATTATGCAATGTCAGCAATGGTCATCTATGCTTTGCTGTCTGTTGGGTGGGTTTGTTTCGGACTCGGTTTTATTTATTTTCTATTTTCATTTATATATTTTTACTTTTGGTATTGATTTAGTTTGTTGGTTTTGTGGAGATGATAAGATGATAGGATATGATAATGAAGGGTGTGTTGGATGCGGGGATGCTTGTGTGACGTGTGAGGCTCGTTGGTTTCTTGGGTTATTTTTTTGGTTTTAGGTTGGGTTGGAGGTGTTTTTCTTGGAAATGTATGTCTGTCTTATCTGTCTTACTGGCGTTTTGATGGTTGGGTTGGAAATCAGGGTTTCGGGTGTTTTGCAGTCGACTGTGTACAGATTATCAATTTAGTTTTGATAGGTGGTGGATGACACTTCGTTGGAGACAATGCGGATGCTACATTACACTACTCTCTGAACGCTCCTTCGTATGCTACACCGTATTCATAGACCCCGTCGTCATCGATCCCGTGTGCATATTTATCGGATATTATTTGCGATTAGTTGGAATGTTGTGTCTCATATTCAAGAAACGGGGACTTGTCCAGTGAGGTCATCAAGGATTGACCGACTGATCTTTGTCGTCGGTGGCTGTCAAGATAGATCTGCCTATCGCGCTTTGTTCTCGGTCTCGAAAGGCCAGACCCAGCGAATCCTGTTTTCTGCAGTGCCGATCGTTGTAATTAGTGGAGCGTACATGAATCATACTGTAGCGAGGGCTGAGCCACAAAATAGACAAGCACTAGCCACATAGCCTGAGCCACAGTGGGGGGGGGGGGTCAGAGGTATGTGAGAGTTATGTAGATCCTCAATAGACCTATCCGTCGCAATGCATGAGGGCCACCCCGAAGTTTGGGTAGATAATATCCAGATGGGGATAGCTGCAATAGTTATGCATTGTCTTCATCAGCTTGCAGAAGGCGCCACAATCCACATACCTTAAGTGGGTACGTTTGTGGCGGTTATACTTTGTGATAGAGCGAAGTATCTTTGGGTCACCCCGTGCAGAGCTCAAGTGATCAGCCGGGGAAGCGATGGACGACGCGTCCGTCAGGACTCTGAAGTCCTTTTTTGCCTCCCTTGTCACGAAGCTCACAACCGAGAACCAGGAAAACCAACCCGGGGGAAGCGGAAAGGACCATCCGCCAGCTCCATCTGCTGCAAGGAGTCGACACCGTAAAACAGCTTAAACCTTTCCCCCGGACTCGGACCGCATTCCGCAATGTGCAAGAAGCTCCGTGCTTTTTGCGCTGGGGCCCATTCTCCTTCCCAGAATAGTTGTAACAGATGAAGACGTGTGCTGGGGCGGCGATTAAACCCCGGATAAAGCCGCGGGAATGTTGTACGTCCTTCATTGAGTGAAGATCACACAGTTCTCCCTCGCCTGCGGTTGTGTACCCCATCTTTTATGTTTTGTGAACCTTTTTTTTTTTTGTTTTTTTGGGTCATCCCTGCCGGCGGACACTTGGGTCTGGGGTACCGTCAATGGGACCATGATTCAGAATACGGGTCATATGTCTGTGCTGGCTGAATTCTCTGGGGATGTTGCCCCAGTGTTCGTCATCCACGCTGAGTAACTGGGCGGCAAGACATTTGACCACGCTGACTCCAGGGATCTCGTGTTCTTCAACTTTCAATGTCATCTTGTTGCTCGCATGGCAACGTCGTATCCAATAGTCGATCCGGCGGTGTATCACCGCCCTTTTCGATGCGTCGTGGCCCAGCCGGGAATCCCTGTGCGGGGATGGTACTTTGGCAACTGTGGCAAACATGGTACTCCCGTCGTCGGGGAATATTATTTTATTCAATCTGTAAAACATTTAATAATAGTAGATAATTGGGATAGTCGATGCAGTTGCAGAAACAGCCGGACGGGGCGGTAATGCAGGGTTGGACCGGGGATCATGGGATTAGATTCGACCTATCGCTCGATCGATGCTGCGATCGGATGTAACTACTAGGGGGTCTGAACGCTCGGGAATGGGCGGCGATACGGGAGGGACAAAGGTACGTCGCTGTACCTACATCCATCACAGCAGGTTATGTTTGTTGTGACCCTTTTTGCAGATTGGATACAGAAAGAAATGGACAGGGAGTCGTCATCTAAGTTGTGTTGATGAATGCTGAAATCGTAAACCAATGCGAAACAAAAAGGAAAACAGGAGCCAGGACATGGATCCTCATCGACCAATGAGGGCAACCGAATTGGAATTTGTTTCTCGGAAATGTTCAACCCCCCCCGGAAACTGAGGAAAGGTCGCCGGGGATCCAACAAGAATAAATGAAAGGGGAAAAGATCCCCATACTCTCCTCACCCTTGGGACCGCCGGCTCCTCTTTCCGCCTTACCGGGCTTGGTAACTTTTGCGGAAAGGAAGGGGAAGTGAGAACCCGGAGAGTTGGGTTACAAATTCCCTAAAAGGGATAATACATTATTCAGGAGACGGCGATCGTTTGTGACCCATTTTGATTTTATTTATGTTTTCCATTTCCTTTTTCAAACAGATATGTATATTTCCTAGGGGAAAAGTGGGGAGGAAGGATTCCGACCTGATGGTTCGATCGTTTCGCGGGAGGCGGAAAGGCTTTCCCCGGGGTAGGGGATGTTTAATAATAATTAGGTTCGTTTTAGCTGGAACTATTGATGGATCATGATTGATAGTATCCGATTAAAATTAGGCGGTGCGGATGATGGTTCTAGACTCAAGACCTTTTCTTGCCGAGGCACCAGCCAACCCGTACTTAATAAGGTCCGGGGAAGCTCTCGTGGACAAAAGACCCGGTTTACCTGTCAACTGGCTAGCGGAGGGAATCGGTCTGCTATCTCCGTAGTTCGTACTTTGTGAACTGATGGTTCTGTGTAGTTATTTGTCAAACATTTGAACTCGTAGAAAAAATTAAAAAAAAGAAAGATCTATCGGCACATGTGTGGATGGAGCCTGATGCACACCATTTGTGAGGTACGTATGCTGGGTCCTTCTCAAACATGAGCTGAAGAAGGGCCTCTCAGGAATATGATGGATCCCCTCCAACGAAATTAGAGGCTAAATCCTAAGACACCTATTCAAATCCACACCAATTGGGCAGCAACAACCCCGTCAAAGGGGAAAAAAGGGGTTCTATCCCAAAGCTCTGGTAGCTGGAGCTTCCATCACGATCACCATATGATCGATCCAGTTGGCCGGGCCTCGCACGACATTTCCCCGATTACCGAGGGCTTGATTTAACCACGAGCTTTTCCCCTGATCCCCCAGTGCGAAACAAATCCTATCGCATTCAGCTCTATTTAGCCTCGGCTGAAATGCGTCCGTAGAATCGGAGGACCGGCGCGAAGGGTCGGTCGCCCCCGTGAGGCTCAGATTTTATCCGCGGTCGCTTCATTTCTTGAACGTGAAAATTCAGGCCATGTAACTGGCGGAGAAAAACGGGAGAAAATCCTCCGCCTCATCTTTCCCTAACTTGGGCGAAATCCGGAGGAACGTTTTGGCTACGGAACATCGGGGCCGTTGCCGACGACCTGGAAGTTGGACGTTGGGGCTACGTGGAGCAGGGCCGCATCATCCTTGAATTACGGAGTAGTAGTAGTTTATTCCTCCGTAGTTTTAACGACCCTTCACAAGCTAGTTATCCGATGGAGTAATCACGGATGAATTCTCGGCTGTGCGACCAGGGGATTGTTTTCTACTAGAACCACGATCGGTGTTACGCTGGTGATAGATAGTGTGGACGATCAGGTCGAAGTCGCGGGGAAGTTCCGAGCGGTTTAAAGGAATATCCAGCAATTCCTGGGTCAATGATCTTCCGAAGGGTTCTCGTGGGGGGCATTAAGCCCGGCGAGGACGTTCCATGGTTCTGAACCTGTCTGTCAAAAGACCTAAAAGTTCGTCGGTCTGATTTGACACCTATCACCGTAGAATTCAAAATCCAATCTGTGCTGGACAGTTCATCAACAACACGACATCGGAAGAAGAACCCGAGATGGAAAATCGAGTAAGAGGAAAAGGACTGTAGTGAAGAAAGAAAGAATAAGCCGAGTCTCCACCGCGGATACCGCGCATGGACTCTGGAACAAATCTCGAAGGAAATCCGTCAGGTTGCCATTGGTTTTTCTTTCCTAATTTATTTCTTTCCCTCCCAGGCTTCCACTCCATTGGGCCGCACGAGGCGACTAGAATTTTTCTGGCGGAAATCGAAACGACTAGGCGGAAAATCATCCCCCAGCTAGAACTCCCACTAAGGTACTACTGAATAACTATCGTCGCTACTATCGTTACCGATGAAAATCCATCGGTCGGGACTTGCCCGGTTTTAGACCGCTAGACGGATCAGGATTCAAGGAAATGGATTGCAATGCGCGGTGTGAGGGAGAGAGTGTGCTGTCCTCTGTCAATCGCATAGAAATGTCTGTCACTTGGTCGAACAGGACAGGTTTAGGGCATGGTTCAGATACAGGCGGTGACTGATGTCCCCCCTCGAGATAGACATACAGGGTACAGCTCGACATACATCCGCCCGCCGTATTATGTATGCACGTTCACCGCGAGGATGTCAAACATCGAAGCGGTGTGCTTCCATGCGCGATCTGATTCGACTCCCCTCCATCCGCCACTCGGTTGGGGATGGGGAGGACACTTCAATAATGTTACGACTATCTCCTCTCTACCCAGGTTGGAGACAGGAGCACGGACAACTGTCTCGACAGCAGACCGCAAGAATCCGTTTCAGATGCACGAGAGCCCAAAATATATCCTTCTATCGGCGGCAGTTGGTAAAATGATCGTTGATCGTGTTGTCTCGCGTAATCCAAGAAATATGGTGTCTGACCACCTTCAGCTGTTTCTCACGGTACCGCAACCAGTTGGGGGGGTCTGATACGGAGTCATCCGAGTCATCATCGCAAAGAACATATGATGAAGGATTGGATTACGATGACGGTGAAGAATTCCTCCGAAATAATTCCAGGCCCAGAAAGCAAGTACCGAGAAATCGTCGAGGGTTGGGAGGGTACGCGGGTTTATTCTTCCTTAGTCGGGTAACACTTACGGGTAATAATACTCGAAAAAGATCAATAAATAATAAAAATAATAAAATTACCCAGTTTGACTCACTCCTTGACGGTTTTTTTGATCCCCACGTCCCCCTAACCCGATGTTCCCCGGGCCGCGGGCCGATGCTGAAAGAAAAATACATTTGATTGATTGATTTAATCAAATGCATCCGGAGGACTGGAACAAAAACAAATTCAAATAAGAAAAGCGATAGATCCACGTCCGCTGACCGGGATCTGCTGTCCGATTGTTAGAATCTCTCTCTCTCTCTCTCACTCACTCACTCACTCAGACACCCTCGCAGCTCTTTGTCCAAAAGGATTTGGTGGTGGTACTTCTTTTCTTTGACTGATCAATTCTGGATGCTTCATTATTCTGGAATTGAATCCAGCAAAGATACGAAAATAATTCAAATCACATCACATCAATCGATCAATGAACAGATCAATGATTCAGCCAGGCTTGGATCGCCCTATCTGTCCAACTCACCAGGTCATCTTTCAACCCGCACCAGTCGATTCTTCATACATAATACATCGTACAGCTGCCGGCACGCCGCTTCCGCCTGATCGTCGCGGTTGACTCGCAGTTTGTCAGTTGGGTACTGGCCAGCATTACGGAATCTTCTCTGTGTTTGAGGAATTCTCGACCGGTATTTTTGTCTGGCGATCATTTTACTCACCTGTTGGTTGTGGGGCCTGCATATTTTATTTATTATTATTATTATTATTTTTTTTTTTTCCCCCCCTGGAAAGTTAAAATCAATCGATTATTTTTATTTTTATTTTTGATTTCCGATTTATGATTTTTGAATTTATGAATTTTTCTTTTTAAGAAAAAATACGCATCACACCAACCCCCCGCGACGCCTTATCTGTTGGGATATGCAAGGGAGTCCAGACGCTTCCCCGATCGATCTGGACCCATACATATACATATCTCCTTTCCTTCACCACAACTTTGACCCCATTCACTCAAATATTGGTGTCAGAGCTTATTACTATTTACACCCTCCCATTCCTCCCTTCCTCCCTTCTGGGTCCCTTCCCCAGACTTGTCGATCTTCTTCACCTTTATTATCTTCTGTTGCTCCCCCCCCAAAGGGAATCTCTCGTCAGCAACATACTCCTCTCCACTCTCCACTCTACCATACTGGAGCTCAACCCACTGTTATAGTGGCATCTAACCTCATCTCATCCATCCACTCTTCACACACACACACACACACACACACAATGAAGCACACCAAATCATCAGCGATACCAATGTTTCCACTTCAGGCCTGGAGTGGTAACGCGGCCAGTCTCAGATCCTCCCCCAGTGAGGCATCAACCAACACCGACCCGGTCGCCTTCAGCTTCGATACGACTTGGGATGGTGGCTCACCCATTTCCACCTCGGCAGCCCCTTCATCAACTCCCCAGGACTCTCTGCTCGATATTACACCTCGCAAGTGCTCCTTCTCGACAGCATTTGGCATGAGCAATGCTTGTGCTTTTCCCTCTTGGCCCAACCGGCCTGCCTTGATCAGCACGGATACCGATGTCTCTACTGGAAGCGCCTACATCTCGGACGAGGATCTATGCTTCGACTTGACCCCCCAGTCCGAATTCGCGGTGGAAGAAGAGTCGGCCGTGCAGGAGTCCGTCCGACCTGGTGACCTGACGACTGAACAGCAGATTCAGATGTTACGCGCCGCCGCTGAAGAGGAAGCTCAACGCGCTCGTTTCCTGGCCCAGGTCCAGGCGCATGCGCGGGCTCAGCAAGCCATGCGGGTGGCACAGCTGGCGACACAGGAGAAGGAAAATGCGAAGCGCAAGAAACGCCAGGCTATGCCCCAGAAGAAGCGACGGGCTCCGTCGGCCACGAAGGTGGTGATTCGTGCCTAGAGCTGTCAAATTCGCCTTGTATCAACATTTTTTTTTAACTGTTTATCGATACCCCGCCTGTCGGGTCGCCCCACGTTGTCTTCTCTGGTTTGTTAGCGCAGCACTGTCGAACGATCGACAGAACATGGACTTTTCCAGACTTTTCCGAATTTGCGGTCAGTGATTCAGCCGCTTTTTCTCTGGTGTCGAGGAACCAATGGGAGGGACAGCCCTCTTCTAGCCCAAAACAAAGCGAGTTCGCACCATCAAAGCGCGCAGCAACAGAATCCGAAGTGTTTTCGCCAGAACATCTGATGACTGATGGACAGACTGCACGTGCCTCGCCTCGACGGAAGGGCAGCGCTGGTTGGCTGCCCGTGGGGGTTACGCGCCGCAGCCGGACAGAATTTCCAAACCCACCGCCCACGGAGTTACATGCCCGATTCGCTGCCTGATTTTCCTTTGGCGTCGCTTCGATTACTTAATAACTCGTCGCTGTCGGCGCATCACGGCGAAAATTGATGGTCAGAATAAAATGACTTTCGCTTTTTCGCCTTTCCCCTCTTCGGCGCCTCTTCAGTCGGCTGCACGTTGGACAGGGTCCCGCGCCTATCATCTTAGCTGGTCATCTCACCGCTACTGTCTGATGCCCTTCGGATCTTATCTCTCTTGACACCATCACTATTCTTATGACTCACTCACCGGAAATGATGCTGGGCCAAGGGTCCTGGCCCTGATTGTGTTGCTCGTTGTCCGAGCTTTCCTGTGACCCCCTCCTGACGTTTGTTTTCATTGCGTTTCCCCTCTGCGATGGGCGTTGTGGTTGACATCATCCATGGTAGCGCCTTGGTTTTTCTTTATCCATTTCGGAACTCTTCTCATGCTCGTTCAGCCTGCAGTTCAGGATTTCACAGCACTGTCCGTTGTATTTTTTCCTTTCTATCGTTCTTCCTACACACCAACTTAATACCCTTTCTTCCTGAATATTTTCTAGCGTCGATCCAATGTTTTCAGATACCCAGTCGTGTACCTAATGTTGCGTGTTTGTGTCATTTTTCATACCCCGAGCGTGTTACACAAACAGCTCCCGCGTCGGCTTTTTCCACGGTTTGCATTTGCATAGCTCAGCGACATACCCTTTTCTTCTCTGATGACCCTTAGCGCCCATGGTTGTATCGTTTTATCTAGGTAATGGCATGTGAATACGAGATAGTACTGAATCTGGCTTCCTGACTTTTGTAGTAACAGACGTAGTTCGTGATTGGCATTTGATTGTAATTCAGACCATCGTCTCTTGTGATCAGACCGTAGATATCGACAATCGAACCGAAGGCCCAAGCTCTCCGGAGTATGACAGCCAGAAAAAGAAACAGTAAAAAAAGGTAAGAGTAAAATGAATCCAAGAAAAACACCCCCAATCCACAGCAGTAAACACATAAACACCAATCCCAACAATCCACCCTAATACATATCTACAAGTCTATCTTCAACCAAACCAGCCAAACCAACCAAACCAACAACAACAAAGATAAATCCCCAAACAAGCCTTCTCTACTCTAGACTCCAGACTCTAGACTCTCTACTCATACTCCGTACATGGTACATAGTACATAGTACACCGTCCACAATACTCAAGAAAACCCCACCAACCCCGCCACCTCCCCAATCAACCCCTCCAACAACTTCACCATCTCCCCTCCTCCCCCAAACAACAACTCTCCCTTCCCCTTCTTCCCAAGTACAACCTCCCTAGCCCCCAAAACCCGACAAACCTCCTCCACCTCCCCACCCACAGCACACTCATAAACCACCAATCCCAACGCCATCAAAAACCCCCTCAACGCCTCCCCACTCTCCTCTTCGTTCGCGATCGCCTCGATCAACCCCGCCACCAGCGAAACCTGGTCCTCCTCGGAGATGAGGTCCCCCTTCCCGTCGATCCGGGAGTTATGGTTCTGGGCGGTGAGGTTGTAGGCGAGGGAGGCGGCAGCGCACCGGATTTTCGGGCTGCTGTGGAAGAGGGAGGAGGTGAGGGTGGATAGGGTGCTTGTGAGGAGGGAGGGGGTGGAGAGGATCGTGGTTGTTGGGAGGTGAGGGGAGGTGAGGAGGAGGTTTGTGAGGAGGTGGAGGGTGGTTAGGGTTTTAGTGTAAGCCGATTTAGATTCCTGGGGGGGTTCTTCCTTTTGCAATAGAAGGGATAAGAGTGTAGAAGGGGGGGTGTGGGAGGAGAAGAAATATGAGGCGACTCTGGGGTCGAGGGTTAGGAGTCTTGTTAGGTCTATGATTGCGAAGTGAGCGTCACTGGGCGTTTCCTTGAGGAGGGATTCGATGTAAGTTGGGTATGTTGGGAGGTCTGGGGGTAAGGGGGATTCTCGTGGATCGTTGGATTTGATCGAGTTGGTTATGAAGGTTGTGATCGAGGTGAGGGTGTTGTTGGGTTGGGTTTCCCGGGGTAGTTTCTGGAGTAGTTTGTCCAGGGGTGGTATGTTCTTGTAGTGGATGAATGATGAGGCAGGGATGGGGCGTTGGAAGGTCGGAAGGTTGAGTTTGCGGTGCGGATGTGCTGGATTGGCCATTTCGATGAGCAGTCTGATGTTGCCCTGGAGTTGGGATGCGTTTGCACCGCTCCAGGTCTCTGTTTCCTGGCCCTTTAGGTAGGTCTTGAATGTTGGGGTGGCCTTGATGCCGTATTTCATGGCCACGTCGTAGGCACTGCTGATGTCTACTTTGATCAGCGTGGCCTTGGATCCTGCTTCTTCGGCTAGTTCGTCGTACAGCGGGTAGAGGGCTTTGCAGGGCGGACAGGTGGCGGAGGTGAAGAAGATGATTGCGGCGGAGTGGCGGGCCTGGTTGAGTTCGTGGTTGAGTTGCGTGAGGTTGGTGACGTGGTGGACTTTGTTCGGCGATTGTACTTGTGCTTGTGCTTGTGTTGGAGTTTGGGTTGGTACGCCGGTGCTGGGGGCCTGGGTGACGGGGCGCAGGGCGGCTTCGATTTGCGGCTTGATCATCTGGCCGAAGGGCGTGCTGAGGAAGGTCTGGGGCAGGTTGCGGATGTGATCTGGGATACTCTTGCCCAGGAGGAACATGGCGAGGTCCTGGGTGAAGTTGTTGCAGTTGTGGAGGAAGAGGTCGTAGGACTGGGGGTTGTATGTTAGTTGTGGTTGGTTTGTGGTTTGTAGAGAGGGTTTCGTGGCTTGCCTCTGGGGTGTAGATTTCTCCCAGTGACTCGATATACTCGGATATCACATCTGGGGGCAGTTCTGTCTGGCCGAGATGGACTTTCTCCATGGGCTGTCCATGGTGTGTGCTCCCCGGGTAGGCTGTTTGGATGCCATGGCCAAAGTAGTATTCCACGCCGTTGAGCACGATGGCGGTGTGGTAGATGGCATCAATGTGCGTTCCCGTTAGGGGAAGGGACCACTGAACTACGTTAGATCTTGGTCCTTGTCCTCTGTGACGGTACGAGTTGGACGTACCTGGCGGGCGAGACCCTGTTGCATGTTAGCCAATGAGCTTGTGGTTTTCTAGAGATTGGGAGTACCTTGGAGAGGTCGTAGACGTACAGCTCTACGTCCATGGTATGGGTTGCTGTTGGAGTTGGTCTGATAACTGAACTTTGCCTACGGAGTGTAATACAGTCGATGATGGAGAAATTCACGAAGGTGTCTGGGGACAATGTAGGGTATATAAAGTCAGGCCGTTGACTCGATTGGGAAATGTAGGCATATTTTGGGTTACGTCAGCAGGGCCAGGCAGTCACGGGAATGCGTCGATTGTTCGGTGATCTTCGATTCAGGACCATGACTGGATTGACTTTAGTATACTATTGCTATACAGAGAATCTCATGTCTTTATTATTCAAGTTGCTTTAGCAAACACTTACATAAACACCACGTAGCCGCGCCAGCATACCTCCATGTATATACTCCGTAGAACTGGAAGCCCAGCGCATACTCCGTATAGATTAAATAACCCAACCAAAGACCCTCACTCTCCGCCTTAACCTGCGCATCAAACCATCCCGCCACCAACAACCGCAACGTCTAACTGACACACCGCAACACCAACAAGGGGAGATGGTACGTTCCCCCCCCCCCAATCGCAAACCAACCCGTAATCCAGAAACACCCACTAACCAGATTCTCATTCCTTCCAGCCTCCCAAAAAGCGCAGCGCACCCTCCGCGCCCAAGAAAGCGCGACAATCCAAACTCGCCAAAGCGCACGACATCAGTGCCACCGAAGAAAACGAGATCAAAGAAGTCTTCCAGCTGTTCGCGACCAGCGCCGCAGACTTCCCGAACGAGAAAGAAGGCGTGATTGCACGAGAAGATGTCCGGAAGGCGCTTGTGTATGTCTCCCCCCTCTCTCCCTCCGTCCTGCCCGCCACTCCTGCGCCGATGGCTACTCTTGCGCCGGATGAAATATATGTTGTATGGTATTGACCGAGGGATAATAATAAAGAGCGCTGGGCCTTGCGCCGGCTGATTCGCGAGAGCTACATGATATTCTGGCTGCGGTGGACCCTACGGCGACGGGGTATGTGCTCTATGAACCGTTTGTGGCTGTTGCGGCGGCGAAGCTACGGTCTCGCGATGAGGATGCGATGGTTGCCGAGGTGGATGCTGCTTATCAGTTGTTTACGCGGAATACGGATGGGCCGATTACGTTGGGGCATTTGAGGCGCATTGCGCGTGAGTTGAAGGAGGATGGGTTGGGGGATGATTTGCTACGCGATATGATTTTGGAGGCGAATGGAGGTGCGGGCATTGAGGCTGGAGTGAGCTTGGAACAGTTTCATGATGTTATGACACGGGCTGGCGTTTTTTAGATATTGGGTTTTGGTTTTGGTTTTGGGGGTTGGTGTTGGGGTAGGCGTTGGTTTCGTTGGGTTTATTTTGTGGGCAGGCCTTTCAATGGATCGTGTACATACTTTATGGGTGGAATATAGTATTGGTTTTGAGGTATGCGCTCGAGAATGGCGGTGTTTTGGGTATCTGAAGACCTTATGTGACTGGAAGGGACTGGTGGGTATGTTTCTGGAGATGTTAAAGTCTGCGTGGATTGTGGAGTTATTGATGTTAACTACTGTAAGTATGAACGAGATAACATTGTTATTGACCTTAGCAATGTCTGTTCGGTTGATGTAGAGTGCGTCCGGTCTATACCTGTCCAAAACCATATCCACATAAAAATACAAAACCAATGCAATGTAACGCCTTTAGTGGGACTGGGGTATCATAATAGTGATGTACACAGTTGCTAGCGTCCGCAATCGAGCGGACCATGCTGAATATAACAATATGTAAGGCATTAGACTCAATCAACATCCGACACGGGCCGTGCATTCTCCAGTGGAAGCTCGGCCTTTTCAGGCGTGGACACACTTGTGGCTTGAGATGTTCGCGTGTCGTCGGTGGCCGCGGAAGTTGTCGACATGTCCTCCGATGTCGATACCGAGTTCTCCACTTCTGCAAGATCCGGCTCGCCAGTTTCAGCGGGGAGAGAAGATGGATCCACGGCTTCATAAAAGAGCATGAAAGCTCCGCCCTGCGCCATAACGTTGGATTCGCTGACCATTTGCACATCCTCGTCACTCAGCCGGAACCAGCGCTCAGTGGTCTGCTTCTCACCGTCTTGCTCAACGACTGACTCCGGAACCTCGGCGGGGAATGTTTCGGAAGAGTACTTTCTATAACATATGTAGTGACCGTTCTCATGACGGCCGTAGTGCGTGATTACCGCTCGTAATTCATACAGTTGTCCATGGGCTGCGATCTTGTCGGCTGGTGCGAGCATCGTCTTCCTCGGATCCATGTCCCACGTCTCGTAATTTTGACCCGCCTGGCCGGCGGCTGCTCCTAGGCACCACTCACCCATATCAAGGATCTTCGGAAACTTCAGAGCGGCGTAGTTCTTTCGAAGCATTCCCGTCATTTCATCAAACAAACTTCGGTTGATGTGGACAACAAGGCACTTTGGCGGTCTTGCAATCACAGCTTGTCTGGATTTCGTGGAGGAAACACGGTTCTTTGAAGGGATATTGCACTTCTTAGAGAGAGTCTTCTCCGCAAAATCCTCTTCCTCGAGGGCCTCCTCGACAGCCTTCAATCTTTCCTGCGCCGAATTCTTCAGCGCTTCGGATACACTCGACGAATCGGGCGTGTTCGAAAGCGACTTATCTTCTTCGATTTGTTTAAGTAGATTCTGGAGTTGTTTTTGAGCGTGTAACAAAGTACATTTCGCACACTCCACCCCTTCAATAGGTTCTAACTCCATATAGTCCTGGAGGCAATCACGAACATCATGCTCGTAGCCCGCCCCAAGCGGTACCGTCAGGCAATTGAATGGAATAAGGGACAAGCCCTCGGTCCAACCACATTGCATGCAGCCCACTCGCTGTGCGAGGAGACCTTCCAATGGGTTCCCGAAGGAACGTATTTCGGCGATCCGAGCCCCGACGGAGGCGTCCGAATTTGTTCCCTGTTGTGTAGATCCAGCCCCAATAACATTTTCCTGTGGGCTTGCCACCTTCAACCCGAGGTTTCGGGTCTGTTTCCGTGTAGCCTGCTGTATCTCGTAGTCTATCTGATCGACAACCTTCGAAAAATATTCCTGCGCGTCTTGTTGCTGCCAGCTGCTCATCGACTTCAGATCCGCCGGCGTCCATAATCGCTGCCCATAACTGTCGGGGCTATTCAGCCGTTCTATGATGCCCTTGAGCGCCTGATGTGTCGAGAATACCCCCTTCGCCCCGAATAAATCGATGTTCCGTTCCAAGAACGCCGCTAGCGACTCCAGCGAAGCGAACCCTTGTATAATGCTGTTCTGATAACACGAGTTGTCCCAGTTCCCTAGACCCGGAGGGAGGCTGTCTTTGTTGCCGAGAAGTGCAGTGCCGAAGCCCGGGAGTGTTGGAGCTCGAGGAAGGAGGGAGGATAATGAGGAGTTATCGAGCCCGAGGATCCGTTTCATCGCTTCGCCCTTGGCTTCGAAAGTCATCGGACCGGCACTTTCCTCGATCAGGGTTGAGTTTGCTTTTTTGTCCAGGGCGGCGACTACTCTGGACGGCGTCATGTAGACGATGACGTCCCACAATCCTCGGGCTACCGTGGCCGGAATCGACCCAGACTGAGTCAAGGCAACGAAAACGAGTATCGCGATCGCTAGGGTGGAGGCTATGCTTGGGTGGTCTTGTAGATACTGAAATACCGTGTCATAGTGACTATTTTTTGCGTGGTTCAAGGGACTCTGAGTGAGGACACCGTTCGCCCCTCTATGAGAGTGCATGGTTGAGTGAGAAATCTGGGAGGTCACGGCATAGAGACAACGGTCGAATACTCATGAAGACGGGTAAAAGAATGAATATGAATTTGTATATCTCAAGTATAGATTGATGATATTTGGACTGTTTGCCTGTCGGAGTTTAATAAGCGCCGCCGGCTTCACTTCTGGTTTCTGTGGCTACCCGAACTTGTTATCGATAGCGATTATCGTCTCCACTGAAAATATTCTACGGCTGTGATAAAAACACAAATTTTCCGGTTCTCACCAAAATGGCTAAAGCAAGAGGTACGTGGAGATTATGCAGGAGAGAAATGAGGTTACTAAGTTAATGTCTGTCTACAGTCCAGTCAAAGCACTCTCGTGCGGCCCGCCGGGCAGCATCGCCGAGTCTCGACGTCGACAAGACCTTGACCACCCTTCCCCGTGCCGAAGATACCGTGATACAGCGTGAATCCATCCTTTCCGATCGCGCAAATGCCGGTGTCTCAAAGAAGAAGTCGAAAACCAAGGGCCTAACAAAGGCGCAGCGTGCCAGGCAGCAGAAGGGTATCGAAAGAGCAGAGAATATCATGGATCAACTGGAGGCGAAAGTGGAGAAAAGTGTTAAGCGGGGGAAAACTGTGAAAGCACGTAGGGTATGGACAAAATGATTCTATCAAGGCCATTTCATTGATACTGACAATGTGGGCTGCCAGGCTGAGTGGGAAGACCTGAATCGCAAGTCGGGAGCGACCATGTTTCAGAACCTCAACGACGAGGCCGACAATGACGACGATGACGCTATGGCTGATGTTTCCGCAGCTCCTAAGAAAACGAAGCCGCAGCCGCAGCCAACACACGTGGCTCAAAACATAGTGGCAGACCAACACGCAGATATTGACGTGGACGATGATATCAGCTGAGATGTCACAGCGACAGTGCAAAGGAGATACCAGGCTGGTCACGCCAACTATTTCCTTGGCCTAAGCTGGTTGATCATTCGATCAATATCAGCGACAGCTGGCCCCGAAGCTCTCGTCCGGAGGAGCTCCAGGGTATTGAAGTCCTTGGCTTTGAAGGCCTCCTCCCCGGCTTTCACGATCATTCCACATTTCACCCACATTTCCACCTTGTCTTCGACTGGTAAATTGGTGCATTTGGGGACAAAAAACGAAGCGAGTTTCGTGTTTCCAGCACCTAGTATCTCGTTATAGAAAGGCTGTCAACTTGTGTCAGCACGTGCATGCATACAACTGAAGCTGGTTACGAATTGGCTCACCTCCCATCCGATCGGGGATTTCTTGTTTCTGCCGATCTCTTCCAACTCACCCCAGTCTCGTTTGGCAACTAGAGCCCTTAGTCTAAGCCACCAATATGTCTTATCTGGCATCTTAAATTCACTCTGAAGCTTCTGTGCTCTCTTGCCGTAGCCCGATCGGATCAGTCTGTAAATAGTCTCGTTCAAGCTTAGACCCACAAACTCAGACCGATCTGCAATATCCTTGTCCAAGGCTTCCTGAACCTTCAACAACTGCGACGCTTCGGAAAGAAGTTTTTGCTGCAAGACTACGGTCGCGTCTTTAGAGTCGACTAATAATCGAGTGGCAAGCTGCAGCTTCTCAGTTTTGTTTGGCAACTCTGTCTGACTCAATGCTTCTGAGAGGAGCACATTCGAGCCGTCGATCGGACGGTCGTCTTGGTAGTAGAGGTCTTTTAGTAGTTCGGTATCGTCACTTCGAGCAGTCGTTTCCACAAGGGCAGAAGCCATAGGCCGGGTGTTAATCATTCTGAAGAAGCTGGCCAGGGGGAGTTTGCTCTTGAGGCGTAAAAGCACATAGTTTACTAGGTCATTATCCCCGCTTTCGATGGCCTTATCAAGGGCAATTTCATCCTCCTCCATGTTCAGAAGTAACGGAACCTGCTTGCCGGCCCGCGGCTCGTGGTTCAGCAGCTGCGTGGCCAGATTAGCACGCCCTTCATCATAAGCGGCTTGTGCGATCTGTTCGAACGATATCCCCGGCTTGCCGTCCAATCTTTGCACGATAAGCTTACAGACAGCTTCGTCGTCAACGGTTGAGACCTTAACCTTTTGGCTTGCCCAATGAACGTAGATTCTGTCAGCAGGAATCTGGAGATATTCCGAGATTTTAATGGCAAGTAGATATTCATGTCTGTTCACCAAGCGTTCGATAAGTTTCTCCGGAGTCAGCCGCATGTATTGATCGTATGAGATTGGGAGCCCAATCTGGTAGTCCCTAACTGCTTTAAGAACTCGAAGTTTCTCGGTCATTTCCACAAAGTCGTCACTATTGTACAAATCCAGAACAGATTTTCCGAATGACGCAGCTTTCAACAATCTCTTCTGCCAATATGCGTCGAACTCGTGGCCCGCGGCCCTAACACAGGTGTCAACGGCTTCTGGTAAACTTGATCGGATCCGCTGGATGTTCTCGTCGGCCTTAGGAGACTTTTTTTCCAGCAAGTCAATTGAGTCCAGCAGGACTGAGGCAGGGGAGGTCGATCCGAGGCGGAAGATCGCCTCCGTTACGTCTGGATTGATTATTAATTGATGAGGAAACAGATCTTGTAAGCAAACATACCTGTCACTTTATGCAAAAACTCGCATGTGTCATGCGTGATCAATCGCACGCCATCAAACTCGGGGACAACGTGGACAATGCCGTCATAGTAGTAGCTTAATTTGTTAAAAGAGCGTAGGCTTCCGGATACGATAGACAACTCACCGAGCGGCAACACCGTTGGGACCAATCAAGTGCACTTCATCTTCCCACGCGATGACAACAGCATCATCGCCACACCAGTCAACCGTCCGGGGAGTTACGCGAGATTCGGGGTCATATTCGCTATACTTGCTCTGGAAGTCACTACTGACTACCCATACTTTGCCTTCCGCCGTAATGAGTGCCACGAATCTTCCGGTTGGCGACACGCTGGCATGCTTAAAAGGGCCATTTTGAAGCACTTTGTCCTCTGCTTCCGTGGGATCAATCAGGTAGACAGTCTTGTCAACAGCTAGTAGTACCTCGACTGAGCGCGACAACGTAAAGGCAGGTGGGATCAAAGACCACGATGAAACCTCCCCTTCAGGACAATGAGCTAGGAGCTTCGGTCGAGGCTCGTCATAGTTAGACACAGCTATCAGCTGGTTATTTGAGAGCAGAGCAACGAAGCCGGACGTCCAAAAGCGACAAGCTCTGACGCCATATTCTTCCGCCCCCTACGTATATTAGTGCCGAAAATAGTACATATAGGTTTCGAAAGCCTACGTTTCCAAGAGAAAATGAAGTGAAATCTCCATACAGTCCAAAATAGCGTCGCACGGTACCGTCTTCCGTGATCACTAACATCTCTTCTTTGTCGGACCAGCCGAGCCCTCGGATAGTACCATGTTCCCACTGGAAATGTTAGAGTTAGTAGCACCATTGAGTTGAATAGTTAACTAACATTAAGTCGATTAATCAGCTTTCCCGAGGAGGAGTAGATACCAATGCTCGACTTGGCGGTCTGAGCATCACGGAACCTGTATGGCTTGGTATCATCGCGATGCAACGCTATTGTTTGTAAGCATCGACTCAAAAAGGTGTATAACGATAGATACTCGTACCTAAAGCCCCTCCGTATGGCGCGCCTGCAACGATGTAGTTCTCTAGTTCGACATCTTCATCGAAGATAGCGTCGTATATCGGGACTTTCCTATAGAAACTATCACCCAGCTTCTCCCAGTTCGCTAGCGGATTTGACGGCGCCATTGATACTGGCAGATAATTCTATGAACAGAGACCGCGCCAACCGAAGAGAGCGATCAAAGCTGCGATGAGCCTTGTTTGGCGGTCGTTCATCGGGAAGCTCCCAGCTCACATGGGGTCTGGTAGGAGCTAAGCCTAGTTAGGCGTAGCGTCTTGGCTGTTCATCGGCCACTTATCAAGATTCAATATTTAGTGATACTGGAACATCAAGCATACGCGAGTAGGTATAATGGATGATCTAGCAGAAATATCCAGCCTGGTGCTGGAACTATCAGATCTTGAAGTGGCGCTTTATCTCTGTCTTGCTGCTAGCGAGCATTGTCGTATCGACGCTACAGCCGACAACATTAATGACGTTGCCAATGAGCTCGCCTTGGTAACTTGCTTCTTAATATATAGTGCTTCATGGTTCATCCACTGATGTTCCACCAGATATGTACACACACCTTCGACCTCACTTGTGTTACTGTTGACTGCTCGGACACAACAACACCGGACGAATTTTGCTCTGCCCTCATTCGTGCGAATGCTCGAAACTCGGCCGGTTCGAACAATGTGGAAAACAGAGCGGTTAACGTCGTAGTAGCCAAGAACTTCGACCACGCTGCTGACAGGATACAACTCCAAGCTCTTGAGGTGACTATAGCATCACGATGGAAGGTGTGACCTTGCTAACGTTCATAACAGCTGATGCGGTCTAAGAAACTCAATACACATAATGGCTTCCTTGAGGCTCCAGAACACTTCCTCTTCATACCGCTTGTTATGCGCAAGATAGAACATGATCAGCCAGTCTTAAACTTTCACTTGGTAGGTAGCCTGTTGCCAATGGTCCATGATCGGATAATGCTGATCAGTCAAGAATGACCATTTCATCATCTCCCACTTTCACGGTTCTAGGGACGACTTTATATACTTAGAAGAAAACAACGACTGGCTCTCTGACGGCCAGATGTCGGCATCGTCTGTTGTGCGCAAATTAGATGTACCACTGCACAAAGGACACCCAAGTATAGACCGGAAGGTAAGGCCAGGTTTCTGAACATCTGCTCAATACTCACCGATATATAGGCCTTGAACAAACTACAGAAGGCCAGTGACCGTGTAACTATGGGCGCGGATGTAGTTCGGTATCATCAAGACATCACTGTGTTTCTCCGTCTCAGTCGCGCAGTTGCTGGAGGCATATCTGCGCGATCCAACATCTATTTTAGGAAAATCTCAAAGTGTGTCCTCCACAAAGCTTCGATAGCATCGCTTAAACTAACCTAGATAGGTTGCTCGCTGCATTGCATGGAATTGATTATCTCACGCCATCGGTAGTAGCCTTAGCTGCGAAGAAGGTCTTCCGCCATCGAATTATGGTGGCCAAACCGGAAGATGACCGCAGTTTGCAGTATGGAAGTGACTTAAAAGCGGTAGCCCAAGTCCTATCTTATGCTACCCCCGATACTATCTTGGACAGTGTCTTGACACTGGAAGCTCCCTTATGAGCTTTGAAGTTGTACAACGATGCAAATCACATTTTCGACCGTCATGCGGTGTCTTAACCAACCGGAGTATGCAATATGTTACAGCGTACAATACTTGACACACCAAACCATACATCTAACGTCATGTCCGCCCCGCAAATGAAGATATATAATATACATGGACGCCCTTTCCATCGGACCCCCCCCACTAATGTAGCTGGAAGAGTGCCTCTATGACCATTCACCAATCAGTTAATCAAGGTCAAGCAGCTCGCTAGCCAAGTTCACAATTCCACCTAGTATATTGGACACCATATCCACCACACCTCCCAACAACGGAAACGTAACTGACAACAGACAATCCAGCGTATCCGTTACCTCATCCAACAATTCTTCCAATACTTCGTCAAGTGTGCACTTTTCTTCATCACCCCGCCTAGTACTTTGCAATACATCGTTTGCGCCCACGTTGGGCTCTTGACAGGTCGTCATCTTGCTCAAAACCTTTTCCTTGGATTGCTTGAGCCGCGCCTCTGCGGATTGGATTTGTTGGAGTTTATCGCTAAGACCTCTTTTATGGGTGGCGCCGGCGGTTCCATTTAGGGCGGGCGCCACTGCCTTGCCATTGCCCGCACTAATCTGAGAGAGCCTCTCAAGGATCGGGGAGACGTGGTGGAGGGTGCGGTTGACCCTTTCCAGGCTCTGACAACTGTTGAGACTAGCTCCCGGGGCTATCGAGTGGGCGTGGATGAGTGAAAGAATGCTTGAAAGGAAGACAAAGCAGAACAAAAGTGGCCGGTACATGGTGGCAATTTTTTGATGGGCAAATGAGCACAGAGTAGTGTTACACTGGTTGGAAGAGGAATTGTTGATTCTCCATGATCAATAAAAACCGAAGACCTGGCACTCTTGGCAGGAGAATAAGGGGGATCTACGCAGGGACACGAATTTTCAATTGATGCATCTATTGTGGTTCCAGAAAAAGAGAAAGTCTATTATGTCGGATCATCGATGATATCCTCGCGGCTTACCTTAAACGGCAAAGGTGCTCATTTCGCGTATTCCGGGAATGGAGCCGAAAAGGAGAGAGAGACCTCGATTATATCAGCGGCTATGAATCCCGTGACCCCACTGAGGGGGTGGGTCTCTGAATGTGGAGAGCATGTGAGCTGTCAACAAAAATTAACTCAACGGAGGAATTCCGATGGCATGAAGTCCGTTATGACTCAAGCTGGTCTAGCGCCAGGGTCCACGGGTTAATTACTGCTCATAACAATACTGGCGTTGTCACTTGTTGCCAAATTCAATAGGTTCAATAGTTTGTTAAAATTGATGTACGCTAATGCAGAACAATATTTAGGCTAGGTCATACTCCTTAATCAACTTCTCCGCGCATGTGGCTCCCGTCACATATGCCACGGCCTGAACGTGACAGTTGGCCAGCACGGGGACCACACTCATATCCGCCACGCGTAACCCGTCAATGCCCATGAAGCGGAAATCGTTGTCCACTGCGGCATCGGTATCGCCCTTCTTACCCATCTTGATGGTACCAGTCATGTGCCAACTGGATGAAATGTTCTGTTTCCAGTATTCCAAGAGATCTTCGTCAGAGTCGGACTTGGGACCAGCCAATTCCATGACATTATTCTTGGTATAGCCTTCACTCTTAGCAACGCGGAACGCATCCCGCAGAGACTCAATAGCAATGCGACGATCGAATGGATGAGACAGGAACTTCGGATCGAAAAGCAAGGGCACATTGGGATCCGACGATTGTAGAATGACTTCACCACGAGCCTGTGCGTTGAACAGGAACACAAGCAGGCAGGAGTAGTTCAGGGCCTCCTTGGCGAAATCTGGGATGAACCAGTGGATAGGGAAGTGGGTCAGAATTTCATAGTGCGGCACGGTCTCCTGCAGAAGATATTTCTGTTCTTCCTCGGGCAGCTTCTGGAATTCCTCGGAGGACGTGAGTTTGTCAAGCTTGAACCAGCCGATGCCCAATTCGCAGGCAAACCGTGACCATGGACCGCTTCCGTCCTTCTTCCATTGCTCAAGGGCCTCGGCCATGGCTTTCTCGTCGCCGTAGAACTCGCGGCGCTGGGTGCTATTCTCTACGCGAGTGTTTACGATCGGGACGAAAGTGTGGTCTCGTAGACCTTGGCCAATGACGGGAACATTGAGCTTGACGGGGATATTGAACTTCTCTAGCTGCTGTGCGGGGCCAATGCCCGAATGCATGAGGATGCGCGGACCTTCCAGAGACCCAGCGCACATGATAACCTCCTTTGAGGCGAGGTCTTCGCAAATGTTAGTCAGATATTGCTTGGTTGTATGTTGTACTACGTAGGTCTCCATGGTTGGATACCCTGTTTAAATCAAAGGGGGGTAAACTGAAATTGAACTCACACTTCTTCCCATTGGATTCAACCCCTACGGCCTTGTTGCCGTCGAATACGAGGCGCTGTACTGGAGCATCAGTGACAATAGTCAAGTTCTCCGGCTGTGGCTTCAATAGGTCCGCAGATGTTGACCGAACGCCCTTGTGAGCAGAGTTGATCAGAACAGACATCCCTATGGGATTGCCTGAGTTGTGGTCCGGGTTGAAAGGGAATCCTGCTTGCTCGAAGACATCCAAAAGCGGCGGCAGATCTTTCTCCCATTCCGAGGCGAACCCTACGTGAAGGCTGCCAGAGCTTCCGTGATCTTCCGCTCGGGGGGCTGCGTACTTCGCATCAACACCCGCAGGGAGATCGCCGTGAAAGGTCTCGAGGGATTTGAACCTGGACTGGATTTGGTTCCAGCGGAAGGCATCATCACCAACCACCCGTGCCCACTCTTCATAGTCGTCGCGGGCGCCTACAGTGTACACACCGAAGTTGATGGCGCTGGAGCCTCCCATGCCCCGCCCGCGGGAGTAATCAATCTCGCGGTTGTTACAGTGCTCTTGCGGCGTGGTCTTGTAGCCCCAGTTCATGTGTTTATTCTGGAAGGTCAGCCATCGCTGGCCGTCCACCCGCAGATCATGCTCAGCATTCAGGCCTCCGGCTTCCAGGAGAAGCACTTTGGGATGCTTCGGGGAATTGGCTAGCTGACTTGCCACCGTGCTGCCAGCCGGACCACCTAGTTATTTTAAGTTTCATTAGCGGGACTGTGGCAACCCCGTCCGTACCAGTGTTTTCTCACCTCCGATAACAATAAAGTCAGCCGCGGAATCCATATTGTTCTTCTTTTGTTCTGAAGTTGATCTCTCAAAGTCAATCGCGGGAGACAAATGAGGGGGGACACGATGTCTTCATAAGGGGGCCGGACTGCTAGCTGTTACTAGTGCGTCTTGGGGGTGATTGCTACTCCGGTAGAGGGGCCAAGCCAAAGCACGGGTAAAATGGTGACTGACCGCTCTGCTGGTCGTCGACTACGTGGTCCGTACGCCCGGCGTACGGACCAAGAGAAATTTAATCCGCATTAGCAGGCGTGTGAAGCATTTGCAATTTTGGTGGCCTTGTCAACTGGGGGTCCAGTCCTCAACGGTGGTGTGTCCGGCAGGGATCAACAGTTCCGGCGTTTGGAGCGACGTCCAATGGAGAATGGCGATATGCCCTAACTCGCAAGGTTAGCGGGTCCATGTAAGAGCCTAATCTCCCGCTAATGTCTAATCATAGTACTTGGGGTATGGCGACCACCCACTTTATGGTTTAAGCTCCAAATCCACGTACGACAACCGAGGCCCTAGTGCTGCGTCAGGACGGATACGGATTTCAAACTAAGTAGTTTTAAGTCGTGTCCAGACTCCACAGCTCTCTCAGGGGGTGGATCTATGAAGGTACCGAATTACAGGCCTTTCTACTGTCCGACGATGGAGCCTTCTTGCCACACTAACTGAAACGGGCTGCTTCAGTTCACGTTAGGGTGATGTTCGTCGATTCTACCCCTCGGATCATTGCCTCTTTAGGAGATACGTTGGATATCGTCTCGTCCGCGGACGACGGAAGGACAGGATGTCCCGGTGAGGTGGTCGTGTTCTAACCTTGATTAGCATTACATTAGCTCCATACATATCTTGGCGTTCAAATTTCCAGTGCAAATCCCTCATGCCGCCAGTGGATCCCAGGTACCCGGAACCGTGTGAAGGAATCCTTCAAAGCGGTACTTTGAGAGTTTTTCATTTCTTTTCCTGTCACCAAAGCACATTAGGCCCCGTTCCTAAAATGGTACCCCTTCCCAGTAACCCTGAAAGCGGGACTTAGCGCATGCAGTTCTTATACTTGCCAAACCCGGATCTCTTGAGTGATCCAATTGCTCTTCTTCCCTCCGCTGTGCGCCCTTCAGCTCTCCGTCGTTGACATCATGGCCAAAGCAGACCCGGAGGCGTTCACCCTTCTCTCTCTGGGTCTCGTCATCATTATTATTCGAATCTACGTGAGATGGACCTCGGTCGGCCCTGCCAACTTCCAGGTGGATGATTACTTGATGCCCTTGGCCGGGGTGAGTGCGAATGAAACCGACTGCTAATTCTGCTAGGAGAGGGGTGCTGACAGTTCAGATATAGCTAGTGTACACTGCTGAAACAGTAGCGGCGTACTTGGTTGGAGCCAAGTTCGGTGGACTCACGAATAGTTACATGACTCCCGAAGAGCGTGCCGCACTTGATCCAAACTCGCGCGAGTATTACGATAGGCAATGGGGCTCCAAAATCCAGGTGATCGGGTGGTCATTCTATGCATGCATCCTATGGCTGGTGAAGGTCTGTGTGGCGGTGTTTTATTCCCGGTTGACGTACGTTTCTGCCTGCTCATGTCTGTTATCACCATGATACTGACAGGTTTAGCACTGGGCTTCAAAACCTACCAGGTCGAGTGCGGTTTGCATATATCCTCCTCGGAGTGACCTATCTTGCTGTGGCATTGTCTATCTTACTTGGATGCCAACCAATGCATAAGTACTGGCAGATTAACCCAGACCCTGGGAGTAAGGATTTGAAGCCCTATTGATCTACTTTCGCCATTCTAACAACTTAGATATCTGTCAACCCACCAAGTCCACGCTTTATGTCCTCATTGTGGTCATTCCAAACGTATTGACCGACCTGTACCTGATGTCTATTCCGCTGCCAGTTCGTCTCCCATTGCCCCAACAAAGGTCACAAAAAGCTCACAATACATCAGCTGCTATGGACAGTCAACATTGGGATTCGGAGAAAGATCACCCTAATGGCTTTATTTAGCGGCGCTTCCTTCGTGATCATGGCCGCTATTATCCGTGCGGTAACCATTATGACCGTACGTCCTACTCTTCCCTCAGACTTACTTTCATTGCTTCCACGGCTAACAAACCCGCCTTAGTCTGGACCAGAAGGTGCAGTCTCCGGTAGTCAATGGGCCTGTCGCGAAACATTCGTCTCCATCGTCGTCGCCAACCTCCCCATCATCCAACCACTAATCCGCCGAGGCGCCCAGAAAGTCGGTCTCAGCGCCCTCTTCAGTTCCACCGGTGGGCCTTCTAGTTACGGCCGACACCGCACACAATCCTTCCCACTATCGAGCCGGAATCAACCCTCTAAACGCTCGCGACACCCGCTTTCGATCCCGAATAATACCACGGCATGGGGCAGTGACGAGCATATCTTAGTGGACGGTTCAGACAAGGGAGCCGGCAAAAATAATGACATCACAGTCACACAAGAGATGATTATCGAAAGTGAGCCGCGTCGTACTGGTCATCATGCAGATGAGGCTCTTCCGTCGCCTAATGCGTGGGATTCAAATAGGGGGCACGCTGTTTAATTTTTCCTGGGGTTGGGTTGGCTTGGTTAAGGATGGAGTTATGGTGTTAGACGTATTCAATGGAAAATTATAAACTATCTCCTTTGTTAATTTATGCTCTACTGAAGTAAAATACCCAAGCTAGAAGCTTCACAAGATTTTGCTCCATGACTCCAAATGCAGGAGTCAACTAGAGCCCACCGAATCCATGTCATTTAATAACAAGCTTTAGACTAAAACAGACGAATGCAAGAAAGGCTTGGCTATGGCCAAGACTAGTGGATGGTTAAATTAACACTCGAAGGATTAATTAATGTAATATATTATATGTATTAATTAATAGGATTCACCCCAACTATAGAACTGGACTTCGGCCCTGTGGGAACTTACTATATTAATACTTACTACGTTCGTGTCGCCGAACTTAAATTCCTTTTGTTTCTGAATTGGAACTATAGCTGGCTTAGTTATAGTAGCTATAGCCATTACAGCGATTATCATATTAAATATGGAGGTTGTTCAATCTGCGTAGGGCTGCCTCAGCCTGGCAGCCTGAGGCTTTTGACTTCGAGGAAATATGCGCTAACCCGAAAGAGGCAAGTACTAAAACCGCATACCCCGCCGGTTGTAATTTCCTAATTAGTGGTCATGGACTTAACAAATCCTCCGAAGAAAAGAAGCCCGTAAGACTCTATTTGTTCTCCGGTATAAACCGCGAATCCCCTAAGACGCACAGTTCCCCTATATTGAGTTGCATTGATCAGCGTATCGTATACTCTAGTTTTACATTGCTGGTATTAGTTCTGCCAAGAACTCCCGGTCGATGACCCGATTCAATTTATCTGCAAGTTAGCCGGTGCCTTGTCAGGAACAGAAGGGTCAAAAGTATTGCAACACCTTTAAGCAGGAATGCGATAATGACTTGCATATGCGTCAGGACGTAGGTAATATAGACGAGGGTGTGGACATTAGCACGTTCAGGCAGCTCTTAGGGTCAATCCTTTCGGCGCGGCCGACAAGGTCGGTAGTTCCCGATGCTTCGGTACGAGCCGAGGGGGGATTCCATGTAAAACTAATAAATAGAAAGGGGGGAAAGTAATTCTCGTCAGATGACCCTGCGCTGCCAGGGTTATAAAAGGGAGAGATGCCTGGAGTAGAAGTTCTTTGCCGGGGAAGAAGCCGCGTGTCATGTAGCGTAAACACTGCTTTTCTCTTCTCTTCTCTTTTGTTTTGTTTTTCCCTTTGGAGGTTATATTATTTTTATTCTGTTTATTCTATGTATTGTAGGATTCTTGGAAAAGGATAAATGAAATTATACTTCTAAGAATATCAATGTCCTAAAGTAACCCGAAATTATGGAGCACAAAGTACGCATTGACCACACTCAGCACATTGCAGATGAGGGAAATCTCCACCCAATTTCCGAAAATTCCTGAAGAGGGAGGGCGTGGGCAGTACAAATTACTCAGTGAACCATATACTGAACTTATGCGTCTGGCGGCGGTCACTCTTAGCGACAGCTTAGGTACAAAGGAGTGTCTGCCAGTCCGTTAAACGGTAACACTAAATTGAGATGTCTTCAATCTGCAGGAGTATCTAGTATAGTCAGTCAGGGGGTTTCTCCCTGGTGATGAAGGGGCAACGAACTCTCCCTCTCGATATACCTCACACCAACAATTATGCCATCCTCATCTTCAAGACCAGCCTGATTACCAAAGACATTCTCGTCGCCCTTGTCAAGGCACGTCAAGCAGGCCGTGGTGAGTTGAGTGTACCGTTCCCCAACAATGCATGGCAACCGCTCCTTTGCCAAAGCAACGAGCGCGCGTTTGATAGCAGAAGCACGGCCTCGAGTGTCTTCATCAGCCAGCGCCTCCGAGATGTCCAGCTGCTCCCAAGGAACCGAGCCACCATTATCATCCTCGCACACAAACGAGCACCATAGTCCAATCTCAAGCAAACAGACACCAAGACTGTACACATCATGCTGCATTTTGTAGTAGTCATCAGGGAGTAGTCCCTGTCTAGAGGGATGGCGGTATATATTCTTCTCCCATTTCGAATCCCCGTAGTTATCCGTTGGTGCATCTGCCGGCCGGATGCGCTCAAAGCCGGTCAGAAAGGACGGACCCAGCCTACTCTCTTCATGGAAGATGATGATGGTCTCGGGGCGGATGTTCTTGTGCACGAAGTCTGCTGTGTGGACAAACATTACTGAGCGGGCGAGCTGTTGCGCCAATTGGATGCGCTGGCCGAGAGGGTACTGTGGTCTAGCACGCAGGAGGTGGCGGAGCGACGCTGGTGGTAATGAGAGGCTAGCTGGGATGTCGAAGATGAATTGGAACTGTGTAGTTGCAGTTCCATCCTGCACTTCGGAAACCTCCATGACGCCGTCGCACTTGAGAAGACCGAATGTCATCGGGTCGACGTTGTGCAGCTTCCGGGCCAGATTGCGGACATAGGGCTTGACCCTTTCCCTGGGCGTGTCTACGGGGTAGTTGGTGCGGTCCAGTAGAACGGCATGGTCGGGTTGGTCAGTGTAATATGACACAAAGGAGTTGGAGTAAGAAACCTGCTCGGCATGCTCTTGTATGATCGTCGCATCTCGAAATATCGATTGTCTGCCTTGATTATTCGGGACAGACAGACTCCCACTCGCTTCTCTCATCTGCGCCAGTCTCCTGGATGCATCGTTTTGAGGAACATCCTGCAGCCTTTCATCCACACTTGAGCTGGCGATCCTCGTGATGAGATACCAGGAAGGATCAAACTTCGCTTGCCAATCTTCCAAATCATCTACGGCCTGTTTGATATGCTTCCGCATATAGAGTCGACGGGTTTCTCCTTTTAGCCGATCAAGAGTGTTTCTACCGTTATCGTCCGCTGCACCACGTGGATATGGACATGTGATAAAGCAACTACATAATACAGGGATGGTAGATCCAGACTCCAGGGATAATTATGGTCGCACTCCATTGTCATACTGCGGGAGTTAACCGAAAAACACAAGGGAACATGAATTATATGTTAGATATGAGACAGTTTTACCGCTTCTACCCTCTGATGCTGCGATAAATGACCGGGAAAAGCAGTCAGCCCTGAAAACACTGCTAGAAACCGAAAAGTTGGACGTTGGTCCAAAGGACCTCGCTGGGCGTACACCACTCATACACTGTCGAAGCTTGGCAGAAGCGACGGGACAATATTCTCAGTGGTAGAACCACTTCTTGCAACTGGGAAGGTCGATATCATGGCAAAGGACAAGAATAGCCGCACGCCACTTTCATACGCTGAAGGGGTTGGAAGAGAGGATCTCAGAAAACTACTCATGGACGCTCTACAGTCAAGCGGGTAAGTCCACGATCTACCGGGGTTGTTGGATATGTTGGTTTATAGAACAACGGCTGACATGGATCGCGGAGTGATCGTAGCTCAACCTTTGGGGTGACCGAAAATTGATAAGTGGATATATGGAAATTCTCTGTTTCAAGATTGTGAGGGAGTCATTTGAATCCAATTCGGCCGCTCGTGGAAGTTCTTGTGAGAAGAGATACTTCACTCTAAGCTTTGCACATTACCTTGCTATTGAAATACCGCGTTTGCTGAGATACACAATGCCCTGATGCCCCATGTGTTTCTCCTCCATCAATCAATCAAGCCATCAAAATTGTGTTGAACCTGTCAGAGCCTATCTATTAAAACGTCCAGCTATGCAGGCGCCTCGCCGGTAACGCAGAAATCTGGTTCCGAACGCCCAATCAACACTCAAACCCACACGTAGAAAAAAATATAATATATGCAAAACTTTTAAATCACAACTCAAGCACTTGCCACAGGGCTTATTCACCCTCCCGCTCTCGTAGCCATCTTCTGTTTCCAGTCTAACATATATCACTGGGTCTGAGTGACCCTCTTAGACACTATTCTGTAGCAACTTAACCTCTTCTCGTAGGTTGGCGCGTTTATCCGGGCTCTGCGTACCCAGCCCTACTTCGCCGGACTGCCTCAGGAACCATACTTAAAGGATAATTTCGGCGATCGCCTACGGGTTAGATAATATAGTAAATATCCCGAATCTGGGGATCACGTTTCCTGACTCCCTGCTATAGAGCCCAGCTTCTCTATAGTCGTATTCTATATCTCCCGCAATAAACCCATATACAGCTGGCACTGAAGAAGTATATAGTTCAGTATCTAGTAATCTTTTACGTCTTAACAATAGTCCGATTTAACAGCCTTAACTTTATATGAGAAAGTATCACAATCCTTCCTCCGTATTCTTTTCGAGGTAGTAATGAATACATGCAGCTTAGAAAGACCTGTGTAGAAATATAGGACCCTCTTATCCAGTACCTAATTAACCGGTGTATTGGCTGTGTGGTCTTATATATCTTCCACGATAGTACTAACTGCTTCTAAACCCGCTGGCGGATCTCTTGCTTAGCTGCTACCACCAACTAGGTCGGCCCATTAAAAACCTCATGCGGGTGTCAATCCCATAAACAGCATTCGTTGGCGAGCAAAATCACGCAGTACTGACAGATCCAAAGGAAGTGCCATATTGGGGTTTTGACCGGCAACCATCTGTTGGCCAAAGTAATCCAGCTTTGTAAACTGGATCACATCGGTGCCGGGAGCGGGAGCAGGGACAGGCTGCGGAAAGATTGGCTAGACCCTTTGTATTAGCTTCGGTATATAGATTCGTGATAGCACAGTTCGTACCTTTTCTTGCATTGTAAGTCCCCCGGCAGGATTTCGTGTCCATACTTCCACCTTACCCTTACATTTATTGCGGACACACTTTGACCACTTCAACAAGATCACTACATTGGTTGTAGCAGATCCATAAAACCATAGATCTTTGTCTGCGTGCAACCGCGGCCATGATTCACTCCATCCACTCTCAATAACAATTGATGGTGGCGAGTATGTAGCTGGACGTAAAAACAAGTCTGGCTCCTTCGACGAATGAAGGTATTGCCCCGTGAAACCATCAAAAGCTATAACCAAGGATTAGTATACTAAGACTGAATTGTAGAGTAAAGAACATACTCGTTCCCACTCCAAAATCCATAAGATACTCTTCGGCCTCGTTCGTCAGCCCTTGCCTTGTCCAGCAAGAAGAAGCATGAAAGAACCATCTGTGGTGCACACCATGGAGTTCGGTCGGCATCACTCGGATCCAAAGAGTCCCTGTGAATGAATTGAAATTTGCTCTGCGTCATGTCAGCTAGATCCACCGTAGGACTGCTTGAATATTATTGTACCTTGCATGTCTCGACTCGAACACACTTGACTCACTGAGTGAGCGACAGATGAGACTACCTTGTTCAGGCGGTATGGATTCGTAAACGAGTTCTGTGAATTCTTTGATAGTGGGGATCTTGTGAACGATCTCGTTGAAGATGGCTTGAGCAGATCGCGTTGGCACTTCATTAGAACCGTTGCTTCGTAGCGTTCGAGTAGGGGATGGTGAGGCCAACTCAAGTGAGTTGAGGGAGCACTCGAGGTTGAAGAAAGATGATGGGTGTCTGACTGCCATCTTGAAGAACAAGAGCAACACCAACGGGGTTTTGCAATATTTACTCTCAAGGAAGGCAGGGAGTTAACAAATGAACAAGTCAAACACCTCGACTGAATCGAGCAGGACCAAGGGACGATTGAGAAGAAAGAAAGGAACTAAAACTGAAAGAGAGACTGCCACTAACTCCAGCAGTATTGAGGGTGGTAAGAGAGACTGCGACTAAATCGAGCAGTATTAAAGGTGACAGAGAAAGAGAAGAGCAGGCGAGAAAGTGAGAGGCAGAAGAAGTGTGAGGAAAGGTGGGTGGGATGGCTGCCTAAGGCATGACGGCTTCCAGATGCACTGGGGACGGTCATCTCTCGTTCATCATGACGACGCAAAATCCTCAATCCGTCATAACTACCTTTGCAGTAAAGTCTGTAGGGAAGAATGACAGTATCATACTTCGCTATGCACTTGTTTCATGGGGTGTCTAGCTATAACCATTTCAACTAGAGTCTAACCAGCTAAAGTGTATATCAAGGGTGGATTTCCGAGCGCGCTAGTCTATAGTCTATTTAATGACCATCTATACCAGAGATACATAAATGAGCTCCATTTCTTTCCCCAATATCGATCAGTATCGCCAAACTATTACGTACTCCATGACATCTGAACGAAGGGTTCCTATGCCGAAACCATGAACCCACTACCGAACTTCCAGAAGACATCAACGACTCCCTAGACTCTACTATAGATGCAGAAATACTATCTAGCCTCCGCTACTCTAATCCTAGGCAAGTAAGCCACCGCCGAATTCGTCGCACCACACGGAGCCGCATAAATAGATTGGCGAAGTACTAGAGACTGCTGAAAGCCTATCTATTCGCCTGAAATACAAGGCTACCTAAGATACCTCCTCCCTCCCGGAAGGATGGATTGGACTAGTACAACGGTGTGAGCCTGATTCCGTCCTGTGGGATTCGGTTGTTGTCCAATATGAGGTGGAAATGGTGCTGGGTAGGTTTGATCTGACGCTTGGGATTGTGATGGACGCGTTGTTTGGTAGGTTCTTTACTCTTTCTTGGTTTTGTGGTGGTCTTTTTGTTCGATGAGGAAGCTGTTCATAGGGCTTTTTCGAATGGTCAATCCTTTTTTTTTTTTTTAAAGAAGGGGGCTTGCATTCCAGAATTTGAGTGTTGTTGTTGGGGACTGGTTCCATGAGTTAGGGGAAGGTTGTATGTTTAGAGCTTCTAGTAAGTATATGCGGTAGACGATTATAAGGCTATACAGCTATCGTAAACATGAATGTAGACATAAAAGTCATGAATCAGTCCGTACATACATATAGATTCCAATCCTCTTCAACATTCTCTCCATATCCACTCCACGAACATGACTCCTCACTCACCCAGTCGACGAAATTATCCCCGGCCCGTCACCGGTCGACGCTTGATGAACATCTCAGGCGGGAACTTATCCCGGTCGTTATGATCTTCGACACATAGACTCTCATTCCTCGGTCCCTCCGCTTCCACGGACGACATCGACTTCCGCCACTCCGATAACACCACGTCCATCTCCATCTTGGCGTCCCCGACAATGGCATCCATCTTGATATCATTCCGGTCGTAGCCGAACGGATCTTCCAGTTGTGATCCGATCCCTTCAATGCCGTATAAGGTGAAAATAACTAGACTGACAATGGGGACAGTCCACCAGCCCAGATCATCGACCATGCCGAAGGGCAGGACACAGCCGAAGAGCGCGAGGACTTGTTTTTGGTGGATCCTGTATTATCATTAATATCCCCTTCCGAGACAGGCTCAGTGAATGAGGGGGTAGAAAGGGAAAAGAAACTCACAAATGCGCAACAGGGATAGGCGTCAACCGAATCATCTCCATCTTCCCCACAGCATCGAACACCGAATTCAACTGTGCCTGCATCTGACTCGCCCCAGGCGCATTATACCAGCCTCTCTCGACACCCCTCTTGATGAAACCATCTACGAAGAAACTTAACTGGAATGGTAGTGCTAGCCCGTCATTCTCATGACCCTCGAGTCCCTTCGGGAGCAGGTTCGCATAGTCGGGGTTATATGCCGCGACTCCGTCCTCCCCGACGTCGTCGCCGAAGGAATAGAAAGCCGCGCCATATTCGGCGCGGAGGTGGTTTTTCACGGCGTAAGGTATGGCCATGAGGATGCGGATGGTGCGTTCGATGTCCTCCTTTTCGTCTTGGCGGAGGGGGCGCGAGGTGCTGTAGCCGTGGGTGAGGATGGTCCGGACCAGGTTGCGAGTGCAAGTTGTTAGGGTTGTGAGGCTGCTGCGGCCGTCCCAGAAGCGGTTGTAGCTGGTTTGGTTGCGGAAGACGAGCATAAGACCCACCACGATCGACAGCGAGGGGATCTGTCCTTCGTGGTTAATTCCATGCTTTTTTGGCGAGCATAATACGAAAAAAAAGAACGCTTACAATGCTACTGGGTAGTCCGACGGTATCGAAGATGTACAGATCTAGACAGACGACAAAGGCCGTGAATAGCGCGTGGAAGAGTACGGGGACGATGATGGCGCCGTGGATGGCGCCTTTGATGAATCGGAAGACTAGAGGCCATCTAGAGAAGTCTTCGATCAGATCCGATCCAAGACCACAGGCGCGGCACGTACCTTCGCGGCTTCTGTCGGTGGGAAAGGAGATGCGGGTGTGTGCCATGCCGGACAAAGGTGTTTTGCCGGCTCAGCACGGGGGTGGATGGGACACTCAAGTTTAATCGCATTTTCCTACTGTCGTTCGAGTGTTGGCGGAATCAAGAATGTGTGTAGTGTCGAAGTGAGTGAAGGGAGGAAATTGGCAAGGGAAGCGGTCCACCAAAACAAAAGAAAGGGTCAGGTTGTTTCGACTAAAGGCCTTGTGAGGGGCATGACCATCCCTCAAGCAAATCACAAGAGACGAAGCTACACACTAACCGTGATAGTTGGTGCCCGCTAATCATAGTCTGGGCATAGTTTAAAAAGTTCCCGCATCCTATCGCCATGTTCGATGCGGTGTCGATCTTGTGTGAGATGACGTCGTGTCAATTCTGGGGTAGTAATTGGATATCTGCGCGAAATTATGTGGAGATCACTGGGAAAGTATAGGCCTATAAACGCTATTCGAAAATCACTGGCTGACCACCGTTCGGTGGCGTGGCGGTCGCAGGAGGATTGGAAGATGGACTCCGGCGAGCCAAGAAAGGAAATTGTTGCTTTAGTAGCTGAGTGGACCAGTGCGGTTCCCACGCACGGTCGCAGTATAATGTTATGTACACACATGCTCAATCAGGCGCTATCAAAATAGAACGGAAAGGAAAGTGTAACAGAAGAACGAATGCTGACGAGGAGACCGTCGAGGGACCACGGGTAAGCCTTAGCTAGGATCGCAGGATGTATACAGATACCAAAACGCCATTAACCAGCCGGCTGAAGTGCACCGTCGGACAGCCAGCGAGGACGGCGCAATGGAGAACCTGGCCAAGCCGACCGAGAGTAGTAACCCGGAGATGCGAAATGGGGGTATAATTTAAAACCAAGGGCAGATGGGTTCCAGATTGCGATGCTAGATATAGAGATAGAAAATAACTATGCTGGGGTGTTCAATTGTAAACGATGCAAGGGGGATTAACGAGAGGAATCATGTGAAAGGCTGCAGAAGAGTCGTTGATGGGACGACTGGTGGCCGTTGACAGAGCGTCTCCCCGCTCAAAAAGGTCAATGCAAGTCATTGCGCATGGAGTCCCATGGCGTTGTATTCCATAGACTTATCCTTCTTCACGACATGCTAGCCCGGCCGTCAAATACCAGAGGACCGGAATCATTGCGTGGCGTCAGCGGGTTGTCTTCGGAGGATTCAGAACGAACGGGTGTATCTGCCCGCAGCTGCGCCTGCCGGCACTGAAGAGCACTGGCCGTAGGAACCGGTATCCCGAAGCTCCCCGTGACAACAGGGGATGGATCGGTCGCACGGGGTGCTTCGTCATCGAGTTCTCTCGATACACTATTGTCATTGAGGTGCATAATCTCGACATCGTGAGTAAGCCCTGCTGTCGCGGGCAGGGAATTTGGCGGGGCATCCACGGATTCTTGTGAGGAGTTGGAGGCCTCAGGATTTGAGTTGTTTTCTAGTTGAGGGGTGCGCGTTTCGGATCGACGGTCCTGAGATGAATCTCTTTGTTCCTCTGTGGAGGCGGGCTTCTGCTCCACCTCCTCGTAATCGTTCGAATCATCCACCTCGGCGCTGAGATCCGTATATGCACGGCAATTCGGGCACTGAAACATCGGGTAATCCGGTGTATGGATGAGGCGACTGACGCATTTGTAGTGCCACACATGGGCACATGCTGCCATGAACAAACACTGGTAAGGTCTCTACACTCGACGTTAACCACCAAATGTCCAGCGTAGGGGAAAGGAATGGGCAAAACAAAAAAAAAGCGGTGAGACAAACCAAGACAGATCCAAGGCAGATGGAGCATTCGCGACACCCAGAATAATCCGCCGTATCGCCTTTACCTAAATTTTTAATTAGGCTCTCGGTGTTTTTACTAGAGCCCTGTTAGCATCGTCCTCTCCGTCCCTCCGTGTATGGACCATACTTGAACTCGTTAGGCTGCTGCTGCCAGGACCGGTTGCATTCGATGCGTATACGAACGCATCGGAAGATCATCTCTTCCCCACCCCTGAAATCAATCCCCAGCTGCACGATATCCCCATCCTTCACTGTGTACAGCCGAGACGCCATGTTAGGCTGACTCAACCGCATGTGGTTCAAAAAGGTTCCCGATGAGCTTCCCACATCCTTAATGTGCCACTGGCCGTTCAGGTACAGAAATTCACAATGTTTTCGACTCACGACCTTGGACTTGAAACCCACAGGCGAATCGGAGGGTTCCGTGGGGTTTGCGACGGGCAAACCGTCTCGCTCAGAGTATCGCCCGACCCGGATGACACTACTCTCCGATGGTAGCGTTCGAGAGATGGGAATAAAGGGTAAGGAAGGTCTCGAATTTCCGTGTGAATCCTGATGAGGGAAAAAACGAATGGTGGCCTTCTGCTTCGGGCGTGACAATGAAGAAGAATTCTCATTGGTAACCGGGTCGGGGCAGTCCAACAACCCATTCTGCAGGTTGGTCGGCGCCGATGCTGGCGTCGTGTCCACCTCCGGTCTCGTATCTGGGGTTTGAGACAACCCTCTCAGCCGCGCCATCCTGCCTTGGGTCTGCGTTCGACGAGGCTCGTGCGACGAAGGGGGGGAGGTTGATGACTCGGAGGAGCGATTCTGGGAACGCAGGTCGAGTTCAAAACCGCGATAGCCTGGAAACAAGGCAGAACTGTAGCGGGCGAGGGTCGATGAAGATGGTTCAGAGTCGGGACATGGGGCCGGGTCATTGGTCCCCACAGGTGGAAGAGCAGATTCGGTACTAGTGGAGGCAGATGATGCGGGAGAAAACCAAGATACTCGACTACTAAAGGTGTGTCGACGGGCGATGCGTTGTTGACTGTTGGTATTAGGGGCTGAAGATGACGACGAGGAGGATTGAGAGGAGAAATGATTTTGGGTATACGCGCGCAGTTGGCTAAGGCGGCGGAGGGGCCCCGAACGAGCGTCTGATGGGAAGTTCGACGAGGCGGAGGCGGAAACGGATGCAGACATTCGGTTGGGTCCAAAATTAATTGGTTGCCTGAGGAGAGGAGAGAGAAAAAAAAAAGAACAAAAAAAAGACAATTATTCACCCGGGCGAAAGGGTTAAAAAAAAAAGGAGGAAAAATAACTTGCAATAATATGAAAAATAAGCCGAATAATGATACTGAATCTATCAGTACAACAAAAATAATAAAAAAGAATAAAATAAAAAGAAAGAAAGAGAGAAAGAAGAAATCAATCAAAATAATGATAATAATAATAATAATAATAATAAATACACTGGGAGCTTCGTCTGATCTGCGCAACCGCCCTATATTGGGATCTCCCTTCAGACAATATCCGATCGGGTCACGAAAGTGGGTTTTCTAGTCAGAAAGTGTGACGTACTACAGGGATCCAAGGGCGAAATCGTAGGGAGTAAATACGGAGTAAGGATAAAATCATAAAAAAGATCAAAGCACGGGTGTGTCGAGGAAGGTTGCAAGAGCTTTAAAAGGATCAAAGCGATGCTCTAGTGATTTGAAAAACAGACACTAGACCAGAAGAGGGGGAGAGGCGACGAAGGCCAGAATAGAAAAGAAAAAAGGGGGGGGAGGGCACAGTTGTTGTTGGCAAAGATGGCAAGTAGCTTAAGTATGCGAGTCAGATGGTAAGATCTGCCCAGTGGGGCATCTGAATGGGATGGTATGGATTAGTAGGTAATTGGTATGCGTGAAGTTGTCTCTATCTGAACGTATGGACCAACCCCCTCAAAATAACAAACACGCGATCTCGTCGGGGAGCAAGAAGTACTATCTATGTTCCTCGTCTCTTTCCTTCAGGATTCGGTATGGAATGGGAATAGAAGGATCTATCAAGGGCTGATTTGGCGGATATCGAAAATAGTTCGTATGCCGCGCAACAACAACAACAATAACAAAACAATCATAATTTAAGATTGTATGGATTATTCTGTTCCCGCAGTAAGCTTCCTTCCGCCGTGGATCATCATGCAGTTGACAGGCCCGGAGTGCATCTGAAGGACGTCCTTGCCGTATCACAGAGTTTGGCGACATTCTTCGTTACTGGAACATGCTGAGATAAGAGTCTTAGTCAGTTTCCCAGAAGAGTTCCGAGTTATTGAACCCATCAGCAAATCTGCAAAACTACACGAAGTCCTTCAAGAGATTGGTGGCAAGTTCTCCGATTTTCGCATTGATCCTTTGATGGCGGGTTGCTAAGACGCTTAAGATATCGTCCTATACTAGACTAGGGCTGCTCCGCAGTTGGTGTCGGGTCTTAATTTGCGGGGCAACACGAGGAAGGGAGAACATGCAACAAGCCATTCCAATCATCGTTCGCAGGTATTTGACCTAAACTCCCGTTGTCTGGAGGTACAGCCTTATTACTTACTTAACATGGCGGCTTCATGTGACCCTCTTGGGTCACCGCCTCACGTGGTAAACGAGCAACATTCAGCAGTGAGATGAGAGCATTTCATGGGCTGAATAAATCAATCATGTCGGTTATATGGGAAAGTAATTACCTGCGTGGATCACTCAATGTGGATGGGTCTCGGTGGAAGTAACTCGTTATGGCATGTTCAACGGTTAGCTGAGATGATGGGTCTCTTTTTTTTTACCAATTAGTTCTTCCGATTCTCCAATACTCCCGAATCCCGAAGCCGACTGACCAGACCGTGGAGACCGCCTTCTGCTTCTTCTTTTTTTTTTTTTTTTTTTTCGCCCCTTTCCCCTCTTGGCTCCAAAGTGGGCTATTATGACGTATTACCACGTCTGGTTAATGTTTATAGGACTCAGTGCTAACCCAAGGACGGAGGTTCCATTGCCGATCGGCAGCGACCAGGCCTGCATCTTATCCAAGCATCTCTCCAAACTACTGTAACTGTAGAATTACCACAAGCTTAAGGAAGCTCAGGCAAACTAAGATTATCTTATAGCAGACAACCCGTTCCACAAGGTACAGTGTCCAAATCAGAATGATAGGTGCATGGGAACCACCCGCGATGGCCAACAGTCCGTTGGTCATTCATCCTTTGTCCGGTGATCATGTCGCATCACTCGTCCGGGGGTGCCTCCGGTGTACAGACGATATTTGGTAAAATAGGCGATATGGGTGAGGGCCGAGGTTGGTGAGAACATCTCTATGCAACTTATATATCTCTATATATTTATATATATTCCATGAAATACTGGTATCATCCGGGAAGTATTAATCAGTCTCCGGACATAGGTCTTTCTCGGTTGGGATGGGCAAGGCATAGGTGGAGAGGTTGTTATGTTATTATTGTCGAGAACTGAGTCAGACGGTCCTCCCCCCCGTGACCGTGAGAATGATTCTCCCAACCCTGAGTGTCATGTCGAACCCTTAAGTTTTGCCGGGTGGATCAGCGGGTAGCCCCATGATTAACCCAGGGAGGGTTATACTTTGCTCATCCATTGTTGGTGGGGGAGGGTTGCCAGGATTGTTTGATGGAGAGATTGTTGTGATGTCCAGTAAATGATCGATATGTAGAATTAGCCTGGGCATTTTCCGAGTGGTGGGTCGATCAAATTGGAATCTGTGATGGAGGACAGACTACGGAGTGCTACTCAGAGATATAAGGTAGCATACAGAGTACATCCTGTACATCCTGTACAGGATCAACAATGACAAACACATTGAAACAGGTGGAGGTATGTCCACATGACCGTACCATACACAAAACGGTTGTTGATATCGATGTGATATACTCCAGTAACCATGAAAGATATAGTTAAACCAAGGAGGAAAAAGCGGAAAAAGACAAAACGAAAATTTGGAATTGAATTAAAAAATGATACAAAATCAATTCAATTATTGACATTCTTGCGGGCAATTGTCCGAAAATCTCAAATATTGTTGTTGTATTGTCGGTGACGGGAACTGATAAAGGGAGAGGAGCTCTTGTCATTTCCCGCGTTATCATTTGCCCACACCTTCACTTCGGACCCGTATTGTCACTCATCACCCGTGCTCCAAGCTAAGGCGCAGGACTAACAGTAACTAAACTCGACCTCACCGTCCGCCATCTCTTTCTGGTCCTCTTCCCAACCACCACCACCAACAACTCCCCCCCTCCCCTCCCTCTTCCTTCATTGTTCGATTCCCTCCATTCTGGGTAAGACCCTGGGGTCTTTTCTCCACTAATCTCGAACTCAGACCGACTGTAATATCGAAGAAAAGTCGCCTGCCTACCACGCGCCATTCTTTGTGCTCCCGCAAGCTTCAATTCCCATCGGGCTATATGCAGAGCCTCCCATCCGTCTCTTTGTCTCGTCACCAACCGATTCCCATCGCATCCCGCATTAATCCATTTGCCTGACCCTGTCTCTCGGTAGAGACCCACAAAGAACCCATCGTTCGAGGTCCTTCCTGGGAACAGGACACTGCCCTGGGACGAAAGGAAGGTTGTCTTTCGCCGGTCGGACTGACAACGTTGGTTTCGTTCCCGTTCGCTTTTAGACTTGTCGCTTGTGGGGCCGGGATCTGGTCTTACAGGCCTGTATAATTTAGAGGCATGAGTGGGATCGCGAGTGCGTGTTTATCCTGTCTCTCGACGGTTGACCGCTGGTGTCATATCACCGCCTGTCTCGGGCCTATCGGCGGTCGCTCGAGGGATGGAATTTACGAGACAACCTTAGCAGATAACGAGCGGGAAGCAGTTTCCGACTTGTTAGGCTACCTTGAAAATGTACGTTCGCTGGATCACCGTCTCCATCAATTGATGTATCCCTGTTTTGATCTCTGGGCGTGATTCTGATCCTAACGCAACCGACCCGATAGAGAGCCGAGACCGACTTCTTCAGAGGTGAACCGCTTAGCGCTTTAAGTACACTGGTATACTCCGATAACGTCGACCTTCAACGAAGTGCCAGTTTGACATTTGCTGAAATCACGGAGAGAGGTGGGTGAATCTCGAGGTTCAATGATCTTCGCACGGCTAACTCCCGCCTTCATCGTAGACGTGCGCGAAGTCGATCGGGATACCCTCGAACCCATCCTCTTCTTGTTACAAAGCTCCGATATTGAAGTGCAACGTGCGGCTAGCGCTGCTCTGGGAAACCTCGCTGTAAATGGTTGGTCTCATTTTCGATGACGGCAACGACGATCGCTGACCAAAATAGCGGATAACAAGGTATTGATTGTCGCCCTCGGAGGGCTGGCCCCTCTAATACGGCAGATGATGTCGCCCAATGTCGAAGTCCAATGCAATGCAGTCGGTTGCATTACGAATCTAGCTACGCATGAGGACAACAAGGCCAAGATCGCTCGGTCGGGTGCGCTGGGACCGTTGATTCGTCTGGCGAAGTCCAAGGATATGCGTGTACAACGGAATGCGACGGGGGCCTTGCTGAACATGACACATTCTGGTGAGTAGACACTGTGGGAGCCTGCGGTTGGTTCGTCATCCTTCTCTGACGGCTGTATAGATGATAACCGACAACAATTGGTCAACGCTGGCGCGATTCCCGTCTTGGTTCAACTGCTTTCTTCCTCCGATGTCGATGTACAATACTATTGCACGACTGCTCTCAGCAACATCGCTGTCGATGCGTCAAACCGAAAACGACTTGCCCAAACCGAGTCCCGATTGGTTCAGTCCCTGGTTCATCTCATGGATTCCTCCACCCCTAAAGTCCAATGCCAGGCCGCGCTGGCTCTTCGCAATCTGGCTTCGGACGAGAAATACCAACTCGAAATCGTGCGCGCCAAAGGCCTTCCCCCGCTCTTGCGCCTCTTGCAGTCCTCTTACCTTCCCCTCATCCTCTCCGCCGTCGCATGCATTCGCAACATCTCTATTCACCCGCTGAACGAATCCCCCATTATCGATGCGGGCTTTCTGAAGCCACTGGTGGACCTGCTTGGCTCGACGGATAATGAAGAGATCCAGTGCCACGCCATTTCCACGCTGCGAAATCTCGCCGCCAGTTCGGACCGTAACAAGGAGCTTGTCCTCCAAGCGGGTGCGGTCCAGAAATGCAAGGACCTGGTCCTGAAGGTTCCCCTCAGCGTCCAGTCGGAGATGACTGCCGCGATCGCTGTTTTGGCCCTCAGTGATGAGCTCAAACCCCACCTTCTGAATCTCGGCGTTTTTGACGTTCTGATCCCTCTGACGGAGTCTGAAAGCATCGAAGTGCAAGGGAATAGTGCTGCGGCCCTGGGCAATCTTTCCTCCAAGGGTAAGTTATGAGCAGTTCTGGATGCGTCCCACATTTGCTAATCTGATATAGTCGGCGATTATTCGATATTTGTTCGAGATTGGGCGGATCCCAATGGAGGGATCCACGGGTATCTCAAGCGGTTCCTCGCCAGCGGCGATCCTACGTTCCAGCACATTGCCATCTGGACTCTCCTCCAACTGTTAGAGTCAGAAGACAAGAGACTCATCAGCTATATTGCCAAATCCGAGGATGTCGTGCAGATGGTCAAGTCGATCTCGGACAAGAACATCGAGTCCGACGAGGAGGATCAGGAAGATGGTGAGGGAGAGGTAATTGCGCTGGCACGACGATGCCTCGAGTTTCTTGGTAACGGTCCCCGACAAACGCTCGTGGAAGCTTAATTAATCCAAGCGCCGTCACCCCCTTTAATGATTTATCCTTATCGTTTCCTTTCCCACTCGTCTATAGTTGACCTTGTGTTTTACACATTCACTTTACGTTCTCCTAGGTGTTCAGCGGGCATTTGATTCAGTGTCACTTTCTTGCTTCAGCGAGCATCCGATGTGATAGGAATAATATCGGGATCCGTCCTTGTGGCCGTTTCATCCCCCGGCCTATCTTCTCAAGCTGTATGCCTACATTGTTTGTATGTACTTTGATAAATGCTGTGGCTGTTAGACCAGTTATGGTCGTCTATTTGCTTGCCGTGATACCTGGATTTGTATGTTGCATTAACTACATCCATTGCTACATTGAACTACCGTTTTGTTGCCTTGGTAATTTTCCTAACGGTCCAGCTGGACCCACCGGGGACGTGCTACTAAGATGCTTAAGTGGGTCGAACCCGGTTGGATGCCAGTCGATCCTCAAACGGTTCTGGTGGGTCAGGAATACGTCTCATACTGGCTACTGGTTACCATCCATCCTTCTCATTACCTGTACGAAACGAGTATGCTCTAACCTCATGAATTCAAATTACACCAATATTGCCGTTTTTCAATACCTTCCTTCTTTAACATGTATTGCCACAGATTTGATTTTATGAGGGCTTCGTGCTATCTAAACTATATGGGAGAACCGAGTATTCATAAGAAGATCAATAACACCAGAGAACCCCTGCATTCATCCTTCATTTGCTAAGTTCCGTATCGCGATATCCTTCGTGCTCTGTAGTATATATAGAACTCCAGGAGTCTGTTCTACAGAAGGCTTTTGCCCTATCACCACCAACCATGGTATCATTCAACCTTACATTTACCATTGGCAGTTAAGCCTCGACTAGAATGTGCCGCAGACATCAATACACCACCTCGAAGCAGATAGAACTACCAAATGGTTCCATCATAGAAGTAGGGTAATTTCTCTGCAGGAATACAATAGAAAAGGCTACCTACCTATGTTTACCCTATTCCCCAACCTGGAGAAACCACCCATCTAGTACTCCCCGGATTACTCGGCATCATCCTCTCTAATTTCACGAAGGCGAAACAGAAAGATAAAGAGAAAGAAAAATGATCGGATTTATATTCAGTTCCGTTTCCTTTCTATCCACTGAATCTTGAATCATTAGTCTATAACACATGTTCGTACTTAGCTAGGTCAATTCGCCGTAGAGAGAGAAAGACAGAGTTATGTGTTGATATATGTTGATGGATCAACTAGATATCAGTGGATTTGTAGGGGGCTACCCCTGGTAACAGAATGCTTTTGTGGTTCTGGCATTAGAATTGGTGTGAGATGGATATTGGGAGGGCAAGGACTAATAGCAAGGGAGTCGGTTCTGTCTTCTAATGGCCTACATCCAACCTGGGTGGCTTTTAGGGTTCAGATCCGTGGGTATATACTGGGAAATGAAGATAGCTCGAGTTTTGTTTGGGGGGGAGGGTAATGATATATATTTAGAGCAACGAACCATAGAAGAAAAGAAAAAGAAAGAAAATCCATATAGAAGATCAAACTGAGGGGCAAAATAAAAACAAGAGGTCTGACCCCCTAGAAGATCTACTGCTTTGGTTATATAATAAAATTTATAAAAAATTATATAGTTATAGATATAGATAGATAGTATAGAAGAGAAATATACTGTAGTATATATTTTTAGTTTTAATATAGAAGCTTTTTATGTATTATCTTTCTTATATATAGGTTTATCGGTGTTCGGGACCAGAATTCTGCCTTACCGGCGAGGTACCTGCATAGCTAGACATTAGTAGTTAGGCTCTATCAGGTGGATAGAATTTTGATTGATTGATTGATTGTGATTAAGTGACAGAGGCCATTTTGGAGACAGATGAAGGTTGGTAGTGGATAGGGCAACAGGATGCATGTGAAGTAGATCCACACTTTTCTCCCTTTTCAGAGCGCGTAGATTCGTGAAGACTTGACATGGTATATGCTAGATGTTTTACGTACATCCAAAGTACTTCTAGGCTCGGTTAGACAAACATGGAGACATGAATGTCTATGGTCTCATACCTAGTTCCAAAAGTCAATCCTTACTTCTGAATATCATTGAGAACATCGTTTTTCTAAATAAGCAGTTGCACAGCTACTACAAAGGGTCCACCAACACCCAATCTCAACAATAGCTTCAACACCAACCCTTCAACACGCGTCGAGGGACCCCCTGCTGCTGGCACGTCCAGAGATATGCGACCAGAGCCCAATTACTTTGTCCCGTTGAAGGACCAAAATAATAGTAGACGCTGTTTCCGGAAAAGCTTGTGCCGAAGTTCGACACAGAGGGCACACAAGGGTTCCCTAGAGCGTCACGAGCAGCCTCACTGCGGGGTTTTCTGGGGTCCCCCGAGACGAGCCAACTACAATTGGTGGAGAAATTTTCAACAAGGTGGGAGGACATATGCTTGGCTCGAGATCGTGGAAGATGTGGATAAAAAATGTGCCTTTTTGATGTTTCCTGCAGCCTAAATGGGAGGAATGGGAGGCTTGATCTTTGATGAACTGGCCGAGCTACTGCTAGGAGCAATACACTGAGCGTGTGGTCATCGTGGAGTTTTGATGCAGCGAGTCGTTCAATGATAGCGTCAAGAAAAAGGAACATAACTGGCTCCTTAAGGTATAGGACAGGCAACCTCTTCCTTATCAAGACCTGTCGACTCGGTGAGTCAGTATACGTCGACATCCTGTATTATCCCTTTGACACTGTAATTGAAGCTTGATATGGTCCCGTAGATGCCATAGCTGAGAGGGAATTAGCTTAAAAACTGCATGTTCAGCGCCAAGGGAGCTTCCTTCTCTCGCACCATGCTTGATCCAGAGACGGTCCAATATATTCTACAATTTAGCCTGTTTATCTGAAATGCCGAAGTAGGCAATGCCCATGGGTCATTGCGCAAATGAGAGATACATATAAAATGTCATATCATAATCAACTACCCTGCATCCTAGAGGCAACGATTTCTCTGTGACCCATTCGCAATGAAGCTCCTTGCCCTGGTAACTCTGCTTACTGCTTTTCCCGCACTGAGTGTGGCTGATGATGTTCCTTCTGCTCCTATCATAACTGCATATCCGAAAGCTCCAGGGAACTTCAAACCAGCCCCTGGTCACCAAAAACATGAAGGTAAAGTCTGCCAGGTCGAGCCAAACCTGGTAGATGCTGGCCCCAGTATTCTTGCCGCAGCCCACAAGTGCAACAATGGAGGCACCGTTTTTCTACCCTCTGGTGACTTTGTTATTGCAACCGCATTAGATCTCACTTTCCTGAATAACATTGATTTTGCTATCTGGGGCAACATCAGCTTCAAACAGGATGTCGAGCTCTGGCCGACCCAGGCATTCCAGTATGCATTCCAGACTTCCAGCATGTTTTGGCGCTTTGGAGGCGAAAACGTGAACATCTATGGCGACGAGAAGGGGGTGATTGATGGTAACCCTGTTTGACATTCGGGTCGGTCAAAACGGATGGCTGACTGTGTTTTACTCCAGGAGCTGGCCAGTTCTGGTGGAGTGCGATGGTCCAGAACTCTAGTGTCATGCGTCCTTGCCTGCTGGGCACGGACGGATTGCATCATGCCACCATTTCTGGGCTCACGATGCTCAACCCCCCAGGCTGGTTTAACCTGATTGCAAATTCAACCGATATCCTCGTTAGTGATATGACAATGTTGGTAGGCAGCGCATTACCAGATGCTCCAGCTAAGGTGCGCCCCATCTTTCCTGGCCCCGTCCACTAGACTCTACAGTTAACCAGACCTGGATATAGAACACGGACGGCTGGGATATCTACCGCAGTTCAAATGTCGTCATCCAAGATTCAAGAATTATCAACACGGACGGTATAGCTATATTCTTCCTTGAGCGTATCTTCTTTGAACTAGTTGCTGATAGTACACAGACTGTGTCTCGTTCAAGCCCAACTCAACTCAAGTTGTCGTCCAAAATCTAGACTGCACAGGGTCTCATGGTATTTCTGTCGGTAGCTTGGGGCAATACCAAGGCGAAACAGATCTCGTTGAGGATCTGTATATCTATAACGTCTCCATGACGAATGCAACAGACTTAGCCCGAATCAAGGTCTGGCCTGGTGTTCCTCCCGATGCGTCTGGCTCTACCAGCGGGGGAGGACTAGGTCGTGTCCGCAACGTTACCTATGAACACATGCAAAGCGAGAACAATGACCACGTTATTTCCGTCTCGCAGTGCTATTATACGAAAAACCAGACGATGTGTGATCTGTATCCCGTAAGTACTTACCGATGATAGACAATACAACTGCAGAGAAAAGCTGATCGGTCTTTCGAAGGCGAAACTCGTGATAGAGGATGTGCTTTTCAAGGACTTCAAGGGAACGACATCTGGAAAGTATGATCCTCGCATTGGAGAGTTGACGTGTAGTAGTCCTGATGTAAGTTTTAATTTGCCAGCAAACTGTGCTGTCATCCTGTGATTCTAGGTGTAGTCACTAATAGCTGTTACCTAGGTCTGTCACGACATTTCTGTCCATGATATCAATGTGACTCCGCCTAGTGGGAATTCCCCCGTCTTCAACTGCAACAATATGGGAGATTCAGATCTAGCGGAAATCACATGTGCGTGATTATCGGCGGTTTATATGGAACCTCGTGATTTGAGGATGCTCAAGGTGACAAACGAAAATAACCCGAAGATATATGTTCATACAGCGTGGATCGCTCAGTTTGTAGCAACTAAAAACTGACAGCTAAGGCCTAAGTTCGTAGGAGCTTCTAGACCTTTGGACTGGTTGCAGGGAAATCAAGGTGGACTGAGAAACCTCCGATGAGAGCTGATCAGACTAGAGCTTCGGTAGGCAAATCTACTTTGCTTCTGACCATATTCAAGTATTTCCTATGATGCAGCTCCATGCTACCTAACTTGACCTAATGAATCTAACCCTGCTATTTATTGATGGGAGAAATCAACTATAGGCGCTTCCACATCCCCACCAATGAGGATTGATAGCACCCACACCTGGGAATATATCACAAAAGCCATAAAGAAAGCAAAATATATGTATATATATGTATGTATAATTAGGAATTATGAAATGTATCGGGTCGTAAATATACGTCTTGTCTATATAAGATTCATTTTGAATATAAAGCCTGCGGGTGGCGCACCCATTGGCAGTTCCGTGGTAAGCCGTGGGGCTTTGGGGGTGGGTTAGGGTCTTGCCAAGGGTCTTACACTGGTCATATATGGAGTAAGATGACTTCGCTTAGAGAATCGTGCAATATGGATAGGGTATATCTGAAACACTTATCACTATGGACCTTTCCGAATTGTGCAATACATCCGCACTTCAGCGGGGCGAAATGGTTCTTGGCAGGAGAAACTATGGACATTTTGTAAAGATCGTGACCAGAGGGAAGAGGTTTCACGGTACATGGCTTATCTTTTTCTTTCGTGCTTTTTAGGCAAAATTCATTTTTTATTATGATGTGTCAGGAGCCGACGTGAAGTAGATAAGAAGAATGGGTTGGCACTCTACAGATTACATTTGTCCAAAAACTAGCTTTTCTTTCTAGTTTCTCTTCACTATGAAGGTGCCCTTTTTCCAACTTCTATGCCTAAATGCCGCCTTGGCGAGCGCCCAGGTCGTCTCGGGTGCTGCAGAGGGGTTTGCAGCTGGTGTGACTGGCGGTGGTGATGTATCACCTAGCTACCCCGAAACAAACGAGGAGCTTGTCGCCCTGTTGGAGAGCGACGAGCCCCAAGTCGTCGTACTTACCAAGACCTTTGAGTTCATCGGCACCGAAGGATCTACGACGGAAGATGGTTGCGCACCCTGGGGAACGGGGGAGACCTGCCAACTCGCTATCAACGCTAATGGATGGTGTGGTGACAACCCTGTCGCAACCGTCACTTATGATAATGCTGCCATGAACGGCATCCGTATCAAGTCGGACAAGACGCTTGTTGGTGAGGGAGATGCCGGTGTGCTAAGTGGGAAGGGACTCTATTTTGAGGGTGGTGTTTCCAACATCATCGTGCAGAACATTAAAATCACGAACCTCAACCCTAGGTAAGGCCCCCGGCTACATATCACGCACGCTCTGACCAATTGCTCTAACATGTTACTACAGCCTTGTCTGGGGTGGCGACGCCTTTACGTTCTTCGGCGCTGACCTGATCTGGATTGACCACTGCGAAGTAAGAGAAACAACCCCTGGCGGGGCAAAGGGCTTCATTTTACTCACATTGATCATTAGACCTCCCTCATCGGACGCCAACATTACGTTACCGGCTTCAACCCCAACACCCGCATGACCTGGTCGAACAACTTCCTCAACGGCGTGACCACACACTCCCCAGGGTGCGATGACCACCATTACTGGACGCTGGAGCTGGTCGGCGTTGGGGACGAGATCACCTTCCAAAGTACATTCCCAAGCTTCTGCCTCAACATGATCCATCTGACTGACTATCTTCAGGCAACTATGTCTACCACACCACCGGCCGTGGGCCTGCGCTCTCTGGAACGACCCTCTTCCACGCAGTCAACAGCGTGTGGTCCGGAATCCCAGGACACGCCATTGAGGGCGGGGACCAAGGCCGCGGTGTTTTCGAAGGGTGCTATTTCGAAGATGTTGTCGAGATCGCCCCCGCTGAGCCTGAGAATCAGCTCTTCAGTGCTAGTGACGCAAACGCCGGGTCTTGTGAGTCAGCGTTTGGGCGTGCATGCCAACCCAATGGCTACAGTGGCTCTGGTGCCTTTGACAGTTCTGATACCGGCTTTTTTGGTGACTTTGCTGGGCTGACGATTGCGCCGGCCGGCTCGGCAACGGACGCTCTGGGCTATGTTCCAGATAACTGTGGAATTGGACGTGTTTGAAGATATGAACCTTAAGAGAGAGGTTAAGAGTTGATTATGGCTTGGTATAAGTTGAAGGAATGGGAATTTAGATCGGTTGATGGCCGCTTATTTAGTATTTCATCAGTCATTGAGATATGGGTGTGCTAGAGAGGTTGTGTAGGATGTATTGCCCTTAAGTAGTCTGCAGGAATTCAGACTCAGCTTTGATATCTGTGCTGAGGGAGCTCTAGAGATCACCCAGGTTCCGCCCAGTCCATATCTGAGTATGAAAGTGTACTGTACTCGACTCTACCGAGCAACCACAGAGTGCAACAGCCAGTTTTCTTCTCTTCCTCGGTATTCGTAACCGAACATACTTAAAGCAGCTCTACGCCATGTGAAGTTTAATATGGCACAGTATAACGGATTATCTTCAATAGTCTTGACAGATCCGTTGTCCCCTTTTATTACCTTCCATTCAGCTATGGAACCTGTCTGACAACCACTGACGTAACAAGTTCAGGTTCAAGACACAGAGCACACACTCTCGCCATTCGGACCACCATATCTACACCCTGGCAGAAGCCTGCTCAATAGCGGCAAGTTCGACACTTTCTTTACTCTTCGTTGGCTGAACATCCTCACGTTCCAGCTTCTGCTCGTGCAGCATAGCAGCACCTCTCTGCACGTGGCTCGTCCCACCAAAGAGGGTATCCATTTCTTCGAGAGGCACTTTCTTCGTTTCGGGAATGAGGAACCATACAAATACCGCTAGAAGGACGTTGCAGGCCATGAAGAAGAAGAATGATTTTCTGTGCCACACCGTGTTAGTACCTGCAAAAGGGGTGAATAGGATGGGGCACGGGGGAAGTAGCTTACAGTCCCTCTTTCTCGTAGAAGATTGGGAAGAATTGTTGGAAGATTGTGTTGGCAACACCCTGCATCTGGGAACACATACCAACTGCCTGAGCTCGCACATTCATCGGGAACACCTCTGCTGTGTAGATCCATACGGTTGCGCCCCAGGATGGCTTATAGAAGAAAGCAAAGAGGAACATGAGGAAGACGATAGCGATGCCAACGGGTTCGGTCTTTGCGCCTTCCGGTGTGGTGGGGGTTTCCAGACCAACGAGGGCTGTGATGAGCATGCAGATGGCCATACCGGTAGCACCAACGACGAGGAGGAATTTGCGGCCGAAGCGGTCGACAGTCCAGGTGGCATTGAGCGTGAAGAGGATACCGAATGTTGCATTAAGCGCATTGATTAGGTTGATGGTATCGCCATTGGTCCAGATCTTCTGGTAGATAGTAGACGAGTATGAATTGAACGTGCCTTGGCCGGTGAGTTGCTGGCCAATGTTTAGTGCAAAGGTGAGAAGAAGGCGCTTGCGGACACTAGCGTCCTTGAGTAGAGTCATGTATGCTCTCTTGCCGCTGTCAAGTGCTTCCCGTTCATATTGAATGGCTTCGCGAATGGTAGCCAGTTCATTGTCGATCTCCTCATCTGTATCCCGGACCTGCTGGAGAACCTTTCGAGCGCCTTCCACATCGCGCTTCCGTTGGACAAGCCAACGAGGTGACTCAGGCATGAAGGGAAGTTGGCAGATGATGATGGTTGGAAGTAGTAACTGAAAGATGACGACCATTTTCCAATCCCAATCACCCAGCGTATCCCGGTGCTTCCCTGCAGCGTAGTTGACCCAGTAGGCGACAAACGAACCGACTGAGTAGAACATCTGCCAGAAGGCCATGACCAGACCACGGATATAGGAAGGTGTGACTTCCCCGATGTAGATGGGACCGGCCGCTGGAGAGGTTTAGCTGTTGTACTTGACAGGGGCGAACTGGCGATTTACCGATAGCCAAGGCTTGTCCACACCCAATAAGGACACGGCCGGCCATAAAAACCGGAACTGCGTTATTGGCGGGAGGGAAGCATTGCAGGAAGGTCGCAATAATTGTAATAAAGCATCCAATGCCCATTGCCCAGCGACGGCCCATGTAATCAGCCTGGTACAGGTCAGTCAGTGTCTATAGAAAGACACCGAGTTTAGTTTCTTACCAGTGGACCTGCGAAGAACCAGCCTGTAATAATACCACCAATGGTATACACCGTATTCATTAAGCCAAGCATGTAACTGTCCTGCGATCGAGTCAGAGACAAGCCTGCGAGGATATTGAGACGCATACGGGGTTGTCAAAATAAGCATGCCAGTTATCGGAATTCTGTACGGAATTGAAGACGGAGGCATCATAGCCCATCAACACCATGCACCCGGCCGCCACCAGGCAAATATACCTGCTCCCGTTAGATATGATGCGTAGCGAGTTGAGCTGTGGATGTTCGTACCAGTTGTAGAGTCTCGTCTTGTGGACCATTGTGTCGCAAGTGTATGGCAAGTATCGGCTGTCAGGCGGGTGAAATATGGAGGAATTCGTCCGTCTTTATTTTATGCTCCAGGCCCTTCCTATCGTAAACTCATATCTATTGGTCTAGCGTCATGTGAGGCTAAGACGAGATCTATGAAGTTCAGCAAAGCTATATCGTGATTAATTGGAGGAATCGCGAGCATTAACTACCACCAGTAGAATCAAATAGTGGTATAGATTTGCACATTCATGCTAAAGAGCTACCAGTTTCCAGCGTCCGCAGATGGCCAAAATGCATCAGGGAAGCGTAAGTCGAGCCCTTCGCCGGATTCAACCATTTTACCCAGAAGAGGCTTCTAAACAGGCTAAATCTAGATATACGAATCCTGGAGCTGGCCTAAGACCATCGAGATCTAGCGATCCGAGGGCAGGCTTTGGTCCTCGGTTGCTGATCCAGACGATGCGATTCGTGCCCGCCGAAGGATGCGGCCATGCGGACAGCATACCAAGACTTTTGGTTCTTGGGTCCGGATCCTTTGAGGTATGAGTGAATTCTGCTTTTAGCTCTGCCCGTGTATGAGACCCGAGCATGTTCCACAAGGGTTGGATCTATTGAATACGGCGGCCAAGCTCAAGTCGAGAATTTTCCTTCTCGTTAAACCAAAGCTTCAATCTTGTGCTATACGAATAGACATCATGTTGTATAAAGATTGAAGGAAAGGTTATAAGCAGCTTTCGATTTGAATGGCCATCCTCAGAAAGGTCCCATCTTAGACAATATATATCGTGTCATACATATGATATACAAATGGTATGCAATGCAGACTACCACCACTGGATCCGTTGATCAATCCAGCCAACATTGCCCGGCCTACCTTCCTCGGTTAGGAACACTTTTGCCGGCGAGTTATACCCATTCCACGTTTCTTCATCTAACAGCACACTATAATTGTACGTTCGCCGCGCTGCAACACCCCATCCAGGCCCAAGATTCTCATACTCTCCCATGAGCGTCTGCTCCGTAATGGGCGCCTCCCAAAGCACGTATCCACTATCTCGAATTGTATCGTCTTCATAAGTCCCTGCAAAGATACTCCGATGTCCACTATTCCAGGGTCGACCTAGGGCACACTGTCCCTCTTGCTCCACTGCAACGGAAGCATTCACAGCCGTGATGGTAGAATCATGCACATACACACCGAATTTATTGGCATACGTAGTATTCGTCCCCTTCCACGCCGTGATGCCGCCTCCACATCCCCGAAGAACCAGCTCACATCGTTCGACCCATGCGGTGCCAAACCCGTACAGGAAATCAGTCTGCCCGGCGACGATGCTCGAGTGGAAGTAAGCGTTCCCCAGTTTGCCAACGAAAACCGTGTCCTGGTAACTGTAGAACCCGGAATAATAGAACCCGCCGTTCGCGCGAGAGAAACTCAACGCATGTGCTGGGCCGGCCGACTGTTCGGCGTAGACGTTACGAAAATCAATGTTGTAGGTCCGGAAGTCGCTACACCCGAAGGGCGTACCGGGCGGGACGGGGAGTCCTGCTGGCCCGGACCCTGTGAGGCTTGCGTTGAGGGTCGGCGCAACGATGAGAACACTGGTGTAGACATTGTCGGTGTAGATTCCTTGCTCGGTGGCTGCAGCCCACTCGACGTGAACAGAGTTCGTTGAGGCATTGTGTGGGCTGTTGGATTCGCCTAGCAGTGTCAGAGGCCCTGGCCGGGTGATATTAAGTTGTTCGGTGTAGGTTCCGGAAAGGATGAGGATTGTTTGGTTCGTGTCATCGTGCGGGAGGGAGTCAATGGCACCTTGGATAGTGCGGAAATGTGCCTGTTCATGGGTGGCGGAGACGAGGACTGTACTCTCTGGACAACCATCAAGGGGGTTTGCTGCCGTTGAGGCTTGACATGCTTCTGGGGATGAATAACCTCCTTCAGATGGGTACCCCCAGGCCAGAGAGCTAGTGCATATCCAAATACAAAAGAACCATGAAAAGAGAGGCATGGCCATGACATGTGACTCAATCTATCTCCCCGTTATGGATGTTGATGGTACCACGTTTTTACACGTCCTCATTCTCGCGTGGAGCGGCATGGTCGTTCAATCCTTCAAAGATGAGTTTAGACGAACTTGCCTGTTTTTCAGAGGGGTTGGCTTTTACCGGTTTATCCTCCGCCTAATTCAATAAACTCCCTGGGAGACCTCTAGCATAGAAGTAGCCTTGCCTCGGGATATTCATATAGTTTGGTACTGAGCCTCGGACTAATCCAAGACTATATTCCACCAACCATATTCTCTCCACATCTCTAAGATGCCACCCTATTGTCCTTCTATGACGCCATCGGACAGATTGGCTAAGAGACTTCCGTCAATAGTAATTTGCTTTGGAGATTATTACTTCTGTTGGAGATGTCTCATGAACGTCATCTGAATTCCAGTACTGATGACCAGATTTGTGTCTTCAAGCCTCGGATTGATCTCGACACAATGTCCATTTCTTCCTACAATAGGTACAGCTCGCAGTAACCCTTTTGAGCTGCTGAATTTATGCAAAGACCGGAGCCATCGTACGTAGGGTTTGGTTCTTCGGGGTGACAGGCTTGAAATGGATTACTTTGAGCGCAGTCTTGTATAGCATTGAGAGTCATGGTGTCCATTCTATAGGAATAAATTAATGCCATATGGAACGCCGATTACCCTTCGTCTTCCACAAATTTAGCACTCAAATACTTATCTCGATTCAATTTCAAAATCCCGGAAGGTCACAGTACTGCCATCACCAGACGAAAATATCCCGTAAACAGTTCCTGTGAGTTCGTTAGTATACAAACAATGGAATAGGGGTAGACCCTTCTATGTACCTGTGAAATCATCACCGCTCATAATGGAGCAAGGCACCTCTCCCAACATTATGTCTGTTGTCGCAACATTGGCAAAGCAAATCTGGGCTCTGAATTTATATGTTTCGACGCTTGATATTATCGACAACCGAATCGATGCCGCGTCCTGTACCGGATGTGAAGACAGCGTGGCCAGCGACTCTCCAGCTTCTTGAACGACCAGCGCCAAAGTCGAGTCGTGGGTCCTATACTGAATCACCGCGTATCGAAATACATCCTTGTAGAGCGTCAATCCATAGGATACATCTTTACTGGCCACACTGCTCAATAGGATTGTAACACTAGCGGTAGAATCCAGACTTGTCTGTCGCCTTCCAACAAATGTCATCGTCCCATTTGGCGTCCTCAAGCCCGCGTCAGTAGCCGTAAGGATGATCTGATTCCCGTCCTGGCGATAATTCTCCAAGTGCGGTGTTCGTAGATACAAAGTTGTTGGCGACTTTATATCAACGCCCACAGACTGCTTCCACCCAGCCTTTGTGGCAACTTGCCTTCCAGTCCCCTGCTCAATCTCCACGTCCTTGAAAACAGGAAAGTTTCCATCAACCCACTCAACACTTGTCAGAAACGTCTCCCTTCCCAACGGGTAAGAGCCCCCATACTCCCGCCTCGCGAGCATAACACACCACCATTGCCCATCCTGATCCTGGACGAGGTCCCCATGTCCAACGCACTGGACGACTCCATTCGGCCCTTCAGCCGTCAACACGGGGTTCGCTGGATCGCTTTCAAACGGACCCCAGATGCTTCGTGACCGAGCCATAGTAATTTTATGTCGAGCGTGAGTCCCACCCTCCGCGATCAGCAGGTAGTACCATCCATCCTTGTGATAGATGTGTGGACCCTCGGGTACTTTTCCTGTTGCACCGGACCAGATATCCCTGGCCTCGCTGAGGAGCTGTCCCGTAGAAACATTAATCTCAGCCTGCCGGATCACAGTCGCAGGATTCTGGTTATATCCATAGATCCAGCTCCCCTGGACATAGACCCTGCCATCCTTATCGAAGAAGAGACTTGGGTCTATACCATGGAAATCAAAGTAGATGAGCTCGCTAAAGGAGTCTGGATTTGAGAGGTCCGTCGCGGTTATGATGAAGTTCGACGGGTGGAAATCCGTGCTACTTGGCATATCGGGTGCGCCGGTGAGGTTTGTGCAAATAATGTAAAATACGCCGTCATGGTACCGAATGGTTGGGGCATATATACCTCCTGTGAAGATTTCACGGCGGGATGCGTTGTTTATCTTTGTTGTTGCTTGATTAAGGGAGATTTGGGACGGTCGATTGATAGCGTTCCCGATGAGTTCCCAGTTGATCAGATCCTTGGACTTGTGGATCGGGATACCCGGGAAGAATTGGAAGCTGGAATTGGCCATGTAGAAGGCATCCCCTACGCGGATACATGATGGATCTGGGTAGAAGCCGGGGATGATGGGGTTTGTGAAGGAGGGCATATTGTACAGGTCTGATGGATAAGCAGTTCTTCAATTTCAGGTGTAGGCCGTCGTGGGAGTCTGTCGATAAAGCTTTTTTGGCTTTATTAGTATCTAAAATATAGGTCGTCTAGCTAGGTTGGCATTAGCCTGAATCGTTGAGATTACCAATACTCCCCGAGATCTGGTTGGACATGACTCGGTTATGTTGGCTAATGCTGATCGCCTACGAGTGTTGGTTTTCTTGGCTCAGTGACCTTAAAACTTGATCTAACCTATGATTATCCACCAATGAAATACATATATCCTCTTATAGACATCTAGATCAGAAGACAGGGAGATAGACCTACCGAAACACCCAAATAGAGCAATGACCAATGATGAATAATGAATAGGAAGAGCCAAGAAACCTAGTAGTAATCCAGAGGCGCAGACGAGGTATAGCTCTCCGGGTTGATCATTGATTGATGTTCGGCCGAAGTTGGAATTAATTTGTACAGAGCGGAATGAGATATAAAGTGGGAAGATGATGTTCCGGGAGTGTAAACGTCGTTCAACCCTTTATTAACATCCATAAGATGATGGAGTTGCGAAGTCCCCTCGTCCACAGCCATGGCATAGCGCGCCTAGGGACTGGTGAACCGCCATTATAGCCCACTAACGGAAAGGTATGGACCATAAGACCAAGGCAGATAGATACTTTAGTGCCGTTCAGGGCAGATCGACCACCAATTCTTGGAAGCGACGGTCTCCCCTTACCCAAGATCTACCGTTATTCGGTATTCGAGTATGTGAGTCCTAGAAACTGTGCTAGTCTCTCATGAGAAACGTCTATATTCTTCAGTACATGCCATGTATATTCCAAGGCCAGGAAGGGACCGGGGTCCCAAAGGCAAAGCCTATCAGCTATAAAAGCCGACAAGCACATGAACGACCAACTAGGACTGTCCTGCTTCCTAACACATCTACTCAATTGTACTCTCCAAAACACCATATGGCGTCGATATCGTGCCTTACACACCTGATCCTAACATGATCCTCAACATTTTAAGTAAAAAAAAAGGGAAACTAGTTCAATTCCTAGTATGTTGATTGCGTTGCATCAATCTATCAACATAGCCGTAGGAAGTAATCGCTGAGGAAGAACAACAGCGCTAGGCCTATTCAGCAGCGTCAACATGTGGGCACCTGGCACAAAGTTGCCCTACGCGTTCCCTTTGTGACTTCGTGGGTATGATAGCTATTATAACCCCTACAAGCATTTCAGCAGGAAGGAGTTCAACACCGGTCGCTGAACACCCTGTGGTTGGTGATAAATGCCCAGTTTGCAGCAAGCCCGCTAACCATGTCTTATAACATATAGCATATCTAACCCCTACGAATTACCAGACTTTGATAAATCCAGCTTTGCGCTTACGGCACGAAGTAGATGCTGGGATCTTTATATTACCAGTATGTTTCTAGAACACTTTTCTTTTCACTCTGGGGCCACCAGACTGTGTTGTCAGTCTACCTCTAGCGAGGGTAACAGGCACGGAATCCAGGGACACGAGAAAACGTCAGCCAGATCTAGGAAAGCATTAAGAATAGGACAAGGTCTTTGACGAAGTGACAGATATGAGAATTTGGTCTACGTCAATGCATAAATAATCACCAAGAAGCTCATACGGAAAGAGCGGCTCCTCCTGTTCATCCAGCGAAGTTCGCTGGTCAGGACACCATTCTGCTAGATGCGGAATACCCTCCTTTACGGGGACTACTGTCGTAATCGTTAACTGACGTCGATAGACTAGAGTATGCAACACTAATAATCCATAGACCAAGCAAGAATTTTATAGAGAGAGTAACCTAGTAGCTGAGCCGCTGCGCCTCACATTCCCGGAATCCTTTTGCGAAGATGTTCTATTGGACCACGTTGCATTCGGGCTAGCGCATTAACCAAACCCCTTTAAGTATATTGACCGGCGCAAAAAAGCTCCAACTGAAGGAGTTCAAAGAGGGGCCGGGTATAAGAAGTATTTAATATAAATCGTACGCTGGTGGTCAACTTAAACCTAAGTTGTTGCAATTGCCTCAGGTATTATGACGTTGCGATCGATTTCAGGGGACATAAAACCCCCCAGATTTCGAGTTGTCATTGTCGGCGGCTCAATCGCTGGCCTGACTCTTGCCCATGCTTTAGCTGCCTACAATATTGACTTTGTCGTTCTAGAGGCCCGTGAGGAAATCGCTCCAAATGTTGGCGCAAGTATTGGTTTCACCGGTAACGCTCATCGGATCCTGGACCAACTCGGTGTGTGGGATGAACTTGCCGAACTCGCAACCCCCATCGTCAACAACTACGTATGGAACGATAAAGGTCATCGGCTTGGATACACGGAAGCCTTCAAGCTATCGCAAGTTCGGTTGGTTCCATGATCCTCCAGTTTCGTAGTGTATCCTGTTGCTAAACACATGGTAGCCATGGATACCCAGTCATTTTCCTTATGCGACAGCAAGCACTGGACGTGCTCTGGAATAAGCTGCCAGACAAGAGCCGTGTTCTAGCTGGTAAAAAAGTGGTTAAGATGGAGCAATCCTCCACACAAGCGACGGTGCAGTGTCTTGACGGGTCGACCTATACGGGTGATATCATCGTCGGCGCCGATGGCGTACATAGTATCATCCATAAAGAGATATGTCGAGAAATGGAAATAGCGAAGCTAAGTGATGTATTGCTTTCTGAAAATAAGAGTATATGCACTGATTGAGGGTACCCTGCTTCAATGACTTCTAACAATCGATATAGAGATGGTCACGCAATACCGAGGTATCTTTGGCATTTCAAACTCGGTTACAGGGATCAACGAGGGGGAGATGCACAATGTCTTTGTAAAGGGGGCTTCTATCCTTACCATTGGCTGTAAAGACCATGTGTTCTGGATAGTTGGAATCAAGATGAAAAGAACATACTATGCCCCAGAAGCACCTCGTTTCGATCAGTCGCAACTAGAAGATGACCTTGCATTTCTGATGAACAAATACGTTTGCGCAGGAGTTCAATTTAAGGCTGTATATCAACAAACTATTCGATGCAGCCATCTGCCCCTTGAAGAAGGTATATATGCGCGATGGAATTGTGGAAGGGTAGCTTGTATAGGGGACTCGGTTCACAAGGTACGATTATTCAGCCTATTTGATATGACTTCAATTGGCTCTTTCGGCTAATTAGGTATTAGATGACTCCCAACCTTGGTCAAGGAGGATGCTGCGCTATAGAAAGTGCCGCAACCTTGGCCAATGCAATAATAGACATTGTGCAAAGCCCGGAAAAACAGCAGCCTCCAAATATCGAAACCAGACTGGACTCGTGGGCAACTGCGAACAAGCCCAGGATGAGGCTTATTTGTACGTTGTCAGAGATGGCGATTCGGATGCAATCGCTAGACAATGTGGTCTACGAGGTTACTGGCCCAATCTTTTCCAAGTACTATATGGACACCTTTGCAGATCTCATCTCTGACATGGGCGTGGGTGGAGAATGCATATCTTTTCTACCTCTACCCAAACGTCAAAGCACCGGGACGATGCCATTTGGGAAGCGTCACTATATTGGGTCCCCGATTATACCATTTAACCGTCTGCTTTGGAGCATCCCGCTTCTGATTTGCTTCTCCTTAAGCGTGATTATGTCTCCGGGGAAGACCCCAGCTTCGAGCTCTTGGGACTTGTATTTTGCCATTGCAGACCTGGGAATTTTCCAGGCTATTTGGGCCCTGGAGAGCGTAAGACTTTGCAACTCCATAACCTTCATGAGCTTGTACGTCTTCTTCACCTAATATTAATGGGATACTCAAAAGCTAATCTCAGCATCACCCCCAGGCACCTTCCAATTTCCATACTAGCCCACTCAAGCGTAGGGTTATGGAGAACAGTGCCGGCTTACTTTACCTTCTACTACCTGTTCTCTGCATCAAAACGTCTCATTCCTGACAGCCGTTGTATACGATTGTCATATGCCAAGTCGATCATCCCCGCGCTGATAGTTGGCTTCTACGTACCGTCATTATGGGTTGGGACCTCACAATGGTCTTCCTTTCAGTACCTCCTTACACCGGTTATTTTTAGCTTCCTGCATCGCTTCCTGGCCAGTTATATACAGGATACGACTGTCTACGACAGAATAAAACGTCCAACAGCTGATCTGCCATGGGTCAGGGCATCTTGTGTTTTGACCGTTTTAATTTCGGGCGGCATCTCTATATACAGACATCTGGAGGTTCCTGGCCAGGCTAGATTGTTACAATCTCTGTCTTTGGGGGGAGGTTTAAACGCCCAGACAATAGGTATTGGCAGCGCAATGATCTGGCTTATCGTGGAGTTGAAAGATGTGAGTCAAGAGAAGAAACAACATCTACCTTGGTTATATATAGCTATGGCTCTTCCTCTGTGCCTTATCCTACTCGGACCAGCAGCAACATTTGCCTTGGGATGGGGTTTCCGAGAAGATATCCTGGCCAGAGTGTAAAGAGAGAAAGTCACGACGAATCCTGTCGTCCCTTAAGACACATGAAGTGGCTTTATAATAGGGGTTTGAGATCATCCCTAGATCATGGCTCATCCACTATTCGACCGCATTTAATCTTCCCGCCCACTCAGCCGTCTTTAGGCAGCAGGTTAAATGCGGTCGAATAGTGGATGAGCCATCTACCCACTAATACCACTGGTTGAAAGGTTGGGTGCATGTGAGTTGGGTGATGCTATATTATGTTACGGGGTGAGTAGAAGCCCCTGAGTATTTTGACCATTGCTGGAATTTCCCTCTGCTGTCCTTGTATATGTTCCACGATTAACACTAGAGTAGTTATTAAGACCGATCCTTACACAAAAATACATGAGGAAAGACTCACTATAGAACGTGCAATACCATAGACAGTGGAAGTGCACCCGACCCAAGCTGGTCCCCTTGTTGGGAATGTTGGTGGCTGAGCACTTTGATTGCCGCGTCGACTCACAGGGGAGAAGAAAGTTTGACTATGAATCTAAGCGAAGTGGTCCAAATGATATTGATCTGCGATGGAAAGTTCAGCCAAGTGGAGTACGTGGCGCAAGTGGCGCATGTTCCCAGCTGAATTGTGGGCCCTACTAAGCCGCATACAAACTCCTGCAAACAAAGCGCCATGGCCCTTCATATATAACCAATGTTCTGCCTATTGCGAGTCAACTACAAATTTTCTTCTCTTCACCCCTTCTCAATCGCAACCTCCTTCATTGTAAAGAGCGTGTATAAGTTCCTAGTTGAATCTTACAACACGGCGAGTCAAAACAGAACTAAGTGTCAACTAGAGCGCAAAATATATCTCCTTTGACTACTAGTCCAGCTGTCATAGGTCTAAGTCAGGATCTCCTCTCTACTCCTCTCCAAGTCCATCGCGGGTTCCCTGAACGATGAACTTATGCGATGTCTGTCAAACCATCGATATCCGAGACCTCTTGCAGTCTTTCCACAATTCGGAAGCCTTCTCGGTCAAGGTCTTAGAGAGTCCGGACCCATATCTTTCCTCCACACCGCACTTCCAGCCTCAACACACGAGTATCACGGCTCTCCAAGATGCCAGTAAATCTGGCTGTGAGCTGTGTGACATGATCTGGGCCCATTGCAGAATACGATCTTGCGACCATTCACCTTTTGGCTATGGGGCGGATAAATGCCTGTGTCAGCAATATCGAGGGCCGCTTCGCTTTGTCATCTACCAAGGGATCTATGATTCGTACCCCCAGTTGACGGTGGTAGCGATGTCTGACAACCCTAAGCCCAACCGTCCGGACGGGACGTGGATTGCTCAGTTAGATATATGTCTTGCAAAGGGTAAGTACCCGGAGGCTCGATAGATGCGAGACTACTAGCTAATGTCAAAAAGGCGCAGAGATCCCGGAAGGGGACACACATCTGCTGGAACGTCTCGCCCGGAATGAATTGCCCTCAGATCTGCGCTCCGAGGAGTGTCTCTCTCTGGCTGCGGGCTGGCTAGACAAGTGCTCGCAGGAGCACGCAGACTGCGATGTACACAACAACAAACCCACCTCCCTTCCCACACGTGTCATCGAGGTCGGAGATCCGAGCACACCGCCTCATTTACATGTCAGTGGGGATGGTGAAACCGGGAAATGGGTGGCTCTGAGCTATTTCCGAGGCGCAGACTCATCCATCACTCTCAATGCCTCCTCATATAACGATCTCCGCAGCGGACTGCCACTGTCCGACTTCCCACCTATAGTACAGGATGCTGTACTCGTGACACGGGCACTAGGAGTCCGTTACTTATGGGTCGACTTCCTCTGCGTCTTTCAAGATGACACCAATGACCTGGCGATTGACGCGTCGAGAACGAGCCGCGTTTATAGCAATGCGGTTGTCACCATTGCCGCTACGAGCGTGGAAACAGTGAACGACGGGTTTATAGACAAACGGGAACCGCATTTTAACTGCGCTTTCCCTTGGCGCCGACATGATCATCCCGATAGCATCAAGGATGGTTGTCGCACGTACCCCGTCTTCTTTCGAAAGGGTAGAACCCCTCTCAACAAAGACCGGCCGAGGGATTCGCGTTGGGCCACCAGCGGTTGGACGCTCCAGGAAGAGCTGCTGTCGAAACGTCTCTTGTATTATACGAAACAAGAGATGATCTGGCAATGCCGCGCAGGGCCAGCTACTGAACCAGCAGAGGAGCTCAACTATTCTCCAACCCTGTTCTCCAAGGTAAAAGAGCTTCTCGCTGGCTCAGGTAGTTCCGAAGACGCTAAAGGGTCCGCCCTAGCTACGTACAAGGTTTGGTACGAGATACTACAAGAATATACCAGACGAGATCTCACTTCTAAGGATGATCCTTTGCCGGCGATCGCGGCAATAGCGGAGTCCTTCCAAACTCAGCTGGACGAACAGTATTGCGCGGGATTATGGAGGAACGATCTCTTATTTGGTTTACTATGGAACATTCACTGTAGTAGCGGTGGTTCGGGGCCGCCTGGTAAAATGCTTCGGCGCGCCCTGCTTCGATTTTTGAGCTACCAAGACAAACATCCTACACTACCTGCTAGGAAAATACCAGCTGGCGTTTCCAAGGATCGCGGGGCGTCTTGGAGCTGGGTAGGAGCTGACGATATTGCTGGGATAACCTGGCCACAGGAGAGTGGTACCTTCGACTACCTTGCAAAGGTCGTTCATGTTGAGACGCGCGACAAGCTTCACGACGAATTCAGCTCCGCGGAAGGCGTGGTACTAACCTTGGATGCACCATATCGGAACCTCCATTTGAGACTCGGTACCTATTTGAAGTCCCCGGGGAGCCCTGCAGCTTTGATACAGAGAGCCTTAACACGACTCAGTCCTTTGGCACGTACGAGGAAGTTAACGGAGATCGCCCTGACGAGGCCAGACTACCTCGCATCGACATCAACCAGCGGCTCCGTCATCGTTCCGAGCAGCAGCACGGAATTCACACTGGTCCAGATTGCAAAGACGAGTATAGGGCCTCGGCCCGTGCTTTATGTTCTCGTTTTACAGCGACAGAAGAGAGACAAAGCCAACAGTGCGGGACCACAACGTTATCGTAGAGTTGGTTTGTTGCGGCTTATGCCTTCACAGCCGGACAATGATGACTATATAGGGGAGGCGATGACGGATCTGTTAGAGGGTGCTGCGTATCGTGAAGTTACCAAGAAGGAGTGGCCTGTTGCGACCTTTGTCATCGACTGAGTGTAATTTGTGAACTCCAATACATCGTGTCAAAAGTTCAATACCCAAATCTGCATTTCTCTTACCTTTAGCCGATTTTTGCTTTGTTTTTGGACTATAATAAACCTTAAATATAAGCCACTTCAATATAAGGAGTTTACCAGGTACCGGAAATTAAAATAAATGTCTAGATTAAATCCCCCATCCCAAGTAGAAAGAGACCTTCATATAGGAAAATCTTATAATTATGCCAAGCTTCCTATACAAAGTCCCTTACGAAGAGATATCGTAGGTCCATCCAATTAATTCAAAGGTTCACTCGGAAAACAAAGAAAAGAAAAGAAAAAAGGTCGGCTGTGGATTCTCTAAAGCACAAAGAACAATTATTGATAGTAGTCAGTCAATTGTGCAGTATCTGGTACTGTGGTAGTCCTCGTAAACCGAAGAGAAGGTCATCGGATCTGGAGTCCTCGGTAAATTCTATACCATAGCTTTCTCTTCGTCTGTGCTGAACAATGGGCACCAAAGGAACGATTTTCGTGTAAGTGTGATTGGAGGATGAGCATGGAAAGCGCTGACCTATATAATTTATATGGATCTAATATGGTTGGCATTTCAAGAGCTACTGTGTAGAAGACTAAGTTAAGCTAAGATATCAAATTTCTTGATACATACATATCGAGGTAATAATAACGTAAAGAGATGACGTGTTAATGCTGATTTATATATAGCTTACACCAAGGAGAGGCTTTGACAACCTGTATATACAGCCTTTGAAGTTATGCAGGGTAGAGCTGAGTGTCGTATTACTGTCATCTTTTAGCACATCTCTGTTTCTTCTTACGACACCGTATGATATATTATGGAAGCTACAAGGGGGATCTACCCTGGAGATCGAGGGTGGAGAACCAATGGAATGGACACCCTCCAGAGCCGGCTCACCGGTCATGCCTTGGGAGGCATTGGTGCTCGTTTGTGTATTGAACATTATGTAGAGCCAGATATATGAGGAGCAGTCTAGTCGATCACAGGGCGTGAATGTTATGGTTTAATAATACCAGCACGTTGAATATTATCAGGGATATGACATATCGTACATATCGTATACCCGAGGAAAGTGTTATGGATGTGACCCTATAGGAAGTAGAGCCCGATTTAGTACCGCGACCCTGAATAGATCAACTGGACTGGCCAGCTATATACCGAATATATGGTTCGTAATTGACTTTACAGTCTCAGGTCACTTTTCCGACGCCGAGACAAACTCGAAACCTTTCAGACCATTCCCCACATCATCGGCATCCTTCAGTACAATCTATATGCCGCGAGCAGGGCAGGTCAGCGGTATGTTTACGTAGCGTAAAAAGAATAGGAGGGAATAAGACAATAAAATAAACATACCTTGAAGTCTTCACTGACCACCCAGACCTTTTTGGTCGTATCTTCACGAATGCTAGTACACGCCTAAGTCAGTTCCAACTTCCGTCTAGGAAAACTGGTAAGATCATCTGGATATCGCCTACGTAATTCCGGGGCGATTATGGTTTGCCTCTTGTTTCCATTCAGTAGGGCGTTCGTCCGCAAAGACCAGCTCATCATCTTTAAGAATCAGTGCATTTTGTTTGAATACGAGTACAAAATCTTCCTCAGATAGGGCTGCAACGTCGAACTGGCAGGATCCATATTTGGTTAGTATAATTGTTATTACTACAAGCAGAGACGGGAACGACTTCCTTACCGGGGTGTCAGGTTTTTGAGAAATTAAAATGAGGGAGTCCCCATCCGATGACGGAGATAGATAGAAATCCTGTAGATCACTTGATCTCAAATAGTGAGGGCCAGTTGTCGCTGACATGATGATATGTGTTTGTTAAGTTCAATTCACGTAAAAGATCCTTAATGTAAAAACAAAAGAAACACAAAGGGAAGAGCAAATCTGTGGTGAGGGAAGATTAAGAACAGAATAGAAATTATGGAATCAGGAAGCTGTGTTTATATCCCTCCCTGGCTCCTAGTGCTTCAGTCAGGTGAGCCATGGCTGGTATGTTACTTGCGTCGCTTTCCGTGGAAGAGTTATGGTGACATAACTGCTGTTACATTTACTCCGATCTGCTGGAGTGGAGCTGATAGTCCAGTTCCAACCTCTGCAACACCCAGCACTACGTCATATCTTCTTTCGATTATTCTGCTTTTCTAATGTCACCGACTCCATTTTCCGGGAGCAGTCAAATCATCGGGATTTTTGCTGCAAATATGGTTTGCACCAATGCACCTGGGCTAGACAAGTCCGGATACAGATCATTTTTGACGTCAACATTGACATCGAGAGGCAAGTTTGGACTCAGAATCGCTTGTCCAGGCGTGGCATGTCATGCATATACTAAGGGTTAAGCACCGCTCTGGACGAGAAGTTGTACAGACCAGCACCGCACGGACCGCTGTTAGGCTTCGGTTCTCGGCACCTCCCTTTCAACCGGTTATTTTCCAGGGGATTGCGCGCGTATCGCTGGCCAGGAAAAGGAAAAACGAGATCGATTAACACTAACTAGTAAACTCTGGTCAGAACATGCAACCAGTACTAATCATAAGTTATCGGTCAGGTATCAAAGCAACTCATGATGTATTCCGTAGCGGCCGAACTATGTCAAAGTCTGCTGTAAGCAGGGTAACATTTCCCCTAGGCCAGAAACTCAGCTTGTGATCACAGCTGATAGTGATATCATGACGCTTCCTCCTGCATGCGTTGCCAACTGTCCCAGTTACCCTTCCGGCAACTGGAATCATTCCCACCTGTCATGTCTGGAAGCCGGCGTCACGACTGCACACTCGGACCCTTCCGCTCTTGGCGGAATCTTCTTTTCCAAATTTTGATTGGTTCAACCACACCTACACTGCCTGTAAGGCTGCCTTAAATATGTTGACGCATTGACGCGCAAGATACCTTCAGTCGTCTCTTCCAGTGGAGGAGGAGTCGTAAGAACGGGGGAAGTCAAGAGAGATATATCTCATTCCCAAGGTGCTTTATCTACCTTTACGCCGAAGAACCCCAATACAATACTATACAATAGGGTTTCTGTATAGAATATCTATATCCGAGTAGAGTTTTATAAAGCGACTTGAATATAAGAAATTTATGAACCCAGCTACATGGATTCCTTATATCCGGGGTTTCCTGTCGTCATTTTCTCAACCCAAATTATGTTCAGAAACTAACAATTCCTGATGATGATGGTAAAAAAAGTACTCTATATATGATACCTTGAACATATAAGATATATTATACATAAAAAATCAATAATTTATTTAATTAAGTTAATCTAGACATATTGCAAAGTACTAAGTATTTACTCTGGAATTCCAGGTAGAGAGGACTGCCTAATCTCGCCAACGTTACCTAGAAAACTCTAGCCTAGTTAGAATATAGCTTAACTTTAGTCTGGTGTTGCCTAATTTCACGACTGTCGGTGCCTAATTTAGGGTTGGCAGTCTCTAGGGCTCGCCTTCACTAGTATTCTGGATAGCGGTGGTCAGCGTGGTGGTGACTCTACATCGTCGTGAATTGAGAGCTCATCATGTACACATTTTCGACCGGGCCCAACATAGTTGGTCTCCCCTGGCAAGAGCCCCTTTGGTATTTGCCTTTCTTCGTGTTGCGAGGTAGGGTTCGGTGGGTAGAGGCAGTGAAGGGAAATACCTGGATCGCTTGCCATGTCTTGACAGTGCTTCCCGTCTTGTTGCATGACCCATTTGTTGTAATTTTTCGGAATTCCAGGTTGAGTTAGCCCAGGTACACCTCCGCTGGTGTTCGTTGGAGGGATAGACGTCCACCTGCTGGGAGTACTGTGAGGCGTAGGGGTAGAGGAAGGCGTGCCTCGCTTTATACAAAGGTAACAAACAGTAAACTCCAGGTTCACTGTTGTGGAAATAAGAATAACATCAGTTGAATTGCACAGACATTGGACAAACCCACAGTTCTCAGCAGTTGGATATCAGATCAGGGTGGTAATGATATTCTACACCCATGGCTTTGCGCTCCAGCAAGATGGAATCAGTAAATTTCGGGCCGGACCCCACGCTAACCCCACCGGGCAGAGTGGAGTTTCGGGACAGATCCGAGGATCAGCCTATCAATGGGATGCACTTAAACATTCTGCACTAGTACTAATAGGGGCTGGCCCTGAGCTGAACGAGTTAAAAGTCAAGAAGCTTTGGAGGTTCCCCCCTCACGTGCTCTCCCGTTACATTCGGTGCGGTTTGCCGATCTGACCATGGCGTCTCTTTCAACCCACACAAAGTGCCACTTTGGCTGATTCCGAATTTCTTTTCCTTGTCTAACTCACAATTGGAGCAGGAACCGAGCCCAGCCACCATGGGCGACATCGCATCGGAACTGCCCTCCAAGAGAAAGTGTCTCGGAGTCGACTGTGACAATGAAGCCGGTGCCTTACAGTGTCCGACCTGTTTGAAGTTGGGTATGAAGGATAGCTATTTCTGTTCCCAAGATTGCTTCAAAAAGAACTGGGTGGGTTTCCTGATCCGTTGGTGACTAGAGCCTGGTCGCTGACCGAGCTCCTGGGGTAGGCCCAACATAAGACCGTCCACAAGACGGCTCAAGGCAGGACAGGACTTTATAATCCGTTTCCCACCTACTCATTTACCGGTTCGGTTCGACCGGTCTATCCACTCTCTCCAATGCGCACCCTTCCGAAGTCGATCAGACGCCCTGACTGGTCTGAGACCGGCATCCCCAAGGGAGAACGGCGCTTGCATCGGTCGAAGATTGAAATTCTCGATGCCAAGGGACAGGAGGCTATGCGCAAAGTGTGTCGCTTAGCTCGGGAGGTACTGGATATCACGGCAGCAGAGATCCGGCCGGGCATTACCACGGATTACCTGGACGAGATCTGTCACAAGGCTTGCGTGGAACGGGATGTAAGTGCCACTCGCATCCTGATGACAGATATATCGATACATCAATACTAATATAGACAGGCCTACCCATCGCCCTTGAACTATAATCACTTCCCTAAATCGCTATGTACATCGCCGAACGAGGTAGTCTGTCACGGGATTCCGGACCAGCGAATCCTTCTCGACGGCGATATCCTGAATCTCGACATCTCATTGTATCACGGAGGTTACCACGCTGATGTGAACGAAACGTATTACGTGGGCGATCGAGCCCAGGCAGACCCTGATTCAGTCCGAGTGGTCGAGACCACCCGAGAGTGCTTGGATATGGCAATCCAGCTTGTGAAGCCCGGCACCCTCTTCCGAGACTTTGGCAAGGTTATTGAGAAACATGCCAAGTCCCGAAATTGTAGCGTCCACGCCACCTGGGGCGGCCATGGTATCAACACCGAATTCCACCCCCCGCCGTGGATCCCTCATTATGCCAACAGTAAGGTGCCCGGGGTGTGCAAACCCGGGATGGCTTTCACGATCGAGCCTATTCTGACGCTGGGGAAACCGCGGGAAATCTATTGGCCCGATGACTGGACTAACGTCACGGTCGATGGCAAACGGACTGCGCAATTTGGTGAGGACAACATGCATATTCGGTAGAAAGCCCTACGCTAACATCCCTGAAGAGCACACCTTGCTGGTCACCGAAACCGGGGTCGAGGTCTTGACTGCGAGATTGGAAGATTCTCCAGGAGGACCGATTCCCATCCCTACGACCGACAACGGTAATAGCGCGTAGTCCGCCTCGTCCCCCACGGATTGAAAGACGCAGTAGGGCACAGGATGATCAGTCAGATAGAACGGATGAAGCAAGTGATGTTCAAGGCACGGCAGGACGTAGGCTAGATTGAATTACATGTTAGGAAATCCTCAGGGCGTAGGACCGGTGCCAACATGGTTGCAAGGCATGTGGGAGTGACATGACCAGCCGTTAGTTGCATTCTCATGTGAGCTGGGGTTTAATCCGCACGCTCTGCGAAGCCAATAGACTCCCACATTTTCGGACTGTTCAGCGGGCGTAATGACTTTCTCGTGGTGGCTTCATCGCAGCAGCATAGCGAAATGCCCTCTGCCATGATATTGGTAGTCGGCCTTTAGGCACAGTCTTCACGCTAAATCAAAAGCGGAATAGAACCCTCCCTCCACTATTACTCAAGTGTGGAGTTACGCCCGAAGAAACTGCAGCCTCCTGCATACCTACCAGCACGTTCATGATCCTTCCCGCGGAAGTCCTGGAAATGCCATCATCTGTCGAGAAAGTCTTCAGCATCTATGAGCTTGCCGAACATATAATACTGCAGCTGAATGACCCTGTGGAAATCATTCGCGCCCAGCGTGTTTGCCGTAGCTGGAGAGATGTTATTCAAGCATCCCCCAGGCTCCAGGAGGCCTGCTGGTATCCATTGTCCAATATCAGGGATGCTGACACGCCGTCAATCTCCGGGGAAGAAACATGGAAACTGAACCCTGCTTTCAACAGAATAGGCGTGTCAGTATCCAAAGATACAGAAGAATATAGGGTGCCAAAAGACGGGCTGCAAGAAAAGGGCGATTTCAGCTTGGAGGAACCCATCTACGACACACCAGGATCATGGACGACCATGCTGGCCACGCAGCCGCCCTGTCAGCGAATGCTGGTTGAATGCTACGGTGACTATTCCGGTGACGAGACAATGTAAACAGCTCCTCTGGTCTTTACCACAAACTCTTGAGCTAATATATTGCCTAGGTTCTATCAAATTGTATCAATGACAGGCTATCTCCTGATGGGCGACATCATGGCTATTCTAGCAGAATGCCAGAATCGTCAGCAATGCGGCGTAGATCGCTACGCCGGCATACCCCACATTACGGGCCGGTTAGTCCGATGGGATGAGAGTTACTGGGATCTCTATCACTGGGTAGCCCTTGGCAAAATGCCGGATGATGTTTCAATTAAAGTTGCGATCGAGCTGCCTTGGGGAGCCGGGGGGTGTCCTGGATTTCCCCTTCGGCGCCTCGACGGGAGCAAACACTTTCTGCATGAAATGATCCTGCATAAAATGATAATGGATGACGGACAAGAGTATATATGGAAATATGGGATGAACCTTACGCATAAGACGGAGTATAAGCCAAATCTGCTGGTTATCAGAGAGCGTCAGGAGGGATATCTGTCGGATTCGAGCAATTTCTTCCGCCTACTTTCTGACGTGAAAGAACTACTTCATTTGAATATACACGATGTGGCCGGAATATGCAATTCTACTATTAACCTGGAAGGCTCTTGATAACCTGCGTTGTATGCGTCGAGTCTAGGATCTGGATTCCATATCTGGTGTTACAAAACTTGCTTTCGGCAATCTTTTATTTCCCTGTTTGGCCATTGCTCGTCATTTGCGTGCATTCCATTATAGCTGTTCCGATGCCTTTCTGTAGTACTTAGAAGTGACCTGAATCATAGAGTGGGTTCATTGATGATAGTTACCAAAGTTAATTTCTCTTGTTTGTTCCTTGAAATAAAGTGGTACTCTTAGCTAGTACACTTGAACTGTCGGTATACGGAAAGTACATGAGTATAAATTAAAAAAAAAGTAAACTTATTACTACCATAGGTCTTAGATTTAATAGCTAGTATACTACTCTCTAGTCTAGGAAAAGAAGAAGCCGATCACCTGAAAGGTAGTCCCGTATGACAAATATCCCTTTTAGCCAACCGTCCCATCATTCTGCGTCCTCACCTTGCCCCACGCACATCCTGACCGAAGGAACGTCCGCTACATATATCCGACGGCACAGACACGCAGACGTGAAGCAAGTATATCGATCCTTCCCCAAGCCAGCGGGGTGGTCAGACGGGGAACCAGGGGATAACCGAGCTCCTTTCAAGGAATGACCTGAACAGGGCCACTGTGGCCTCATGGGATCCCCCGATGGGGGACTCCATCCACAGTTTGGACGGGAATCGAGGTTTTAGAGTGACTGACCCTGGCAGTCCAATAACGGGACCATATTGTCCATAGCGCTGCATCCCGTTTTCATAATGTCCGGGGGTCCGTGTTCTGCATGGGTATATGAATAAGATATTCCTCGCCCACTCCTAGCCTTCACTGATATTTATTCATATCCTCCCGCGGAACCTCATATAAAACACCACACCCTCATCATACCCACAGGAATCAGACACGAGTGATTTCAGTGGAAATTTCCACCGTCCGAAAAATCTCGATAGCATTCCCCGTACTACCAAAATGCTCGCCTTGCCCGGACATAACGGCCCGCATCTGGGGTTCAGCTTGAACGTGCGCAACCAAAGTGTCTTGATCTGAGGCTCTTCGCCAAAAGCCCCGACGCCGGGAGTGGTCTGAGCTCGTGTGGGAACATTTGCAGGAGTGGTGACCGCGCGAGTGCTGGTGGTAGATATGGGTAGTGAGGGCTGAGAGGGCGGGAAGACAGGCACAGATTATGCCTAGGGAGATCTCGGCATTTCTAGCCCGACTAGCGTTAGTGAACTCGATTGAGAGCTGGCACTCGGGAAGAAAGCTTACCCCAGCATGTTAATGCGCATGAAAGCCATTGTGATGTCCTGGGAATCGGCATTGCTGATGATCAAGACTAGACGGGCGATGCTGGACGCGCAGGCGAGACCGCCGGCGCCGAGGAGGGCTATGACACGGACTTTCTTTCGGGTAGGTAGATGTAGCGTCGATACTAAGGTCATTGGAATGATTAGGATGATTAGATCGCTGACTACGCTGATCACCGCGTCCGCCAGCGTGATCTTGGATTGATTCAGGCAGGTGCCGGGGGTAGCCGGGGCCCAGAACTTCGAAATGGGGCTGCAGATGCAGATCTTGACAATCAACGCCGGAACGTAGTAAGCCAGCATCAGACCGAGAAAGATATAGATCAAGATTACGGCCTTGCGGAAGGGGTGGAACACCCGCGTCATGATCCAGAGGAGACATAGTTTGGTTAGGTAGGCTGCCGGCCCGTAGATAATCATCGTTCCGTAGACGGTCTGATATTATCAGCCGTTACTTGTCTCATATTATGGTCACGATTCGGCATACCTTACGGAAAATGCGTTCATCGTGGTCCGACACGTTATCGATGTGAAGGCCCCCTCCATGGTAGCCCACTAATGCGGGTTAGCGGTGTACATCGTGGCGTGGCGACATACGTACTAGCCAGTGCGATGGCTGAATAGCCGACCCCAAGGGACTGTGATCTAATCTTTAGCACGAGGTTGGGACGTTGCCAATGCAGAACCTACCCAGGCAACCAAGCAGGCCGCTATCTCAGTCAGTTATCTGTCCATTATATCATCTCACGGAACGCACCGTCTTCTTTGGCCAAGCCATTGAACACGAACATCCGGGTGTAAACTCGGAGGGCGACACAAAGCGTAGAGGCACTGATACAAACGATCTGCAACCCCGTATTCCAGTGCTGGACAGTGTGGTCGACGTGCTCCTCGGGCATAACGGGTGTGCTTTGTGCCACCAGGTGCCCATTGGCAGCTCGGTTTCTGGTTTAAGGAGGTATCTCGGCTGGACACGGTCGGCACAGCAAGTTTGTGGAAGATTGAATGGCTGTGAATGACCGGAGGTATGTGATATATTAAGAGAGTTGAACAATATCTCCTACAGCAGCTAATAATGAAAAGACACAATAACTCTGGAATTATGAGATTGACCGAGTAGATCGAGTGAAATCGTTAAGTTAAGCGCGTTTTGCTTTTCAATATCATTACCTGCATTCATACTCAACGAGGAGAATATAGTTGACACTCTGCAGTCTATCGACGAAAGAAGGGGAGTCCAGGCGATAGAAATAATGCCTTGTAAGGTTGTAACCAAGAGCTCCATCTCTAATGCCACATAGTCAAAGCGAATCCCAATAAGCCAATCACCAGGTGGCGGAAGACAGAACAGGAAGCTCGTTACTGCGGCCCTGGATCCATTGGTCTGAAACTTAGCTCCTCGTCCGGCCGAGTGAACCTGAGGCCCACGTCTCTTGCATCAGACGATCATCCGAATACCGGCCGGGGAAATGACAGCCATACCTTTGCCCGCTTTAGGAAATCGTGTAGTGGATGTCATCATCGACTCTTGCTTTTGCCACTTCAGGTTCATGAACCCCATCTTGATGCCACCATCTTTAGATTAGGGATACTTTAACCATTGTTCCTGAATTTACTGTTACATCCGAGGCTTCTACTGAGGGCCCTGCATCAATGTACAAGACCGGTAGCATAGTCTCAGCCATCTACTCATCACCGATAATGCATAATGCCCAACCAACAGGGCACTTGCAGTCACAGTTGGCCTGTCTCCAGTTCAACTACATGATTAATATGCCTTGTTTCTTATGGTTCTTCCATTCAGAAACTCGTCAAGCCGAGTCCGTCTAAGATTACGAGCCAGGGTTGGGAATGAACTCCGGGAGACAGGCCACCATGATAAGGCTAATATGTGACATGACGCACGGTCGTTCAAGCGTTCAATGACAGTTCACTGTGCATCAACCAAGAATAAATAAACGACCTAGGCTAATTTAGAGTGCTAGACGATTCTCCAAACCATGTGTTCCATGTGACATGCCATAAAAGCTTCTGTCAACCGATGGTGCGACCTGCCGAGCTTGAAGCCCTAGTCTAGCCACCTGTCCCGCTTGACCCGCACCCAGAGACCCATGGTTCTCTACCAATATAAAGTTAGAAATTCCTACATTCCAGAGGCCCTCGGAGTTTAAAATTCCCAAAATCAAGCAAGGGACCATAACGGCCCTTGAGCTAGACTTTTGCCCACGGATAACACGGACATGTGGCCGGTTGCTTCCTCGGAAAAGTTTTTTAAAATAGAAAGCGCACTAAGCCGGAGCCCTTCAAAATCGTTCCCTTAGCTGGTCGCCGGAAATGTAACAGAGCAGATTGTATCATTAAGAAAGGAACCATAAACAAGACATACCTACCTTGCCATATGTCACTCTGCCGCCAACACTCTAATGGTCGCATTTCTATCCTACTGTCTTAAGGTCTATCTATCGAATACCACGATGCCAATATGAAGGCGAAAAATAAATGCAAAAGTTAATAGACACGTAAATGTGTTACAACTGTAGCGGTTGTAGCATTTAGTCTCTCACTTCTCAGCGTTTGCCAATTCCCTGAAGTGTCTGCGGGTAGGCAGCCTTCTGGTGATTGCATTACGGATGCTGACCTGCCTCTGTTCCTATATGTATGTTTCACTTCTATACGCTTGTTTCCATATCTATGTCCCTGTTGCTGCTGTCTTGCTTGCTCAGAAATACGCCTTCCGGAAAACTAGCTTAGCAATTCTGTCTGGCGCCTGAATTTGGCAACGTAGGGCATTCTCTGTGGATGGAGAATACTCTCGTTACAGCTGTAACCCCGGGACCAACTTTTTCAAGCATTATCCGACTTAGCTCGGTGTATAGTGGGCACTGGATGAGAAGAATTCTCGAGCTCTTAAGATCCCCCACCTCAGTGAGACTGGTCTTTGAGACGAACACCCTCAACCGGCCCCACAGCCCTAACAACCCTCCTAAATATATTTTTACCGCTCAACCCGTCGGCTAAACGCTCCGCATGTTCTTCATCGCCAGCCAAAAATAAGCACGTCGTGCCTGTCCCAGCCATCAAACTCACAATGGCCCCAGCCTCCCTCCCCATCTGCAAAGCAACTCCAATATCAGAGTCCAAATCTTCCGCCACTTCCTGGAGATTATTATCCAAATAGGGAGTCAAAAGACGAAAGGGAGTATTCCCCCAGTCAACCCCCAAACATTTCTCCAGCTGGTCACATTGGCTGGATAATATCTCCCCACTCTCTATCCTTCTCGAAATAAACCTATCGGACCTGTCAAACACAAGCTTCGTCGACAGCCCCCTCGGCATTATCCCCAATACCCAGTGCCATGTCCGCATAGATTCAGCGGCAACATCCACAGGAATAACAGGTTGGTGATACCCAGTGCCTATGCCGACCAGCCCGCGGATAAAGAAAGGGACATCCTCCCCAATCTGGCCTCCAATCTCCATTAACTGCTCGTTATCGAGCCCCGTCTTCCAGATCTGATTGCAGCCAACCAACGCAGCTGCCGCGTCCGCACTCCCTCCCCCCAGCCCCGCTTCTGTAGGGATGGATTTGACCAGGTCGAAGTGCAAGGCTTGGCTTGAGATGCCTGCGATATTAGCTAGACGTTGCGCCGCTTTGATGACGAGGTTGCGGGAATCAGCTGGGATACGATTGCTATCTATTCCGGAGACAGTCATTGTGAATTTTGGGGGGTCCTGAGCCGGCGAAATGGTCATGGTGTCGTAGAGGGAGATGGCCTGGTAGACCATTGTGATATCGTGGTATCCATCTTTGCGGAGAGCGCCTGCGTGGAGATAGAGGTTGAGCTTAGCTGGGATCTCTAGGGTGATGGGGGTGAATTGGTTGACATCCGGTATAGTCATCGTGTTTGTTTCATTCAGGGGGAGATGTAAGTTGGGGCTTGGGATTTCTGGTTGCCGTTAGGAGGGGCAATAGCTGATAAGGCAAGCCGGCACGCGACATGACAGAGGAAAATCCCCGAACTTGCGGTCAGTGATAGTGGGGGATTTATCATGAAGATCGCATTCCAATCGATCGTGGCAGCGCGGAGATACACTCGAGAACTGGATATGTCACTGCACTAGTTACATTTGGAGCACAAGTGAGGTTCCGCGCTTGATAGTTTTGTGGGGCCTTCTCGTACTTAGTGAGATAAGAAAAGTAAAGATCGACTGGAGCTGAACTGTGGGGCAAGCCAGGTTTTGTCATGGGTTTAACTGCCCATCACGATATAATGTTTTGTCGATCGGCCGATCACATATATGGACGACGATGTCTAGTGTTTGATTCTGTTCTTGCTATACTTGACTTTTATCCTGGGATCGCAGGCGTAGGGCACGACTTACGACACGACACTGTACAGTAAAGGCTGATAGTGTTGTCCCTCCCCGGTCCAATGTCCTCAACACAACCAACATTCGGCACCGTTCTCGTGGCCGCAGGAACAGGCACACGAGCAGGAAACGCCAAATGTTCCAGAGTGTACAGGGAACTTGCGGGGCAGACAGTGATTTCCCGTGTTGTGCGAGCCTTTCGAGCCTGGGATCCTCGCCACCCCATTGTAATTGTGCGGCATCAGAATGATGCAGCACTCCTTGCGCATGCAATTCAGGGATCCGGTGCACAGATATACGAGACAGTCGGCGGGGACACCAGACAGGCATCTGTCCTTGAGGGGTTACGACTTTTGTCGTCATTGGAACAACCCCCGTCGCACGTCCTGATCCACGATGCGGCGCGACCATTTATATCGTCGTCCTTGTTAAATAAAATCCGAGATGGGATGCGTGAAGAACCTAATATCGGAATAATCCTGGCGATTCCAGTTTCCGACACACTTAAATCTGTTGATGAAAGTGGCTTGATCTCCCGGACAGTATCGCGAAGAGGCCTGTACCGTGCGCAAACGCCACAGGCATTTTCGCTAAGCAATGCATTCAGAGTTCACGAGCAGGTGGCCAGTGATACAAACGCCGAGTACACAGACGATGCCTCTCTCTTTGAGGGGGCAGGCTTACCCGTCCGTGTCATACAAGGAGAAGAGAACAACATGAAACTCACGTATGCGACGGATTTTGAACAGGCAGAGCGAATCCTTCAAGCAACGCCTCGATTACCCGAAACTACTATCCCCGACGTTCGCGTTGGGCATGGATACGATACCCATCGACTGATAGCTGCCACAGAGATCACCCTCTGCGGTGTCAAACTTCCCCATTCTTCGGGATTGCTGGGCCACTCGGACGCTGATGTGGGCCTTCACGCTCTGACCAATGCGTTGCTGGGAACGATTGGAGCGGATGATATAGGAAGCCATTTTTCACCATCTGATCCCAAATGGAAAGGTGCTTCGTCAGATCAGTTTGTTCGACATGCGAGGAGACTTGTCAGTGATGCCGGTGGCGTCATCACCCACGCGGATGTGACATTAATATGTGAGCGGCCTAAGATTGGTCCACATCGGGATGCACTCAAAACGTCCGTTGCTCGTATACTCTCCTTGGATAAATCGCGAGTATCCATTAAGGCTGGGACGAATGAGAAGGTGGGCTTTGTGGGAAGGGAAGAGGGAATCGTCGGGTTTGCAACGGTAACGGCGGTGTTTCCTGGCAACGTCTTGCAGGCTGCAGTAGATTGTGATTAGGATAGTAGCAGTGGTTTGCCTCATGATCTCTCGAGAGGGGTGTTGACCCTAATGTTTGTTCTGTCTGAACTGTATAATAGCATTTGACCAGTTGTCAATATCCTCAATGGGTATCATCAATCTTGTCTATGACGGTTTGACCGGAGATTATGCATACATATGACATAGAATTGTTCAAGCTAGTAATTTATCCAATCATCAAGCTTGACAAGTTAGGGTTTAGCGTTTGTCCGAAGCTCCCTCCATGATCGTTATTAGATCGAATCTCCACTCTGACCAGGGGGTGTTGGAGGCTCAATTGTGCTTCCAGTACGCAAATGGAATACATACAAGAGCCATGTCTTTCACAATGACCAGGACATATCCCAGGAAGCCCTTATTTCTCTCTTTACTTTGTGACATGGATTGTCACTGCCTTGGTTCCATCCATCAATGCACTACGGAGATGGATCACCGTTGTCTGTAAGGCTTTTCCCCAGCATAGTTGCCAACAGGGTCATAGTTGGCAACTACAATATACATGCCATTCTCACACCGCCTCGATACACCCATTCCGACCTTGGAAGAGTCGGCCCAAACAACCTAGTTGTGAAGGATTCATAAGCTACTTGCAATGTCATATAGTGAGTTCTTCTGGTGTCTATCACTTACTTGAGTGTAATGTCCACAGACCGCATTAGGGCTGCATGTATTGCTATCGTAATTATAGTCTTTTTGTTCATTATGCCACGCCTCTATTGCCTGTTTCAAAAGATCTGTTGCATCACTGCCCTCGTATATGTTTTGCCCGGCACGGTTATGTTCGAATTTGCAGCTGTCGGCCAATTGCTGGGCGGCTGTGGCGAGACCCTCGTCCCACTCGATGGACTTCATATTGCTAGCGCTGGGCATCACGGAAGATCGGTCTAGAGTATCCATAGTCAAGATGGAGTATATCATGGTATCATCTTTCGGTTTCGCACGTACGATTGTTATGTAGAGAAACAGCACGTTGCTATCCATATTTAGGAATATATCCACAGTTTGATTATGATAATCATGTCAAACATACCTTGTCTGCCTCGGTGAATGTGGCTTGAGCCCCAGAAAAACACAATAGCGTAAGCATAGCAAAGCTGAATGGGGATTTCATTTTGGCGATCAGGTATCTTAGCTAAAAGCTAATAAGCTCTTTGAATGCAAACAGAAGGGACTATGGATTTAAAGCTTTAAACAAAATTGCTTTCGCAAGGGATCGGTTGAAGTTGCATAAATCGTTCAGATATCGGATACTATCTGGCGATGCGGTGTTGGTTGGATGTTTATAAACTGGATGGACCCCTTTTTGTACCGAATTTGGTACCTGGAATTTTTAACTTTAATAGCTGTGGGGACTTTTGTATAATCTATCATTTCCTCCTTCGTTTTGGAATGTCGATCAACTACGTGAACCATTGAAAGCTTCGTAAGAGTTTGTGTGGAGTCTGATAGACACGGCACTAATGGTGCTAGTATCTCTTAGCGTTAAAATTATATCCAAGGAACAGCGAAAATACGATGGTAATTTTAATCGCATTGTAAATCCGCCACAGAATCTGTGCCACGAAGAATAATCCCATTCGTCCAAACATCTCGTAGGGTATTCTCAGGTTGACAGAATCTTTGGAGTAGGCAACTTCTATTAAAGCTTAGCTTGGTCCATCGTCTTATCCGTTGCTTAGAATTTTCTCAGTCTCCGTAATCTTCCGATCAACATAGCGATTAAGATCATCGGTACTGAAATGAAGATCATCACAGGTTAGAGGTGACCTGAGGGTATAATTTGACGATGGGTTCCTCGACCTTGGTACAGTCATGGGGTGATATCCATTGAAGATGGAATCTAGGTTACTGTTTTAGAAGCATGACTTGTCTAGAACCCTGCTGTCACCTTTAAGGTGGATGGTTGCACTCATCATCTGGAGTTAGGAAGACTATGCAAGACCCCTAACAATCGCTGCTACGACACTGGAAACAACTGAGTGGACCCGCCATATACTGGTGCTTCTTTTATTCGGTTCCCTTACACATAATTGGATATGCTTGCAGAACTAAGCTTTCAGCCAACTAGATCTAGTTCACTCTTACTTATTTCAACTCATACTCTTTGTCTGATAATAATATTAAACCAAGGCCTGCACCAAAGACGGCTCGTATAAAACGAGACGATCAGAATAAAAGAACCCCCCCAGGCTCGCCTCAACACACTGCAGGGTCACGTCATTAGGTGAAGGAAATGTGCATCCGGATGCACCGGCATAGGACGAGTAGTGTCAGGTTAACAAGCACAATCAGTTTAATGACGGGGTCTTGGCGGGCGAGAGCCTCAACTTAGAGCTTGGATGGCTACAAAGAGCTCAACATTCCGAGAGGAACCCACTCAGGCCAAGGTGTTTGTCCCTAATGTATGTACTGTCTGAACTGTATAATTGAATCTAGTTTGCCAAGGTATGATAGATTCATATCTTTCGGGTCTTCCCTTACGATTTATCTAAAGCTATGATACCCCTTGACATTGCTTACTACATATTCTTCTTGACTTCTCCCAGCTGCCCCCAATCTTGTGGATTGGTGGGAACTGAAGTTCACAATTACTGAGTAGGTGGTTTCGTGCCTTCTGAGCTGATGGCCGGGAGGCGGCTCACTCTCCAATTCACTCGAGCTGCAACCACCCGACTTAGATGTGGGAACAGAGGCAGAAGTGCAATCCACAGATAATGCAATCTTGACGGGTGGGACTGGATGTCATTCTCACATTTCGACTATTCGTGCTGAGAAACTAATGGGTCAATGGACACATGGATAGTCGCACTGAAGAAGAGGTGAGAGATATCCCGGGCTCTACTTCCGTCCATCGTAGTGAACTCTCCCATTCCACTAGCATCCAATTTCCGGGCACGGCGACTAGTAATTAAAAGACTAACGCGCTCCCCTGGACTGTAGTCCGTACTAAAATTGACAGCTCCCAGTCGTCCTGTGTTCCATTGATGACAAGATCTGTTGTTTGTAAAATGACCGATTGCCTTTTGCCGGATGTTAAAATCACATCGGGGCGGTTCAAAATAGATAAATGATTGTCACAGAACCATACCAGTTTGCCTCCACCTGAGTACCATGAGTCTGCTGCTTTTCTCGTGTTCCGCTCACGGACATCGTTCCCTAACCCTGGCTCTGATTCCGCTTTTGCTTAGTAAAGTCCACACCTTTCCTTCATCTGATGGCAGTATTGAATAAAGCCCTGCACCAGATATTCTCCTCCCGTCCAAGCTGTTCATGCAAGGATCGTAGGTGTAATATCAAGTATGAGAAGTCCGGTTTAACACTTGACAATTTTCGTGATCAGTTATAGCCGTACATTAGAATTCAGGGCAGCAGCTAGAACTTACTAGTGGGCCTACCCATATCTCAAACAGCACTTTGTTCTTTAGGTCCAGGTAGGACAGTCCGTGTGAGTATCGGTGATCAGATTGGAAATTCTGTGCTCCACATCTTTCCGCAGTATATGCAGGTAAAAGGATAGACAAAAACGAGAAAAATAAGAAGAAAAAGAAAAAAGGAAACGCCCCGGGGAGATGGACATGAGAGAAATGAAGAGCATATATATATTATTGTACCGAGATTATTATCCTGAGTGTCAAAAGTTATGCTCCTATTAAAATTGTCTTCCCTCACCCCCCCTCTTCAAGAGCATCCCGTAGGGCCCGGGCCTCTTTAAGAAGACTAGAACTACTTTCTATAATCAATTGACAACCCTTAATGAGCTTATTTATGACAGTTTGCGAATAAGGGTCGGATGTATCCTTCTCGTTCGCAATTAAGTCTTTGAACGTGGACACAACCGTGTCCAATTGCTGAACACTGTCCAGAGGTTCTAAATCCGGAAAGGCCGCTTGCCTCCTAAGTGGTGGAAGGGTGTTGCGTTGATTGTTCGGCTGGCCGGTTTCACAGTCCGGATTGACCGAGGGTGACCCAGCTGACACGTTGGTACTTCCGACGACTGTATTATAGATCCGGCGGGAATAGGATCGTCGAGGGTAAACGGTTCGCAATTCCTCTCGTCGTTTGAGGAAGTTGTGTACCCAACTTTCACCGACGGTCTCAGCGATTGTAGTGCCCCGCTTGGCGAGAATGGCGTTGGCCATTGCTTCGATCTCCGATCGCGAGGGGGCAGTTTGATGTTGTTCAATTGCTGATAAGGTCCATTTTACTAGGAACTCTTCTTCTTCTGGGGTCATTCTATGACTGTTCGCCCATTTGTGAGACCGAAAGGTAACCCCCTTCATCCGGTTGCGTAACGTGGTTGACGGCACGTCATATTTTCTAGCTGCCTCTCGTACGGAAGAGATTTTGCCATCTTTAAGATCTGCAATTGCTGCCTGGATCCTTTGTTCTTGTTCTTCCTGTTCTTTTGGGCCCTTTGGTTTTTGCTTCCGTACAGGCGGCATTGTTGCTGCTTGCGCTACTTGCGCTGCTCGGCCACTGCGAAGGTGGAGATGATGAGCAAATTGGGAGCTGGCGGCTCACTTTCAATTCCACCGTTTGTCACATGACATCGGCCCCACGGCGGGCAACCCGAGCCAATCCCCCAACCCTAGTATCTATCTATTCTTTTCCATGCTCACAATTGTCGAAAATCTCTATAAATCTTCTATATTCCGAACGAGGTACCAATGTTATCTTTCAATATACGGAAAGCTCGGACAGATCTGTGTTTAATCATAATGACAAGGCGCTAATTTGCATAAATTTGTATACGCGGATTCAAGCTGGGATGCGAGCGGAAAACTAATTTAGATTGGATAGCATGATTAACAGTTGTTGGACGCCTTACAGGAACGGAGGGCGGGAAACGACGATAAGGCGTGAATTTATGTTGTAGCTGAGTATCCTCTATTCCAGGTAGCAACTCTAAACGCCGGGTCTCTGATATGTTCACTTATGCTACCAATCAGACACCTTCTCGACATCAGCATTTTCAGGAACTAGTCAGCGGTCTGATGGTCTATCTTATCTCCCCAACATGCGATGATAGAGATAGGTCGTTGGTGGTAATGGCTGTATATGAGACACTTAACCACAAATTACGCACACACCAGCTGCTTGCTAGCTGGGTGATCACCAGTATATGTGGGAAGCCACTGGGGGCCCACAAATTACCAAGATGGTTGATGAGCACAAGAGATAGGGTTCAGGTTGTATAAGAGTACTCGTTTGGTATTTTTGGACCAGATCGACTTGTTTACACTATCCTGAATATTGAGGAAACTTCCTCAATCGATCTGGCCCTCGGAGCTTGGATTGAGTATCTTACGAGGTTATTGAAATTACCCTAGGCCTTTACAGTCACAGTCTTGCTGCCGATCACGAGTGGACCTTAGTCATCGTGGTAGGTGAACTCCCTACTAACATAAGTGGTTAGTCGCAGAAGCCTTAGATGAAGCCTCGGGTGTAACAGAAATGCTATCGTCTGGGTAGTTAATCCTTAATATATCAGGCTCATGGGTACGACGTCAAGCTCGGGGCATCTAGGAAATCTCTTAATTTTGAGAGACTAAGACCGATAAGGCAATTCAACACAGCTGTTATATAAATATACTGGAACATAACCACCTTGTCTGCCGGTCTTTGATGAGCCATGGTTGAACTTAATAGAGATGCCTCAAGTGGGTGGGCCAGTCCTGTTAGCACCAGCTTATTGGTCAGGAGGTTCCAATATTAATAACAAAAGGGTAAACGTACAAGGGCTCCACTTTGATCCATGGTTCGCAAGGAGGCCGCGGAAGACCGGCAAGAGCTCTAGCTGCCCCGAGGCTCTCCAGGAACAAGCCTCACTCTCCCCCCTTTGCTACTTGATCAATTTGTTCCTTTTCTCCTTTAACACGTGATCTCTACCAGCTTTCATCTGCATGATAGCTTCGTCTCACCCTCATATCAGGAGCGACACTAATGTATTCTTCGTCTGCACGTAGTCTAGCAATGTTGTCCTCAGCAGGGTAACACAGCGGAAATCGTATGATAACACGATTATGGATGACGATCGGTGCCCAATGCTCTAGAATAGAGTGCCAAGGACAGATCTATTGCGCCCGGCTTCATGATGGTGACAATAGCACGTACATCTGACAAATCAAGGAATAGAATGGGATGACAAGTGGGCTTGACTTTATAATAAACTTTGAGCCTCTGGTATCTCGTATCCACGTCATATTCTGGAGTATTCTATTGGCGCTTCCTACAACGAGGCATGATTTTGCCAGCCTTGCTCTGGCGATCCGCGGGAACGGGGGAGAACGAGAACTACGTGGAGCCACTGTGAAGGTCAACAGAAGCCCGTATGCATATTTCAGCCTTTGGTCAAATCAACATGATGCCACCAAGCCCAGTCAGAGGGCAGGGCGGGGTTCCGCCGCAAATCCTGAACGGTTGGACCCGGGGTTTGGTAACGTTGACTCGTCGGAGGATGTGGAACCGAATGGTTGACCCTATCAACTAGTGTGGAGGATTGGCGCGACTGGCGCGGTGAGTGATCCGACATGAGCTTCGGGACTCGACAAATTTCGATAACGGAGAAGTCGTTGTGTAGCCCATACCAAGGACAGCTCGAACCTTTTGTTCGGCTGCACTACGTAGCAACAGAGCCGTGCCCCTATTCTGCTTTCTTCAGATTATACATGAGACGGCAACAAGATCTACTCACCTCGAGCAGTGCCTTTTCCTTGAGTCTCGTCTTATCTATGGAATTGAGGCAATTGTTGAAAGCTGCACGGCCTCCATACCACGTCCCTCCACGCGGAACGGCCGGGATGATTTCAATGGACAAGCAATGCGGACTTCGCCTCACCTGACTCGTGAACTATCACGTCTAGCGGACGGGGGCCACGGAATTGTGCCTTCTAAATTAGCGTACCAGCCGTTGAGAATACGCTACTTCAGTCACGCCCCACTCTCTTTGGTTCTGTTACCTGAGCTTGCCATAAGTTGTGTGGACGAGAAATGGAATACATTGGCAAAACACAATGTGCATATGCAAGGTCTACATCTGACCGAAGTGATGACGTGCTTTGATCCTGTTGACATATCACAATGTGGTCTACAGATTGTGACTGTTCGACGAGTTTACGAATCCCTAGAACGTGATGAGGGAGCACTCGTTTAGAGACTAAAGCCGCTAGGAAATTTAGAACGAGATCTATATCCATCCGTGTCCAATGGGAACTTGGGACGCTCAGGCTTACTCGATAGCAAAGCCCGGTGCATAATCGCCGTCCGATCAACAAACCACCACAATTAAGCCCGAATGTGCGTGGGGTTGTAAAGCCTCGGAATATAATCCCTGTCTGATCAGGCACCACTGCGGCCTGGCTCTCGGGCCTGCAAGTCTAGAGAGTGTTCATGAGCTATATAAGAAAGAATGAAGCTGTCCTGTTGCACATGCTTAGGAACTCACCACCTTTGCTTCTGACGTGCGGGCTTACACAATATCCATTATCCTTTCGTGCAAATGTCTTCATCTCAGTCTTCATCTCAAAGGACTAATCCTACTAATAATGAAGTATGCGGACTATTATCCCCTTTAGAGGCTGGTTGAAACTCTACTAAACTCGCCCCGCAGATCACACAGACACCTGTCGATCCACAGCGTGGCATAGGGCTGGCAACAATCACTCGTACACGGAGTGGACATATAGAACAATATCGAAGATTCCACTTCCAAGACGATCGCGTTATCCCTGCAGCGATGGTTGCCACCATGAGCAGACGTCAGGAGACCGAAGGCCGGGAGTGTATATGCCACATCTCCTACACACGAGTGAATGAGCAACTGATGACAGTTTAGTAGATACCAGCAGCGAATGCTCCGAATCTGACGATGGAGAGCCACAGGAACAGGCCAAGGAGTCTTGTCATTGTTACCGGGACACTGAGATCGACGATTCTTCTCACGTTTTTAACGGAGATGTGGTTAATGGCATGAAGCCCTCGATTGCTAGGAAACATTATATGCGTGGAGGGTCGGTCAAGGGAAAGAGCAAGTTGGTTAATGGCGACCTCGATAAAGCTTCATTTGCTGCTTTTTTCTGTCAGAATTGAGATAGCAGTTTCTCATTTAGCCTCCTTGAATTCATGAGATTTTGCTGGCTCTTTCATTATCACATATTAAAGTGTCAAATACTATACCGGATGGTCTGGAATTCATATATTGGGTCACAATGCATATTCCGAAGCCAATACCTGCTAACCGTAATTACTTACGGCGAATATAAACTGTGTACATGCAGGATAGGTATATTTGTACTACCGTAGACATACATATTTCAAGCAATAGTATTGTCAATCTATTGGCATACATAAGTTCCAACATACGTAATAGGTTTCGGCAGAAGAAACATAGTAGATCCTTGTGGAAACCGGACGTGACTCTCTAGCCGTTGACCAATATAGACTCAATTCGCGTCCATACAAAACAGTTACGCTGTCTTGCGCACGTAATTCCGGAGAGAAATCCCATCGTAAACATCATCGTTGTTTTCGTGTCAATTGCGTGGTCATTACTATATCATATTACAAAAGGATATGCAACAGAAATAAACTATGACTTCATAGAGCACTGCTTTGTATTACTACTATAGGTTCTAGTGTATGAGTAGCGGTTCCCGCAAGAATATACAGGCGACTAAATGCCAGCAGGTGCGCCACGGAGGTGATCCAGTTGCAGAGTCTCTCAACAATTAAACCTTCGACATATGTCAAGAATAGTTTGCATTCTCATTCCAATGTTTCTCTTGGCGTTATTGTTATCATTGCTGTTACCATCGCTGTGGGCATGACCTTACTAACAATACCAGAGTCTTGCTGGCAACTCAATGACAAAATAAAGCTTATGATGCGATTACAGGAACAGCCAAAGGAGGGCCTGCTGGAAGCAAAATGAATTGCATATACACACCCGATCCCAATTGGCGGCGTGAGGGTCACTCCGGATTTTCTTTTTTTCTCTTCTTTTCTTTTTTTGTGCCCTAGAGGACGCCGCAAAGCCAAGTTGATACACCTGCCGGTAAAGCTTCCTATGTGATATCGACTTCGTTTGCGTGAATTCCAAGTGACCTACCATTTAGGTATGTAAAGGAACATGATGTTTATGGGTTAGAAACGAGACTAACATCATGGCCCTTGCGAAGCCTGTTGTGGTAAAGAATATAGCTGGCGAGTACCGCAAGAACCGCTGAAAATAAATCATTACTGTCGAATCATTCAGTTATGGTCTGTGGGCAGGGCCCCTTTAGATTCAGGGATCCTCAGGCCGTTGTGACAATCGCCAATGTATATTCATAATTTTGGTGCCGAATTTCACAATTTACCAACCAATGAGGGTACTGTCGACAATGGCAACTCCGAGTGTGCGATGAGTACCCGCCGGTAGTACTACTACCTCAAAAAACCCCAATCAGGATGTGTTACCACTTCGTGGCCAGAGTGAACCTGATGTTATATCCGGATATGGGACAACAGTGGCGTGAATGATGAAGCAGATGATATTGTAGCCGAGTATTAGACATGGAATGGGAACACTAGTAAAGAGCAAGATACTTGCCCAGTTAGGCAATAAGACCCACACAGTTATGGCGGTAATGCTTCTAGATCGATATAGAGTATTGAACTTGACGACCCGCAATGGAGAATGTTTAGATAAGAGGAGTGTATCGGCACCTGAACCTCGAACTATAGGGCTTGGATGGGAATTTTCTTGAATTAGCAGTACTACGCTTTGGGAGCAGCATTTATGGAGCATTGTCGCGCATCATATGGCCCTATACTTTCGGAGCACACCTTGATAACCCATTATATAGATGCGTGGTACGTGCCTGATGGGAAGCCTGGATGAGAAATATGGCTACGACCTGGTCTATCTCCAACATAAAATACAGCTTCAAGGCGATGCACTCTATTATTGAAAACTGTACGTAATATATAAACTAAAAGGGGCTAGGTTTTAACGGCGTCAAGCTGCCGAGCCCTAGGTGAACGAAAAACGTCGTAGTGGGTCTCGTGGCGGATCACATCAGGTTTCAATAACACCACCACGCATAAACGCCATGGTTCCAACACTAGTATGCAGATACGTAGTGAGTACGAATTAGTTTGTACATCAGAGCTGCCAGTGGTGTTCTCTAGGATGATGTCCGTATATGTAGCTTGGGTATAGAAAGCCCGGAGCTCGTGCATGTCGAACCAAGCAGGGCAGACGACGAATCCTTGGCAATAATCGAAGCGAGAATAATCGTTTCATTTCCTCAAGGCCTGTCACTAGTGCCCCAATATTGCTAACTTGTTATGGATTTACAGAGATTGATCCCGACATTCAACTACCGTGATTCGACCAGGAAGACCCGGACCCACATTCTTCTGCCGTTATTCTGCAAAAAGTCAGCATGGCCAAGCTGCTTATGTGCTGATTGATAATGCAGAGTTGGCTCCACTCTCATCTCTATATTTGTGGTCAGAGTGGGTCAAGATTGCATCTAAACCCCGTTTGGTAGAAAATCTCGAGTCCCTGAGGGAATTCACAGCGGCTAAACGAAAGCAGATGGGGTGGGTTGAGTGGACTCTATCCATGGCAATTATCATGATGGATCCTAAAACTCTTACCCGCATGCGGACTTTGAGTAATAAAAATCAAAGGATGACCAATCCACACTGGTGGCTCCACGCCAACCCAGCATCATATATAACACGTTATCTACTTTCTCCAGTGTGTTTTCCAGTGCTCATCTCTTGGCATTTTGACTTCCACATCTCTCCTTCGACATGCGGTTCCTTCGTGCAGGGGCTTTGGCAGCCTCGCTTTCCGCCGCCTCAGCCTTGAAGAACAACACCTACGACTATATTGTTGTTGGCGGTGGTCCATCTGGAATCATCACCGCAGAGAGATTCGCCGAAGCGGGCAAGAATGTCCTTCTACTGGAACGAGGCGTCGGCCCCACTGTGAGCACCGGCAACAATGAAACGCTGAGCTGGAACCGTACCTTGACCCCAATCGACGTTCCTGGACTGTCGGCTGATATTGGTAACCTGGACGTCTGGAATCAGTACATGTGTACTGACACCGATGGAACCGCGGCCTGCGTGTTGGGTGGTGGTGTCACCGTCAACTACATGGTCTTTGTCCACCCCCCTGCGCACGATTTCGACGACAAGTGGCCCAAGGGATGGAAATGGGAGGATGTCAAGCTGGCGTCCGAGCGTCTGTACCAGCGTAATCCTGGAACCACCCAACCTTCGGCCGATGGCAACCGTTACGACCAAGGTCTTTACAAAGTGCTCTCCAAATTCTTCAACCAGCTGGGTTGGAAGTCAGTCGACATGATTGCGGCTCCGAATGAGAAGCACCAGATCTACAGTTACCCTGCCTGGAACATCGCCAATGAGAAGCGTGCTGGTCCTGTTCGTACCTATCTGCCTTTGGTGAAGGACGCCGACAACTTCACGCTTCGTCTTAACTCCAAGGTCAATCGTCTTGTGAGAACTGGCAGTGAGGTGACCGGCGTTGAGGTTGTTGATGCCGTCACCGGACAAACTGAAGTGGTCACGCTCGCTCCTCATGGTCGTGTGGTTTTGGCGGCTGGAGCACTCTCTACTCCCCGACTGCTCTTCAACTCCGGTATCGGCCCTAAAAAGCAGATCGAAACCGCCAAGAAGAGTGGTATCGCCGTCCCTCCCCAAGAGGAATGGATCGACCTGCCTGTCGGTGTCGGACTCAAGGACCACCCTATCTTCAGCATCAATGTAAACACTGGTGGTGACTTTGCCCCTCTCGATTTCGACAGCTTCCTCAATGGGTCTGCTACGACTGACATCAACCTGTACCGCCAAAGCAGCGGAGCCTTCACCCAGGGCAAGCACCGCATGATCTTCTTCACTTCGAACCAGGTCAACGGACACACCCGGTACTACCAGGGATCTTGTGCCCCCGCCGATGAAGGTGTTGTGGCGATCACAGCCTACATGACCCATGGTCTGACTTCTGCCGGAGTGCTCGGTCTGGACGAGAAGGGCAACACCGTGATTGAGCAATCGCCCTACATGCAAACTGCTGATGACTGGGCTGCTGCGAAGCTGTTCATCGACCAGCTTTTGTACGACATCACTGATCCATCCACTGGATTCAAGCTGCAGGGCAACACTAACACTTCTGCGATCCTTGCTTCGCCGGCTGTTGGTGTCCACTACGTCGGCACGGCCAAGATGGGCACTGACGACGGACGCAAGAACGGGACATCCGTGGTCGACACCAACACTAAGGTGTATGGCATGGACAACTTGGTAAGTGAAATACTAAACTCTCTGTGTGCCTTTCGCTAACTAGTGTAGTATGTTGTTGACGGCAGTATGCACCCTGATCTCCCGACGGGTAACATCCAGGCCACCATCATGGTTGCTGCCGAGCAAGCTGCTGCTAAGATTCTGGCCCAGCACTAAGCGGTGTTTGCCCTTGGGACCATTGTCTGGCTAGCTAGTAAAAGGACCTGTTTCACTTTAGAGGGAAGTAGACAGCTTTTTTTTCGATAAGTTAAAGTTGTGTCTGTATTAATAGAACCCAAATAGAGCTTTATTTTTTGTATCATGTACATAATTATATATCTAACAATTACTAAATTCTACCTCCAAATATCTGTTTTGTTTGTTGACTATAGTACAGAGATCAACCATCTCTTGGTAAGACGATCCGCTAAGGTTGAGTAACGTCCAGTCTGACGTGGTGAGAGCCATATATCTTGCTCTGTGTAGCTACCACAGGTGTACTTATTCCATAATGTCGGTAGTATACGTCCCTTGTCCTCAAGGATGGATTAATCATGACTTACCACCAGCCATATTTTACTGGAGCTATAATACCGTAGTTACCCTAGTAAACTATATTAGGGCACAAGACCCATTTATCTGTTCTTACTCCCCAACGTTCATGCATGACATTTTTGCATGATCCAACCAGAACCACAACCCATTCCAGTTCAGTTTTGGGAATGAATCTCCATCACCAAGCTCTCCTCCTACTCTGACCATACCAGCTTTACCCGATATGTCAACCTGTACCGATCTCCATTCATCATTGTTGCTACCTACTAATCCATTCTCCCTCCAGTTATCAGACTCCGGTATGGGCGGCATCACAATGTCGAGATTCATGGGAATATACCTCGTGGAAATTGGAAAGATGGGTCTCGAGGTCAATGCGATAGGCTGTAGATCCAATGAAACGAATGGTTGTTCTGGAGTATCAGGGAGTGAGACCCTGATCTGGCGATACGGTGGATACAGGCAATCGGACGGAATGAATTCGAAATTGGCCAGCTGAAGCAGATATTTACAGTAAGCTTCAAGTAACATAACTAATTACCGCTCTCGAAAGAATGGGAGTGCTTACTGTCTTTGGGATATTCCAATTTCTTCGGCCTGATGGTACAGTTTCGGTCCTGAGTTAGCTTTTCCATAGAACCGATCGACCTGGGGAGTTAGGATTCGCACCGTTATAAATCGAGGCTAGTGAGGACACATATATTCTGGTAATTCTGTATCTCTTTACCAATTCGCCATGGTTTGGATCTTGGAAAAGTCCCGGGGCCCAGAGAATTTCGTCATATGGCCCTAAAACCGCAAAAGGGTAAACTTCCTATTCCCACCCATAATATGGGTAGGACCAATGCCTACCAACAGGAGACTCCAGATACCGAACTATCATGCACAAACTGAATCCTCCTTTGAATTTGCCACTCTTTTCCGGATCCGAGAATGGGGCCGATGCTTCCAAATCACCATATGAACCCTGCGGCAGACCATCTGCCCAGTTGGCTCTTGCAAAGGAGAAAAACACCTGCGCTCGTATATCATGCCACGGAGACGGAGCTGGTTTGAATGGTCCTTCCGGCGAGTCTGAGGTTTTGTGACTTTCATCCATAATCGTATCGGTGCACTTCACAATTCGCCGTTGGTCCGTAGCATATAGAAGGAACGGCAGGCATATACCTTAAGGCCAGACACTGCGGATTTTGCTATGTGCGCGGTATATTTGACGATGGAACTTTTTAATCGGAGTAGATATACAGGTGTCTTTGGGGAGTTGGGTCGTGGTGTATCCATTCGGTGAGCATCTCATCACCTACCCATGCACCAAAGTTGCCATTAATGACGTGGCAATATATACTTGGTGAACCCTCACGCGCTAGATTCTGCAAGGGGCAAACCAATCTATGAATTAAGCCAGAAAAGGTTACCTACTTAGACCGCCCCACAACCTATATTGTGACTGGTTGTCCTCTGATCGGGATACTACCCAAGGCTTTAAAGCTTGTGAGCTATCTGTCAAAACTATCCGCATCCACTCCACCCATTCTACCCCGTCCACCGCAGCTTGGCCCTCAGCGACTTACATTGTTATTCTACTGGCTTCATATACCATTTATAGCAGGGGGTAAGATATCACAAATAGGCAAACATGGAACTAGCCCATCACTGTTCGCTGCACGTCACCTCCTCGGCTGCCGCCCTGGGCTAATATGCGCTATGATGTTTGCTTGACTGATCTTATTAGATTTGCATATCGCAGATCAATTATGCTTACTATACTTCTAGGATTATAATTGTCATTATAATTATTATTGTCAGGTTAATCGTCAACGTGGAGCCTTTCGAAATGACAAGCACATAGCCCTTGCCAGAAGCCCTAAGCCGCTACCTTATCAGCCACGGAGAACAATGATCTGCTAGTACTGCATTAGTTCCGTAATGCTACGGATTCCTTTTTATTCTATTCTATTGGCGGTCTTTAGTCTCCTGACATTATTAAGTAAGTTTCTTTCCACCCATGCTTTGGCTGCTCTGATTTCCGCGAACGGACCGGTCTAGAACCTAACCTCAAAGGCATCGGAGAGCCACTATCGGAAGTCCTAAAAGAAACCAGTAACCATGGTTAAATTAGAGGATTGTACAGTTGTTCTCCGACGATACAATTAGCATTGATCTCCTTTGATGATGTTCCGACATTATTGTAACTGAACGTCTGGAACGTCAGAGGGTGCCTCTTCAGGGAATGTAAAGTCTTCAGGTTTATTGTAAAAGCTCGTTTTGTATCCCAGGAGGTAAAAGCAAGACTGCCTATACCAAATACTGGGAGTATGGAAATAATAGGTACAATAGGTCGGACCCCTAAGGCGGCTTAGCATTTCAGGGAAAGCCTTAAAGGATTCAAATTGTGCATCAGTTTTGCGACCTACCATATTCGAAGACATTCATAGAAATGTCGGCATCCATATATTTTGATCGCTCTCCCAAAAGGAGGCGTAGGAAGGTGACAGCCCCTTTTTCTTACTGAGAACAAGCGTGATATAATTCTAACAGCGCCTGTACCGCATCCAAAAATAGACATTGTTGCTAATTTCCATCATTACCTGAATCTCCTAGATTGTCCGATCATGCATACTAGCGTTGGTGCTACACATTTTTCCATCACTCCAACTCCAATCTCAATGCATCGTACTGCACATAAAGTGCATCCGGCAGTAACGCAGTCTCCGTACTCGACGCATTGAACGGCAAGCTCAAGACAAACTCATTCTTTCCTTGTTGCAGATTCTCCACCGGAAAAACAAACTTCTGCTCTATATTCTGGCAGGCAACAGCACTGCGCACACCACATGATCCACTCCGCCAGTATGGGATCACCCATGTGGACTCATACCGTCCATTTACATCTACCGTCCACGGAAGGTTACTATACTTCCCCTCAACGGGTGTCCACTTTGAGTTCCCGTTCGCTGTCTTCGCGCCTGCAATCTGCACGGTGAATGTTGCCATGCTCGTGCTGTCGAGTTGCTCTGCGGTTAGGTCGAATGTCACCGTCCAGTTGTTGACATTGTCATAGTATGGCTCTGTGCGGAGGTGATTTCCCTGAGAGGGGAAGAATGCCCAGTGGATATAATTGAAGTCTTGGGATGGGTCACTCTCTCCGACGTGGAAGTTGATACCCTCGGGAAAGTCAGCTGGATAGTCGTATTTTCCCCAGTATATGCGGTATTGCTCTGGTTGCAGCGGTTTGGAAGAATCCAATGCATAGCCGTGAAGGTACTCTCCAGAGGACTTGTCAGGCACACCGATACGCCAGATCTCTTTGCCTGCGCTTTCCTCTTCCCAAATGAACCTGTGCTCTTCGGACTGCGATTTTGAAACTGTGACGTGGTCTTGGATAAACCACCCGAAGATCTCGTCAGCGTAGATGGTTATTCGGTATGTCCCTTCCACAACACGGGGGATGCTGAAACTTCCAGACTCGTCGACCTCCGCCCAGTACTGTAGAGACTCCGTGTTGAAGACATTCAGCTGGAAGTCCTGTCCATCCTCAGATAGCACGATAATCGGTCTCCTTGCACCCTCGGGTAACGACACCTTCCCCTTAAATGTAGTCCTCCCAGACGACGGCATGAAATTCGGAATATGCTTCGAGATAGTATCATAGAACTCCGCGTTCCATTCCGGATCAGCGTACTTTGCAGCATCAGCCCTCAACTCGGCCAATGTTGTCTCCGAGTCTCCCCGGTTGAAGTAGTAGAACTGAGGTCCCCAAGTGCGGTCAAACCCATGCGTGAGGTTTGGCATAGGTGCCCCATGATGACCGGAGACCAAATAATTGTACACAATCCCATCGACAACGAGGTCAGAATGGAGGGGACCTCCATAGTACGTCTCAACGGTGTTATGAACTAGCCAAGCACCGAATGTACTTCCGTCAGAACTAGATGAGCCGTCGCTAACCAGTCCATGGACATCGTGGTTGCGCCAGCTCTCTGCCAGACTATACTTGGTAAAGTAATCAGAGTATTGGGAGACATAGGGATCATCGGTAACGTTCCCCATGTAGGTTGTCGCATCCTGGACTACCAACCCATTGTCATACGTGCTGTCAAGCGGTACTGGCCCGTAATTACCCTCGCTGGTGGAGAAGTGCGTCCAGAGGTCCGTGTTTGGCCTGAAAAGTGTGCGCAATTCCCCAAGGCTTCGTAGGAAAGGCGTGGTCTCGTTGAAATACGTGACTCGAGAAAATGCATGGAGTCCTGTTTCTTCGCCTCGGAGGAAGAACCACTGCGATAGTGTCTGATTGGTTCCTTCATAGGTAGCGGTCATGTAAACTCCGCCGTACGCGGTGCCAGTAGAATCAGTGCCGTTGATCAGGTCCAGTGTAGCGCCACTACCCGGGGTCCAGAAGCCCGACGGGATGCATGAACAGTCCAGGTATGGACCCTTTCCGGTGTTGCCGTCTACCGGTCCAAGTAGATCTTGGTTGTCTAGTTGGACGTCAACGATATGACCGTTAGATTTAGCCAACGCGATGGTGAAGCGGTCATTGGCGAGATTGAAGTGTGTGGAGTTCTCGGATGTTGTTAGGAGTGCTGTGGAATGGCTTGCGAGGCAAGCTAGGAAGGTCAACGCCTTCCGTGAGGGCAGCAACATTTCTGTTGGATATTGAAGGATAGAGCAAGAATGGACTATTGTCTACTACTCGATCATCGTTGATTCCACGCGTAGCTGGGTTAATTTAAAGATAGAAATCACAGCTGTTTCGGGCGCTGGCTTTGATAGACCGAGGGTTATGTATACGGGGTAGCTCACGCCGGACACTACACTCTCAAACATGCGGGGAATTATGCGGAGGTGGAGACGCGTATAGGAGCTCGATGCATGAATGTGAGAAATCCCACAAGCCGAGCTGACTATTTGGTCTCCCATTTGTGGAATATCCTATGCCAAGGCGCCGTGCATATGGGACTTGGCTATGAATGGTAGGGAATGACCATGCAATGAGTTTGCTTCGGTACTGGATCACCCGAAGTTTATCGAAGTTTACTGGCTTACTGGTCGACTATCTGGGGTTCTGCATCCTTTAGCCCGGCTGCCAAACTGGTCATCCTACTGTCGGCTGAAATGCCGTGATTCAGGGTCTTTCTCTTCCCAACACAATTATAGTCTCCTACATCTTAACTACACAAATTCGACAAATTATGTGAAACCTCCCAGGTTCAACCCATCAGTGCACTCTCCGTCGGGCCGAGATAGCTATCTAAATGCCCCTCCAGCGCAAGAACAATCTTCTCCAGATATATCTCTGGCGAATTCACCATCCACTTGAGTGTATGCAGGCCCTGGTCAAGAGCCGCAATCTCAATATCCCTCGTCCAAACATGGTCCGCCACTGCCTCTGTCCATCCAGGAGGCGTATCCCCCGCCTTTTCAGGCTCGCCCAGTAGTCTTGTGAAGTTCGCCTCTTGACCGTCGATTGATAACGAGAATTTCATCGGTAGGTTGGGATCCGTGTCGAGGGCGCCATTGACGTAGACAGTCGCATTGAATGAGTCAGTGGAATTGAAGAGGTAGAAGTCGTACTCAACCCACACAGCTTTTGCGTCATCTTCAGATTCTCGAGCTTGCATATACGGCCGGAGTGCGATGGATCCAGACCGAGATCGCGACCCTAGATATGGGATATGTTTGAAAGATACAGTATCCGATGAGGAGCGTTGGAAATGCGGGCCTTCGATGGAGACGAAGCCGCCCGACTCAGGGAAGCCGGTGAAGTTGGTCGGGACGCGGTGGTTGCGGATTGGAATGTGGATTAAATCAAAATACGGAGACGGTTCCCATTCTACGCGTAGCTGAATCGTTTCGGTAAAGTTGCTTGGGGCGGCGGTCCAGTCGATCGAGACTTCGAGGCGTTCCTCGGGGTGTTCTTTCGAGAGTGTGCCTGATGTTTGCGAGACATGAACCCATGAATAGGGAGTCGAGATGGACCATTTGAGCGGCTTGCGATGGTCTCCACGGTGGAAGAGCTCAATGAGCCGTGATCCTGGACCATAGGGATCCATAAGCGGGAGCACTGGTGAAAAGCCTTCCTCAGTTGGTAGGGAGGGATTGATAGACCCACAGATCCGACCTTGGCGATATGCACTAAGCGACTGCTCGACGAAGATACCCAGGTTGCCAAATGCGTAATCAAAGTCCTGCCGTAGCTGCACATACGATAGATTAGCGACGACGTCGCGTGATGAGGGACGCCAGTCTGCAATGCCCATATCAAACTTGGGAGTCGACATGATGCCCTCCCATTTGCCATCTGCAAGGTTGTCATACTCCAATGTCAAGTCATAATCTTCCTCAAAGTACTCGAGTACGTGTCCCGCTACCATGTTGGCTGAGTTCCGGCGTTCGAAGCTGTATTGGCGGTTTTTGCCCTGGCCAAGGATTGTCTGGTAGTAGTTGAATCCCGCCATCGCAGGATAAGTTAGGAGGTGATAGCAAGCATCGTGGCGGTCGCTAGGTAAGGACTGCTGAATTTCTTGTGTTTTCTCGGCCAGCTTTCTCCACTCATCGAGCACCTGCTCGGCCTCTCGGAAGTTGAGGATGGAATATGTCGTTGGTTCCAGCATTTCAAATTTGCGCAGACCCGCTAGGTGGCTATATTCCATCAGAGCCGATGCAATCTGGTCGGCGTACTCGTTACCAAAATCTCGCGTAGCTAGAGCTTTGAGGTATGAGGGGATGGTGTTGAAATCAAACTGGGACACATTCCACGCAAGATCCAGGGCGAATGAGAGAGGAATTTCCATAGGTTTGATGTCGCCAACATTAATGACCCAAACTCTGTTCGCTCCCCGCTCGTAGGCTTGTGACAGCTCTTTGTATACTTTGGGCTATGGAGGTTTAGGCAATAGTTACCTTGAACGAGATAAGAGGCGACTAACCAGATTGTTGTTGTTTTGCCATTTCCAGCTCTTCGGTCTACCAACATAGTCAAAGTGGTAGTAAAGCTGACAGTACGTTTAGAAGAAAAAGATCATTACTAGAAAAGGGGAGGACAAGCTTACACCAATACCACCAGACCTCTGTCGCTCCTCCTCCGTAGGCAGTCGTTGAACATTGCCCCAATTATCATCGGGGAATATCAATGTCACATCATCGGGAGGAACCAGACCAGCTGTGTAATAGGTCATAACCTCTTTGTAGACTGCCCATGCCTGTAGAGAGGTATTATTGCCATGATACTTGGCAAGCAGCTCTCTTTGAGTGCTAAACACATCCCTCAGCACTGCGATAGGATCGTCCGCTTCGATAGGACTATCATTTTCTCCGCGCATGCCTAGTGTAAAGTAAGTCTCATTATCACCCGCACGTTTAACGCCTTCTTCCATGAATTTGACAACGTTCTCCTTGTTGCTAAGCCAGTTCCAGGCGCCCCGTGTCGGGTCTATCTTCCACTCATTAGAAGAGCGCTGCATTGGCTCAGTGTGGCTAGTTGATATAACAATCCCGTAATCATCCGCAAGCTGTTGATTACGCAGGTCATCCGTGAAAAAGCTTCTGCCAGGGGTAGGAATGAAAGATCCCCACATAGCCGGCCACAGAAAATTGGCTTTGAGACGAACTAACAGATCAAAGACGTGTTCGTAGAACTCAGCACTGAAGGTATAATCGTCCACACTGGCATGCTTTGCCCACCAGCCTGTCAAAGCGGGCGCCTCATCGTTGATGAATATACCGCGATACCTGACGCTGGGCTCTCCCTGTGTTGTAGTTTTGTTCAGGGCATAAATCGTCTGGTGCTTTATGACTGGAACATCGGCCCACCAATGGAGGCTAGGGGTTTGGTCAGCCTTCGCAGAGGAATGAACCCAGAATGTAACTCACGGGGATTTTCCAATCTGTTCCGTGAGCGTAAAGACGCCGAACATAGTTCCTCGCTTGTCACTACCAACAATTGCGAGAGCATGTTTGATCCCAGGCAGAGGACTATCGATAAGAACAGTGCGAAAGCTCTCCCATTTATCACGGATATCATCAACATTGATCTTGCCATCTTCTTCAAGCCGAGATACCAATGGCGAGCCGAGTGTTGCCGCGATTATAACTAACCCAGAGGTAGACGGCTCTGCTTGAACAACGGATGCAGTTTCATTCCAAACGAGCACGCGACGCTTGACATCAGTCACTTCTTCCAGGTCACCGGCTAAACTGTCCACAGCAATTTTGACACCCACCGGATCGCTTGCATCTCGCAATATAGGAGCATTGCCAAATTCAATGGAACCGTCGATAGGTTCGAAGGCAACTATGTTCTCCTCTAACAGCGCCAACGCAAATCCATGTAGAAATAGGATGACTATGTAGAAACCCTTCATTTTGCGGTTCTGACTAATCCGGTCTGGGTTTCCCGCGGAGAAGGTATCAAGCCCTAATGGATTCCCGTCTTCTGTTTACCCAGGCCAAGTAGAATTCCATGAGAGCAATGATATAGCAACACCCAGCTAGGACGAGACAGCCTGGTGCCCCCACGCTTTAGAACCCTAACAACATAGCGAAGGTTTTGTTCGTGGAAGAAGATATACCGAATCCTCTATGCCGCTTAGCTAACACGGAGCTATGGCAAGACCCTACTTTAGAGTATATCATTCGTCCGCTTAGCACGAAGTAAACGGTGATCAGATAATTATCATCTAAGTAATGACGCTGCGATGTTTGGCTTTGGGTAAGGTACGGGGTTCCAAGATATTTCCCCACACACTAGCTAGAAACCCTCAACCGAGCTTGCCCGAAGTTAGGCTCTTGTCTAACGTCTTTATTAGCTCGGTTGCAGACCGGGTACAGCTTTTCTGCTTGGCAGTCGGCTATTGAGCAGTAGCGGATTAAGTCACCACAGTTTCTACCCGAACTACATGAGGTCTGAGATAAATGAACCTTTTGCTCGGGGTATTGCTCCGCCGATGTTGAGGGGTAGAGTTGAACTCTAATAGCTAGGGTCAAGGAAGCTGCATAGTAGGTCTAGAGGGCTTGGATGGCGTATACAATAAAGACTATACATAGGACGCTGTGTCGATTGTAGCACTCAGTGTTCCTCGCCACACATCCCTTGTCTGAATTTGTAACACCGTGGAGCGTCTTAGAACTGAGACATCATGGCCATTCGAAGATTTGCTTCCACTCTCCTAGCACTTGCTGCTTGTGCTAATGCTAAATGGATTGTTCCTGGCGCACGATGGCATGATACCGACGGCAACATCTTCAATGCTCATGCCGGAGGACTTTGCGTTGATCAGGAAACTGGCAAGTTCTACTGGTTTGGGGAGTACAAAGTCGAGGGTCAAGTTGAAGGTGGTGGGATCTCCGTCTATAGCTCCGACGATCTTGCTACTTGGGAGTCGCATGGGCTCGCTCTCAGTGAGTTCCAAGTTTCCAAAAGATCGACAGGCACTCTAACAGGCCACAGAGCCCATTGAAAACCATACTTATATCTCACCGCATAATCGCATCCAGCGTCCGAAGGTGTTATACAGCGAAGAGACCGGTCAATATCATGTAAGGCCCGCCTTCATTGCCCATATAAAAAAACTGCTAAGAATCAGACAGATGTGGTGGCACGCTGATGATGACAAGTACTCTTGGCTCCTCCAAGGTCTTGCAACATCCGACAATATTGCTGGCCCTTATACCTTCGTGGATGCTACCTCTCCCTTGGGTAATTGGTCCCAGGACTTTGGCGCGTTTACGGATTACAAATCTGGTCACTCGTATGCCCTCTATTCGAACGGCGATAGCGTTGAGGGCCGCGACGTCTATCTCAGCAAATTCAATAGCAACCTCACAGCTGTTGAGGAGGTTACTTACCGATTTCCCAAGTATGACTTTGAGGCACCTACTATCCTGCAAACAGAGAATAGTTACTATGCGCTTATGAGCCACAAGACTGGGTATCGGCCTAATAGTATGTCCTTTCGCATTCTATTGAGAAATGTTGAGAGACTGTAGGCTGATGCATTATGCAGATGTGGTAGCATTCCGCGCTGACAAGCTTGAGGGCCCCTGGTCTCAGCCCTTCTTCGTTTCCCTGGCATATACCCGTACATTCAGTACGCAGTCTGGGTTCTCTTGGAGAATCGAGGGGACTAAGAAGACTACTTTCTTGTATATGGCCGACCAGGTATGTCTTTCACATTACTTGATTAGTTGCAACAGCCTAGCACTGACCAGATTTAACAATCCTGTAGTGGGACATGAACTCGCTGTGGGAGAGCCGGAATGTATGGCTTCCTATTGAAATCGATAATCGCGAAGGTAGCTTGAAGGTTGTCTGGCATGATGTTTACGATCTGAACATGTACGTGCATGCTCAACGTCTTTCCAGTGCAAGTATTGATTTAGTATGTGCAGCAAAACCGGTGAATGGAAGCCCATCAAGGGAGAGACATACATCTCCAAACACGCAAGGACCGCTGGAGATGCGTACCTACAAGAGGCGGTAAGCTCACCACAGCATACATACAACCTGACATGGAAACTAACCGGCGTTTGCTCCAGACATTCGCTAGCGGAAACCGAATCGCTACCGGCATTTACGGTAATGACAGCACAATCACCTTCACTGTGCAAGGCCAAGGCCAAGACCAATGGGTATCGTTCTACCACCAAAGTATGTTGTTCCCTCCTCTCTTCCCCAAACCGACTCCACACTCACTAAACAACTCCTCAGACATTGACGACATGGGTTTCGGTGATCAACCAATGGGCCAGCCTGACCGCATAAACGGCACCTGGCAACTCCGGCGGATCAGCAGCGTGGTAGTTAATGGTGACACAGAGAACGTACACACGTTATACCAGAAAGATACGCATAAGGGTATTATTCTCTCCACCCCGCTGTTATTGCCATTGAAGAACGGGGAGAATACAATTACGGTTGGCGGGTTGTGGAATGGGTTTGATTTCAAGGGCGCAGATTTGGATCGGATCGTGGTTTATCCCCCAGAAGGGGCGAAGAAGAGGTGGTTCTGGTAAACTGGTGAGCAGCTAGATAGCACCAAACGGTTCGTTAGGCTCTTAATCGAATAGGGATTCTCCCTGTTACACCTAGGGCTTACCCTACAGATTTGTGACGACCTAGCTGTATTTTGTATGTTGATTACGTTATCTATAAACCGTGTTTAATCTGACAGAATCTACAAGTCCCTTGATACATCAGTGGTGTACTACCTGCCTCATCCTTGTATTCTAGACCAGCACCCTTTTCCAAGCAGCATCCCAACCAGGTCTCCGTGTCCATGACGAGAAGCAAGTTGAGGCAGTGTGTTGCCGTCCCAATATTTGCCCCCGGGGTCAGCACCCTTTCAAGCAGGAGTTTCACTATACTTGTATACCCCCATCTGACAGAAGACATTAACGGTGTAGCACGAATATTAGATTTGCACTCCATGTCGGCACCCTTTTCAAGTAGTAGCTTAGTCACACCATTATGTCCTTCTATAACAGCACATCTAAGTGGTTTCGCAATGAGCAGCTTAACAATATACTTATATTCGTAAATAACAGGCAATATTAATGGTGTTTCAAAATCCCCAGCTCTGCACTCAAGGTCGGCTCCTTTTCAAGTAGTTTCTCCACAGCTGTTATATCTCCTTTCTTTGTATACCGTAGCAGAGACGAACTTTCCGAAAACTTGATGTTATATTTATATACGGGGCCCATTCTTTGAATAGCCTAGATTCGGGAGTCCGTTACTAAGAAACAGAGGATATCCTTCTCACTATCTTATTTGTTGATAATGAGAAGTAGTAATTCATCTGCAAGATCGAGGAGAGGCATTGTAACAGAGATTGTAATATGTTGGGGATAAAGTGTTCAATGCGCGAACTTGATATCATGGCACTTTGGTTGAGTGGGATCGACATAATACAAAAGTTTTCTAACGATTTTGAGTAAGACTGCCATTTGGTACAAGGGAGGTGGAGAGAAAAGAGATTTATTTCGGCTCGGAATCTTCAATCTCTATCCTAAATGTAGGCCCTAAGCCAGAAATGGAGAGATCGTCGCCTTGCAGCAATGCGTGGGGCCGCGGTGGAAAGGTAAGGCAGATGAGGCGCAACAAGAAACAAATAATTAGTAGTACATTAATGCATGTAGTCTATAAACCAGTGAGAAGTACCGACCAGGAACATGGATCACGCATGGAATATTTGTCCTTGTTGTTGGATGTAACGTCCTTGTCGCATGGTTGGCGATCTGGGCTGATAATGGCCGGCCTGTCAAACACCTCGCCGTTGAAGCCACCGTTACATCGACTGCGGTGCCGACTATCTTGCGCGATCTAAACGCAGGAGGGTCTTCTATCTGGTTCGCGAATGCGCTCTATCTGTCAAGGTTGGCCTCCACCCTCTCTGACAGGCCCACTAACCAGCCATGCCCTTTCCAGGACCGCATTCTAACGCCTTTACAAACAGCTTGTCAACGTTTCTAGTCGACGATGCCCTCTCATCTCAGCTGTCGCCCTGTTTACTCTGGGCAGATGAGTGGCTCATCTCTCGCTGCTGTCTCCAAGACATACCGTATATATATTCAAGAGCAATCAACGGTAACATAGCAACTAGAAGTAGCCCGATCAGCGTGAAGCACCAGCCCCACCCCATACTAGACAACATGTCATTGATAAGGGCGGCAGAGAGGGCACCCAGCCAACATCGGATGAAGTCAGCAGCTCCCGAAGCCGCCGCCGCCTGACCAGGGAAAAGATCTATCAGGAGGGTGTATAGAATTCCCAATAATGAGTTTCCACACAGCCCGATGATGCCCTGCCAGATAAGCGGTACCACAAGGGGCAGCCGTTTCTCCACCATCCAGCCATAGACAGCAAAGCCCACCGCAACCAGGAACATATGAGGCAGCGCGATTTGTAGCCTGGCTACTTCGATTGGGAAATCTCCGGATCTGTCACTGCCGACAGAATGGAGGTCACCGGCCGCACTGCGGTTTCTGGAAATCCGGCGGTAATTGAGGTCAACCAGTCTCCCGCTAATTGCCGAGCCAAGGCCGCCAGCAATCCCAAAAGGGCTAGAATTGGAAATGTATGGTGAGCTTTCCTGGTCTCTTACGGACGAAACTGAAACACGGGTGGGATGACATACAGATAGGACAACCCGACTTGCAGAGTACTGAGCTGGTATAGCTCGCCATAGTTGTTTGCAGTCGTCGCCCACAGAGCGGATATTCCAAAATAAAGCAGGCTGGTGTATACGATCAGAATGAGGGCCTCCTTGTGTTTGAGGATGATAAATGCCCTGAATACGGTCGACAAGGTAGTCGCTGCATCCTCCTTTCTTTGGCCATGGCCAGAGTGCTTTTCGTCCTTCGGAGAGCATTCGCCCATAGAACTGCGCTGGCTATACCGGCAATTCTGCATGACCGATCTCCTCCACCGATTATGCGGAGTCAATGACCCATTCCCAACCACGGTCCGAGCAGTTTCTGGGATACATATTACGTATAAGGCGAAAAAGCACCCGCTGCTGATGGCTAGAAACCAGAACACACTCCTCCAGCCAAGATGGCTCGCTAGCAATCCCCCAATGACCGGTCCAAATGCGAATGCAGCCATTACACAGCCATGCATGGGACCTATGTATCTGCCCCTCTCCGCAGGCGATGCAATGTCCGCAGCAAAGGCAAATCCAAATGGGATCGCACAACTACTGCCCACACTTTGAAGACACCGTAGGATAATCAGTGCCACGTAGCTCTTCTGTAACGCAAGGCCAATATTTGCCATGATATAGATTGATAGTGCGAGAATCCATGCCAGGCGCCGCCCATGAAGGTCAGAAAGCGTAGACATCAAAGCTGGCACAATCCCCTGTATAATATTGAATACAGTAATCGTTAGGTTAATCAGTGTAGGCGTCACGCGGTATTCGTGTTCGAGTATCGGCAGTACAGGGAGATAGCTGTTAGTTCCCATCATACAGACCACCATACCGAAGCTCGTGAAGGAGATAAAGCAGACTTTCTCATGGCGGCTGAAGATGGAATATTCCGCACCGCCGGTCTTCTCGTCTGGTAGTACTGTAGTGTCTGTGGAAGGGAGCTCGTTCGGCCCATTGGATGATGCCTCGGGAGGCGGCAGAGTCTCCGATATCGAGTGGGATTTCAGGTCGATCGCACGGCCATCGCTTGCTGTTCGTTCATTGTGAATATTCCTTGACGACGTGCCCGGGCTTTGTCTGGGGTCAACCATGGGGATAGCTTGAAAATATGGCGTATGCTTGTCTCAACAAGGGATTGGCATGCAGTATGAACCAAGGAGAGATTAATGTGGTGGTGGCCATCTTTCAATGAGCTCTGAGGATATATAATAAAACTTGGTAACCGATTTAACAGTCTATAAAGGGTATGTCGATCTTCCTTTCTACGAAATGACTCCTGTTGTCCAGGTAACAACCTCCTTGCTTCGTGTCGCATTATTGGACTACATAATCAATTCCACTCGCATGCTCGATTGAGAAATAGACTAGTCTCTGATCGCTACCAGAATGATGGTTTTCACCAATAATGAGCTCTGGGTGGAACCATACGACGTAGGGGGACGCAGGGCACGATACCCTAGTCGCAGATACATAGTATGATTTGCAGAAATGCACAGTAATCACTCCCCTTCAGTAAATAGGACAAGAGAAGGAGAGGGTAAAGACTGAAGAGCCAATGTTGACCACACTGTGGATCAGAGTGGAACCTGGTCAATATATTAGCCATCTACCCCTGCACATTACGCGTTGAGAGAAGACAGAACGTAAATTGAAGCTCATGCGTTGAAAGGACACTCAGTTTCACCACAATGACAGCTTGGAAATTTCAGCCCCGCCTCCTAACCCATGCACTGGACCAGGAGGCTGTCAACAATCCCGACCGTCTATTTTGTATACATTCATCCTCTCTCAGATGCGCCGATCATGGATGGCGCCGGGTGACTGTCGGTGCCTTAGCTTCCGCAGTGGACAATTTCGCATGGTGGCTAGAAAAGACGATTGCGTCAAGGTCGACTCCGGAGAGGCTTGTTTATATAGGACCAAATGACATTCGGTACACCATATGCATGCTTGCGTGTATGAAACTCGGCCATTGTGTAGGTGATGCCGCCTGGAGCCTTCTGCATATCAACGCTGACCAAAACGCTCCAAGACCGTTCTCCTCCCCCCAGTCACATCGAAGACGGTCGCAGACTGCCTCATACGATCTGGAAAACTCTCCAAAGTGCTCTACGCGCACGAATGCTCCGAGAAAGCACGAATGATTCGAAGCTGCAATCAAGAGGTCCAATTGTGGGAAGTGGCAGATCTTTGGAGGCTGTTTGACGGCCCAAGAGTTCCCTTCCCCTGCAATTCTGAATACACCCTGGCCGGAGAACAAGAGCCGGTTGCTGTGCTTTACAGCTCTGGAACCACAGGTAAGTTCCCTTCGCCCAGATTCTGCGGGCATCGTGGTTGACTTCGAATCCTATCGCTTGTCAGGGTTGCCGAAAGAGATCATTTTGCCTCACGGGTATTTTACAGCGTTGGACTATTTTCAGCACATCCCAGTACCTCCTGGAAGGGTATCGACTGCCCCGTGGTTGAGTGATCCTAAGGATCCACATCTGATAAAGACCAATTTATTCCATGCAACCGGGATCATCACTTGGGCAGCTGCACTGCTCCACGGGATACACTTTGTTATCAGCCCGGACGTGGCTCTAACAGCGCCGCTACTGGAGCAGGTTCTTGCTGAAACTGGGGCCAAGTCCGCCCTGTTCACACCAGATACCCTAGTAAATTTGGGCACGTCTGAAGAAGTGCTTAATGTCCTGGCAGGCCTTCGGTGCATCAGCTTTGTTGGCATGCCTTTACCCCGGGCAGTAGGACATGAAATATCGCAAGTGACACGTCTGCAATCGGCAATCGGATTGACTGAAGCCGGCTATTTCCATACACTGCGCCCTCAACAACGCAACGATTGGGAGTATTTTGAATGGAACCCCCACTATCCCATCAACATGCAGGACGAAGGCAACGGATATTGCCAGCTGGTGTTCAGACGCTCTGTTGAACCTTATTTGCATGCTGTCTTTGTTGTTCTTGCTGGTCGATCTGAATTCCACACCGGCGATCTCTACATCCAGCACCCTCAGAATCCAATGCTCTGGAAGAATGCTGGTCGGAAGGACAATATGTGCAAGCTGCAAAATCGAATTTGTCTTTATCCCAATCCCATTGAGGAAATATTCGAAGCACACAGTTTCATTGCCAGAGCTGTGGTCTCGGCAGATCACAGATTCCGCGCAGTACTTATAATAGAGCCGGACTGGAAGCAGAAAGGCTGCCCGCACTCACCAGAAGGCCTTGTGAGCAGTATCTGGCCCTTGGTTGAGAAGACTAATCATGATCTACCTGTTGAGGCCAACATATCCAAGGACCGCATTTTGGTTGCGTCCATTGATAGCCCCTTCCCAACGACAGCAAAGGGAACGGTACAGCGTCGTGCTTTGTTGGAGGGGTATCAAGAGGAGATTAGTGCTATATCAACTCTCTAAAACACGTTCAGATAGAGACATCTACAGCGGTTGGGTTGAATTTAGCCGAATGATCCGCCCCGTGGAATTTGGCACGAGGAGGTGCGTGCTTCGAGAAGCACGAGTGAGTGCCCCAAAGCGCTCACGGCTTGCTCAGTGGTATAACACGACTAAACTTTTGCCCTACATTCACCTTCTGCTTTTGATTCTTCGAGATCATCCTGTAGCTAAGAAGTACTAAGAATTTTATTCTTTCCTGGTGGTGTGATATTCTATGCACTGCCTTTTGATTGTATAGGACTTGGCTCCAAAAGCTATTCAAGTTGACTGCCTCCGTTTTCGGACCCTTGGCGCCAATCCCGCTTTTCGTATTCTAGTTCCATACTAAACTCGCGCTAAAAGCACAGTAAACACATTATTGGGCAATATGTTCGCGTATATCTTATCTGATCATCTGATAGGGGGGCGTATATGCAGGCGCTTATTGTTGTGGCACTCTTGGCTGCTGAACTGAGATTGCAGTGCGCTGCAAATCCCGTACAAATCTGAACTTCGCCTCTTTATCCCCTCCTTTACCCCTACCACGTCAGCCGCCTCATTCTATACGCCTGTGTGTCCCTGCATCTGCCAGTCATGGGTGGTGTTCCCTCTGATGGCATACCGAAGGCCGTCGCGCCGAACCAGGTTGAACTTGTTAGCAATACGGGAAACGATACGGAAAACAATGCGGGTCTCGATCGCATCGTACAAGAAACCCCAAGGGATGATTCGAGTATCTCGGACAAGGAGTCCACTTTGTTTCAAGGCGGCGTTCAGCGAGTGAGAGCCATCACTTCGTTATGGTCCAAGAATACGATGTGGCTCATGTTCATCCTGTAAGTCTTGCTCTCAATTGATCTCGAGTTCCAGCCATATTGCGGGCTGGATGGAATCAAGTGCTTATACTCATGCAGTCTTTACCTTGTCTCTTTTGTCGACATGCTTCTAGTTTCCGTCCAAACCTCGCTCAATCCATACATCACATCGTCATTCCACAAGCATGGGTTACTCACAGTTGTCAGCATCATGTCCACCATTCTCGGCGGTTCCTCGAAGCTCACTCTGGCCAAGATAATTGATATCTGGGGGCGTGTAGAAGGTTTCTTATTCATGCTTCTGATCGTCGTGATAGGCTTGATAATGAAGGCTACCTGCAAAAATATCGAAACCTACGTGGCCGCGCATACCCTCTATTGGGTGGGCCATATTGGTATGATGTATGTAATTGATATCATGCTGGCAGACATGACAACCCTCAAAAACCGAATGATTATGCTCGGTATCAACGGAACGCCGAGCATCGCGAGCACGTTTGCTGGGCCCAGGATCGCAAGTTTATTCTACACCAATCTCAACTTTCGTTGGGCATTTGGCGCTTTCGCAATTATGACTGCTGGTACCTCTATCCCTGTTGTGGGTGTTATGCTGTACATGCAGCGGAGAGCCGAAAAGGTTGGTACTCTCGAGAAGAGGGTCTCCGAGCGGACTTGGTGGCAATCTATCATCCACTATTTCATCGAATTTGACGGTGCGTATTTCTTTCGGATTTGATGCTTAAGTTACTCCTTGTGACTAACGAAAGAGTTCTAGTGATTGGAATCGTCTTGATTACGGCGGTCTTTTCCCTGATTCTTCTCCCCTTCAGTCTTGCCTCGTATGCCCCTAAGGGATGGGCAAGTGGATATATCATTGCGATGGAAGTGCTCGGGGTAGTTTGCATCCCTGCATTTTATGCATGGGAGAGATACCTTTCCCCAGTCCAATTCCTCCCTTGGAAATACTTGAAGGAACCGACGATCATTGGTTCCTGTCTTCTGTACTGCGTTATGTTCATCTCGTGCTTGTAAGTCTTTTACTCCGCCATCCGTAGGAAACCACCTTCTATGTTGCACACATTCCTAACAAACAAACCAGCACCTGGAACAGCTACTTCAGCTCCTACCTCCAAGTCGTCCACAGACTAGACATAACAACAGCCAACTATGTCCTCAACGCCTTCTCCCTAACCAGCTACATCTTCAGCCCAATCTTCGGCCTGTAAGGATATTAGCCCCTCACCCTACCCACATCACCACAAAAGCAAACATCTAACAACAACAGTCTAATCCGCTATACCGGCGAATTCAAATGGACCGTCTTCACCGGCATCCCCATCCTGCTCCTCGGCACCGCCCTCCTAATCCCCTTCCGCCAGCCCGACACCCACGTCGGCATCATAACCATGACACAAATCCTCGTCGGGCTAGGCACATGCATATTCACCGTCTGCGGCCAACTAGCCATCATGGCGCCAGTAACACACCAAGAGATCGCCGTCGTCGTCGCCATCTGGGGATTATTCGGCTCGATCGGTGCGGCCGTCGGATCAGCCATCGCCGGTGGAATGTGGAATAATATCCTGCCCGGTGAACTGTACAGAAGGCTCCCCGAGGAGACCAAGAATATCAGTGCCACGATCTTCAGTGATATGGTCATGCAGATGTCCTATGCGGATGGGTCACCAGAGAGGGAGGCTATCGTGGGGGCTTATGCGGATGTGCAAAGGAAGATGGTTATTGCGGGTGTTTGTTTCGTTCCGCTTTGTATTGGGTGTGTTTGGTTTTGGAAGGATATTAATGTCAAGAAGTTGGACAGGGAGCAGACTAGGGGGAATGTTTGGTAATATGGTGTAGTTTCAAGTAGGTACATGGGGTTGGAATCTTAGAGCTTCGTCGGAGTATAATGTATGATGGGAGACAGCCGTGGTGTTGTTGAGCATGCGCTTCGAAGGAGACTACGTTAGGGTAATCCCTGTTCGCGGACTATTCAGAGCAGACGGTTGATTTCCAGGATAATGAGCGAAAATCAAAAGAGCAAAAAAGTCAGTGCATCATCCGTGAATCGAACACGGGCCTCATCGATGGCAACGATGAATTCTACCACTAGACCAATGATGCTTGGCAGTAAACCAGTCGGCTAAGCTGGCTGGTTGATATTCTTTTGGCCGAGCTTTTGTATCTAGACAGAAAGAGTATGTTGTTTTCACCAACAGGATATATATATTCGCAGGCAGCGATCACTTGACTTTTGCCTCTTTGTTCTTCTTCCCCTTCTTGCTTGATAACGCAATGCTTATATTAATCATATTAGCGGGTAGTTCGTTGATAATAAAATTATACAGTTTTAGCTTTCATTACTGCGTCTACAATATACATATCATGCAACTTTTGAGCAATCATTTCTGTATAGGAACCACGAGAGCTTGATAAGGAAGCATCTTGTCATTATCCGCTGTATTTCTCATCTAGGCTTAGCACTTTACTTATATTATATGTATCCCCTCCCTGGCCCAAGGAATTATCAACGTACACTGTATAAGCACGTAGACTATATGCTAAATACAGCAAGGTACCGATGCTATCGCTTGCGTGGACAATCTGCGAGCTCTCTCCGCAGTGATGAGATCAAGTGAAATCAATACAAATTCCGATACCTGCTTGGGGAGACCTTGATGTTCAATGAAAGCCATTCCAGCCAGCTTCTTTTCCAATTTAACAACCACGGAGAGACATGCATGCGTGAATTTGATATTTTAAAAGAAGGACCGCGTTGAGTTGCAAATGTCGGTAGAGGTCGTTCGCCCTGTACTAACGGTCAATATTCGTTAAATCTTGATTGATTACTAGTCTTGGTATAAATCTGATACATACGACCACAGGGTGTGGAAAATAGGGCTTCCCGTCCGCTCAGCCGTACTCAAGCCACACGCCGGGAGGTTAGTAGTTGGGTGGGTGACCACCAGCGAATCCCTCCTGTTGTATGTTTTTGTATCACCTTTTGATATGGTGTGTCATCGAACTGTTGTTTGACTTTCTCATCTTACTAGGGCCAGCTCGAGTGCTGGCAAGGCGTGCGCCCTGCCTAGATTGTCTGAACGGATTGGGTTGATTGCAAGATCTAGATTATTTAAATTACCTGAATAACTTCAATTGATTGCACTGCTTAGAATCTAGACTGACTGAGCGACGAGACAGTCCAGGGTTAGCAGGGGGTTGATATGTAGAGGCGCTGAAGCTCAGAACAACTGGCATCAGGCGACTTTAGAATTTCCTTGGTTAGTAAAATTGAAGAACCGAATACCAGCAACAGGCTTACATCGCAAACGGTGGAGTCTGGGACAACTAAGTCGTCGGTCTTAGTCTTGAAAGCCGGCACCCTCACACATAGTCTGAAATGTGTATAGAATTAAAGGTAGCAGCACTTCGGTCAGTAGTTTGAAAGCTGTGTCTTTTTAGGGGAAAGGACAATAAGAACAGGTTCAAACCAAACCCCCCGGGGAAAAATAGGAAAAGAGAAAGACCGGTAATAGAACGAAAACAGGACGAAGATAGAACAGTACGGCAGCCTCGTCTTACTCCCCTGCAGTAGCAGCGCCGGCGATCTCGGTCTTCATCGCCCTGGCCAGTGTCGTCCCTATCCCTTGGGGTTGGGTCATCGACTATCTCGACCCAATCACTTCATCGCAGCGTCATCGCATGTCAGTCGTTAGGCTTGCGATTGATCCAGGAAAGACCTACCAGCGAGCACACCTGGCTTCCTATGTTTATTCTCTGACCATGTCAATAACATGTCTAATTTTCTGTATACAGTATTATTATACCTCGCTGGGGTTGTTCACTGAGTTGTGGGACGGTATCTCTATATTTTTCGTTTGTTCATCATTTACATATAGTGTGATGTCTATTTTTCGGCATGTTTGCTCTAAAAACACTGTCTGAAAGAACGATTCGGTTTAGACCAGGGTGTCTTTGCTTTAGGGTGGGGGTTTAGCGTTGGGATATATTTGTATTACTGTGTTTACTCATACCATATCTTGCTTAGATGATTTGTATTTTATTCTGTTCATGTCAAGCCATCAGATATTCACCCCCGAGAGGGGCTAACACACAGGTTCCTAATATACTGAGATTAGGCACAGACACCATTGGTGCAGGAAAGCTCATCCGAGCAGTCATCATGAGTGCTGCACTTGGCACCTACGCACAGTCAGTTAATCGGAACAACAGAGGTAAGAAGAGAGATACATACCGGCACAGTGACCCTCCCAAGAGCAAGTCACGGCTCCGTCGACAGTGCACTTTCCGTTCTTGCAGACAAGCTCGTCGGAGCAGTCATTCTCTGAGGAGCAGGAGGCGCCTAGAATATTCGAGTTAATACTTTCAGTGGAAATACCCAGGGAGAAAGGAAAGATCTACCTTCGCAGTGGCCCTCCCAGGAGCAGGGTACAGCTCCATCAGCAGTGCACTTTCCATTCTTGCAGACGAGTTCGTCAGAGCAGTCATTCTCCGTGGTGCAGGAAGCACCTATTCATTTCTGGGTTAGTATTTGACGCAGCACACGGCAAAGAAAAGACATACCCTCGCAGTGACCCTCCCAGGCGCAAGTAGGAGAAGGGGTGGGGTTAGAAGTAGCGGTAGGCTTAGGAGCCGAGCCCAGTCCAGCAGCCTCCTTGATATCATCAATGGAGGTTCCGATCTGGATGTTGTAGACATAGGTGTCGATTTGGACTTCCTCACCACGGTAGGCACCAAACTTAGGGTCCGCCTGGCCGGGGAACGTGTTGGCCTTCAGTCTGGTGCTGCCGGAGCCGAAAGTCTGCTGCTCGCCATCGAAGTAGAGCTCAACCCATCCGGGGCGGGAGGTGTTAATCACGAGTCCAATGGAGTAGACGGTGTCGGTCTTCAGCTCCTTGGACCACTGGGACTCGCGCTTCGCGTCACCGGAGGCTTGGTACTGGAAGTTCAGTTTACCGCTCTTGAATTCAAGTGAGAGAGGAATGTTAGCACCGCCGTGGCTGTTGGCAGAATATTCCTTGCTTTTTACCGGTCAGTATTTAAAATCTAATTTTTCGTTGATAATGTTGAAGGAAATGACTTACAATTGCCAGATCATCAGACTCTGCTGGATGGCTCCCAGGGAGAACTTATAGCCAATGTAATAGGTCTTATCGACCTCAATCTCATCCTTTAGTGAGTGGTACTCGGTACGGATATAGTCCTTCTTGCGGTGGAAATGCAACGCAGGAGTGCCCTTTGGATCCTTATCCAATTTGATGTAGAGGTCATTGCTGTTCTCGCTTTGTTTAGAACCGCGCACCGATTCCAGGTTGCGGACGCCGAGAATAGAAGGATTATCGCCGCGAGCAGCAGAGAAGTCCACAAGGCTCTTAGCAAGAGCCGGCTGCAGGGCTGCCAGAACAGCGAAGAGTTTATACAACTGCATTGTGAGATGATGCGAGGTCTGTGGTCGTCTACAAGGAGTCTCCAGCCATCATTTCTCTGGGTCGTGCGGTAATTTTATATGCATTTCGGCGAAGCTCCCCCTTCGCCGCCGCCCCTAGTAAGGATATGGAGAACTCATTCCCGAGGTTCTCCTAGGATCGTCATTTGCCGGCATAGTCAGAGGTGTTCACGATAATCCCTTACGAGCTCAAATAATGGTTAAGTGGAAACGTGTGCGGAGTCCGAACAGGCAATAAGCAGCTATTCTCATGCATGCCAAGCCCAGACCAGCTGGGGCGGCATGCAATGTAACCTCGTATCGTACTGGACTATGGCATGTTCCTTGTCCGGGCCGAGACTGGGCCCAATTAATTACCCAACAATGCAAGCGTCCAGCCTCTGCAGAAAATGAGCTGTCCGCCGTCGCCTGTAGGGTAACACGCTATCACCTGACCCCCTTGGCCAATAGTTACACGTAGAGATAAGCAGATTTTGCGCGTACCTGCATTATGCAGACTGAATGCAATGTTTATTCATCCCCCAGCACCACGAGATGTATAGGTTTTCTTTGCTATCAGACCCTTCTTGTTTCTCATGTGGGACCTCGGGAAAATCATTTGAAAAAAGGATTAACTAGATTCGGCAATCGCTCTCGCTTCGCGCCGTAGTTCATCGACTCTCCACCCTGAAACTCCACATTGGAACCAATTGGCCCTTCATATCGCGCCGTTAGCATTAGCGTCGAGGCGAGACCCCTGAGTAAAGTCTGGTGTTTACTGACCTACCTATTCAGGAACCTCCGGGGAGTTCCTACACCAGTCTAACGTAGCGCTATGGCTACACTTGCATGAAGTTATTGCTAGTAGATTCTAACGGTTCTGGAAAATGGTCTGAGGTGTGCACTCCATGCACCAGAGGTTCTGTTTCTTTGTTCTGCGACGGTTGTGTTGCACAACTGTCGCAGAACAATTTAGACCCAACATCGACTCTGTCAAACAGTGTCATCCTCTGAAGCCAAGAATCATTTAATGTGGTCGGAGATCATATCCGGCAGATCTGGACAGGGCTAGCTATGGGACCAATTTTGGGGAGATTCATGAATAATCCCCAACTGTGGAGACTGTCCATCGGAACCCTGCCGAGTCGGCAGTGCCGACAGACTAGTACCTAATGGATTCTTAGTATGCATCGCAAAAACACAAGTCAAGCACTTTCATATGATCCTTCTGGAACTAGTGGTCCGCATGCTTCATCCTCGCAGCATAACAGGACAATCCGGTGAAACATCGTACTTAGCGATTGGAGGCGTTCCAAAGTACTACCTTCGCGTACCAGTGGCGAGGGCTCTGGCGAATCATTTGTCGTCAGAGTCTACTATATCCGCCCAGACACGGTCTCGAAACGGCCAGGAAATTAGCCCGTAACACACGAAACGAACTTTGAGTTAGAGGACAAAGGAACGTTCCATAGAGGAGGACCAATTTCCTACACGTCTGTTCGTCTATAAATCCAACCATGGCGCCCATGTCAATAAACACCTTATGTCTACAACCACTGTCTTGTTTTCCTGTTGAGTACGGACTTATTCACTATGCCTATCAAGAACTTCGCTAGCTGCCTTGCCCTCTCCCTGGCCGTCTGTGGTACGGCCATGGGCCAGAAGGTCAACGGGCCCGACTATAACAAGCCAGACGGAGGTCCCCCAGCGAAGTTCTTCCAGGCTTCGAGCTCCATTCCTGTTGCGGCTATCCAGGCTGCTGCTGCTAAGGCCAGCAAGGTTCCCTCCCATGCTACCTATCCTATCGGCGAGGGCTCTACCAAGTCCACTATCCACAGTGACTGGGCGAACTTTGCCGAGGCAAGTAACGTCTAACACCTTCACGAGCATACAATTACTAACGCACCAACCAGGGCGCCTCCTTCTCCTTCATCGCTGACATGGACGTGGACTGTGATGGACTTAACCATGGCTGCAAGGTAAACAGCAACTCTTGAAACTCCGTTCAGCTTTCTAACCACCATGAAAACTCTCTAACAAACGCAGGGTAACCCCGACGGCCAACCCGAAACCAACTGGGGCGCACTGTCCGCATACGAAGTGCCCTTTATTGTCATCCCCCAGAACTTCCTAAATGCGAATAAGGCCACCCTCAAAGGAAACGCCGTCGCTGCCGTTATCTGGTAAGCCAGTTACCCAGGATACACGTCAGTTCTGGGAGGACCTGCTAAGATAATGCCATCTCCAGCAACGGTAAGATGTACTACGGTATCTTCGGCGACTCGAACGGAGATAGCCCTCAGGTCACCGGTGAAGCCTCCTGGTTGATGGCCAGGACCTGTTTCCCCGAGGAGGACTTGAACGGTAACAAGGGCCACACTGCTGCCGATGTTACTTGTACGTACCTTTTATCATCCTCCATTGTTCTTCTACTGGTGACATATCTCTAACTATGAAATCAGACATCGTCTTCACCGGCGATAAGGCCGTTCTCCCCAGCAGCGCCCTGAACGAGAACTACATCACCAACTTCGACACCCTCCGCTCCATGGGCGACAGCCTCGTCGGCGCCCTTGCTAAGAACCTCAACCTCGGCGGCGGCGGCAACCCGCCCACCACTTTGACGACAACTAGTGTTCCCGAGCCAACTGGCGGCTCCTGCTCGTGGCCGGGTCACTGTGCCGGTGAGGACAACAACAACCCCCCATCCAACTCATCCAAAGAAGGAGAAGAAGGAGAAAACCAAGAAGAAGAATAAACCACTAAAGCCAGGGATTGTAAAAATAAAGGTGCCAGCTGTTCCACGAACGACGACTGCTCCGACGAACTCGCATGCAAGAACGGAAAATGTGCTTCTGACGGAGACGCAGAGACCTGTTCCTGGGAGGGTCACTGCAAGGGTAAGAGATGAAACTTGGTCATGTTTTTTCCTATTATTGATTTCGGAGGCTAAATTTTCTATTCTCTCTTTTCTTTTCTTTCAGGTGCTTCTTGCTCAGGTGATGACGACTGCTCCGATGAGCTTGCTTGTATCAAGGGTGTTTGCTCTGTTGATAACCAGACTAAGCCTTGCGAATGGGAGGGCCACTGTGAGGGTATGTTGGGATTGAACGTACTTAGTCTTTTGGTGCGGGTAAACATTGAACTAAACTATTATTCTTGGGAATTTTTACAGGTGCCTCTTGCTCTAGTCACGATGACTGCGACGGTGATCTCTCCTGCCAGAATGGCAAGTGCACTTCTGCTTAAGGGAGGGATATGCCGTTTTTCGGGCTGGGTGTTACACGGGATGATGGATTTGGGATAGGGTAAGTTATTGTGGTGGAACTTAATATGCATGCTATATATAGACTTGGAGATTGAGGTGGAGATGGAGATGGGGATAGAGGGTTATGTTACATTATACCCCGGGATGTACAGAAAGCTCGCTTAGAGCGAAAGCCGGGTTCGCCGACGGCCAGTTGCCGGTTGGCCGGTGTGTACAGTGTACAGTTGCATGATTCTGTTGTATATAGCATGAGATGCACGGCCTGCGGTTGAGGCTTATTATATATTATGAAATATGAGAAACCGTTCCATCAACTCCATGTTCCGTTTGCTGGTCCGAAGTACCCGATCTCCGGCATTTGCTTATATGGCACACCGTCACCGTCGGCGGTGTTCTGGTATACGGTATTTCCCCACCAATTGGGGAATACGGCGCCTGGGTACGATATGCAGAAAAAGATGACTATCCCGCTCAGCGCGAGGCCCGTGTCGAGGGCTGCGGCGAGGATGTAGTTGTATTTGGTCCACCAGGCGAAGAAGCGGCGTTTGATGAAGTGGTTGAAAATGAAGTTTACGAGTGCCCAGCTGGAGTAGTTTATTCCCGTGGCTATCCTGGTTAGTTTGTCTTGACACTGATATGGAAAAGGAAAGTTGAGGGAGCTCACCTGGAGGAACATTAGCCGTTCCCGTGAAGATCAGAGGCCAATTAACATATTTCCAGTACTGTTTTTTGGTGATTTTATACAAAGCATAGGTGGCGAGTGGGGCAATGGCACCGATCCAGAAGAAGTGGAGAAGAGAAGAGTAGATCTTCCCAACGGAGTAGAGACGCCGAGGGCCGACAAGGCCCCAGATAACCGAGGATGAATAGGTCGTCCTACCATTCGGGCAGGAGAAGCCATCGGGTTGGTTTCCGGAACAGATTTCTGATATGTGACCCAGCATCCAGATGGTGACACCAGCTTGAGTAAGGGCCCCGAGAATGGTAGCTACTCCCTGGGCAACAAAAAGGCTTCGTGGCGGGATCTTCAAGTAATGGCCTAGTTTCATATCCATGGCGAAGTAGATACCTTGGCCGACAACGTCTGTGCTGAGAATTTTAAAGATCATGTTAGCCAGGGGCTTGCCCTCGAACATGTAGCCGCCGATGAATTCGGCTAGAACGTTCAGTTGGTTTGCGTTGACGTTGGTGATTCCCTGGACAATACCGCAGGGTATCATGTATACGGCGGGAATGGCGAGGGCTAGGAAAATTCCGTAGACGGGGAGTTTGGTTTTGTACACCTCAACCATGGCGATGGAGATAGCGGTTATGGCGACGATAATGGCTGCGTACCAGTACCATGGAGTCTGCTTGTAGGATTTCATAAGTCGCGCATGGATGTCGAGCCTATTTTTACCTCGGAATGCAGCCCAGATGTCCTTGTAGTGCCAGACGCCGATGTGAGTGAGCACACCAGTGATCGAGGCGAAGGATAAGCCGTAGACGAATGCAAATGTGGCTCCCAGATACGGCGGAGAATAGTTTTTGTATGCCTTAAGGTCGAATGTGCCCTGTGAGCTGATCACACGATCTGTGTCGTAGATGCCGCCGGTCCTGTCGTACACGTCGCTAGTCATCAGAGGAAGATATGACGTGAACCATGTGTTGGTATAATAGATGCCTGGAACTACAATCCAGAAGAAGGCTGCAAACCCGGCAAATACATTCGCGGCCGCCCACGACGGAGAGAGAAGTGGATTTGTATTGTACGCGACCTGACTCCAGTCAAACGTAATAGGGCTCAGTCCTAGCCCAGTCTGCATTCCGAAGAGTTGGTTCACCACGACGTTACGCGGGGCGATCCAGCAAATCCAGGTAAAGTACGATAACGCGGTGAACATTAGTCCTGGGAAGAAATACCAGATGAAGCCGCAGGCAGTTACATATAGGAAGAATCGTAAACGGGATATTTTCCAACCATTGGCAACTGAATTTGCGCGTGAATGGAGTGTCTCCAACATGGCACAGTTTGACAATACCTGAGGCCAAATGATACTAGCCGGCTCTACAAGCCAGGGCGCGGCCAGCCCGGCAACACCGAAGCCCAGCAGCTGTGCACATAGAACGATCAGAACTGAAAACCCCGCCTTGAGGCCGAAGTTGTAGAACTTGGGGCCAGCTGCCTGAATAATGCTGGTTGAGTCTGCACTTCCGTATCCGAAGGATACATTGCTCATGATCACAATCATAGCATGCTCCTTAATATTGAAATGGTGGTCTGGATTGAGGCAAAGGGATCCCAGTGGGCCAAGGTTGATTGTTGCCACGGGCAATACCTTGGCGAGGAAAACACCACATGGATAGGCAAGCAACTCTGCGACCAGCGAAACGATGTGTACGGAGGGATATCGTAGAGAGAAAAATTGATTGATACCGGATCCGAGAATCGTGAACACAATACCAAGAAACCACATGCGCACAGTATTGACCGGCAGCTCTGGATCGTCCGTTTCAGGCACGACGGCTCGAACTATGTGGGTTGTTAGCAGAAAGCAATTGAGCACTATGGCCGTACGCACCCTCGGGAAATGGTGACCGTTCAGAGTCATAGTCGTACTCGACTTTTTCGTCGATGTCTTCTGGTAGCTCGTCCAGACGACCCTGCTCTACTTCCACATTCGTAGTAATTTGCGACTTGGCTAATTTGTCGCTTTGCTCCTCTATGGAGGCCATGTTGTTAATTCTGTCGGATAATGTCCACAGAGTTGCGGATCAATAAAAAGGAGGCCACATGGACAACCCAGCATGATCTGGGCCAGGTTATAAGCATTTTGAACGGAAGCTTGAAGTGCTTATCACGGGGTAGGACTAGCATTCTGTGTTTAAGAGTCTAGTGCTTCGCCTAGTGCTCGGACAAGATAAGAAACCGCCACGTCGGTTGTGCTACCGGTTGATAACAGAGATACAGCGACTTAGATGGCGTGGCGGATTCATTTCCCCGCATGCCTACTGATAAGCCCGTTCTGGAATATATGAAACCTTTCCTGAAGGGGAGAAGGTACACCGGGTATCTCCGGTATCTTATCACGGGACTAATGTAGCCCTACTGTTTTCCCCCCACGGCATGGCATTTCCTTTTCTCGGGTCTGAATGGTGACTGGTACATCAAAGAACCTTACGGGGCTATTGGAAACTTTGAATACATTTGACTGTCGATCAGAAAAATAAGCGATACTGGCATTTGATGCCAAGTGTGCGGGGTAGAGCTTGACAGCCCGTGGAAGGCCATTCGGGATATCCGACAGCCTTGTCATGGGGAAGTCAATACTATGAGCACGTAACCATCTCACCTTCTTCGGAGTAGAATTCTGCCTAAACACTTAGTGAAGAGTTGCCAAATTGTGAAGTCTAGCTTCGATCATGCTCAGCTGGGTTGCATATACACCATCACCTTCTAAATGGTTATTTGGAACATTCACAAGCCGCAGCCCTTGTAACTCCGCTAGGTGGACACTTCCCATCCTTCCCTTTTCCGCTTTACTTTTTTTTTCATTTTTACGAATGCAGTGAGATTGAAAGAGGACGGCATCAAAAGGAGGGCGGGATCATAAAGCAGGGTATCTGTGAAACCGTCACTCGATGAGATGCGTTAGAGTACATTCTTTGTGAATGTCAGTATTTTGGTGAGATATAGACGTGGCGTTCATGGTAGTAGAAATACCTTATTGCTTATAACTAGGCCTAGAAAATAAGGTTAATTGTCTATGCGAAGTAAATAAATCAAATTTAGCTGTGGTGTGTTTGTCATCCTGCATCGCTCTTCCAGCCTGGAGTTTATGATATCCTGTAGCTTGCAACGTGGCGCGTATCTCATATCCCTGTATTTATTTCGTTAGCCTTTTCGAATTTGTTGATATTATTTGCGAATGTGTGTATCAGTTTGGTACCGTAGTCTGACTGTTGTGTAGAGATAAAAAGCGGTGGAGGTGAAGGCCGCAGATGGTTAATATATATTCGTATCAACCACCATTTATTTCGTGACACCAAGATAATGTGATGTTATGCAGAGGGCTGATAATTGACTTAATCAACGATAAAAAGCTGAAGAGGGAAGGAGAAAAGTGAAACACAAGTAAAAGGCGTAACCGTGTTTCCTTGAAGTGAGATCTAGTTTGTGAAGCTCGCATCTTCCTACAGTGAGATTGCTTGTAAGAAGATGATTGTAGACAGATATGTTCTTTAGTATAATTGGCTTATTATTTTAGCGGTATATGTCAAGTAGCTCCTATGGCTCAGTTGGTAGAGCGCATGACTAGTAATCATGAGGTCCGCGGTTCAAATCCGCGTGGGAGCATTTGGAAACTTTCTTTTTTCTGGTGATTGCCTTTAATCACATCTCGTTTTTTTCATGCTGCACGGACGTCAACAGAATTGGAGAGTATAAGTTCATAACTGCGTGGTCTGTTTTATGTCTGGATCCCTTAAAAATCCAATATTCTTTTGCTCTAAGATTGGTGACGAGGTAATCCTCTTCTGAGGCCATTGTTACCAATCATCACCCCCGTTGTCAGTAACTATCAAGCACACTGTTGGTAAACTTTAGATCGCCTTGGAATATGCACACAATTGAATCAGGCAGTAAAAGAGATAATGGTTGTGCTTCGATTTTCCCGTCAAACCAGGATGGACTAGTAATGGCAAAGAAGCAACGGGATGATTTGAGAAATTGCCCTATAGAGCCCCGAGAATTTAAAGGACTTGGAGGTAGACTTTTCACATGAACCTCCTCAATGGACTGATGTAGCGATAAAGTAGCTCTAATACCTGGTAGAAATACTTTCCGGTAACTACTATGTTTTCTTTGAGATGGCTCTTTCGGAATTACACGACCGGTTGTTGATACCACAACTGCATAGAAGGCCATGTTATCAACTCTATTGGCCTAATAAACACGTTGACTACTGCTACTGGTAGCATATATTCACCAGGATTCTACTAATATTTCTTGATATACTATCCTGTTGTTCTCATTTGACACCTTGCAAAATGCTCCGTGTCATAGGTCACTGTCCATTAGAACCGAATTTGCAAGGCATTTTCTCCAGATCACAGTAATCCGTAACGCTAAAACCATTCAAATCCTCCCAGTGTACACAAATGTTTAATCATCTCGCGCGGACTGCACTAGAGCATTCAGCAACACCGACATGTTAGCGCCACGATATGCTACATAGACGGTTTTCAAGATACCCCGAAACTGCTTGCAGTCGAGCTTGAGCTTTTCGCCCTGTAGAGCACCGCAGAGGTAGCTCGTGAGCGAAACGAAATGCAGAACTCTTCTCTGACTAGTACTGAGCCAAAATAAGGTAAGATCCTCTAGCAAAGGGAACAGAAAAAGCTGAGAAAGCAGAGGAATCCAGGTGCCGCCTTTTAGTTGAAGACGCTCCAGCTTCAGACATCGCAGAGTGCGGCATGTAAAGCGGAGAAGTGTCAGGAGTTCATCCCATTCCATTTCGGACGCTTCGGTAAGGGTGAGCTCCTGCAATTCAGAGAGTACGACAGGCCCGGATGCTAGACGGGTCGTGATTATTTGTGCGTCGGGGGTGTAGTCAAAGCCAATCTCTAGCGTCTTGAGCTTTGGGGCAAGGGCGATAGCACTGGCTACCCATTCTCCGATATTGCCGGGAATGAAATTGTGGTGGAATTTTAGCTTCTCAACGTGTGCCCAGCTAGCCATGAAGGTCAAGTTTCTGAGCATGTCAAACTGAAGGCACCGTGGATCCACATCATTGAAGGCAAACCCACTGCTGCTCGGATGAGCGTACACAGAAAAGGATTTCACAGGGATGCCGGTCTCTGTAATGATGTCCATGATCATGGTTATACCATCGCTGGGTTCCAAGCGAGAATATTCCGATGAATCGTTCCATCCGTAGTTGAGATGGACAGAAAATGACCTGCAGTTAGGCAATGAGAGGACGACATGACGCAACCAGCGAGCCCCCAGCGATTGTTTCACATTTAGCTGACCCGAATTATATCTTATCCATTGGAAACCAAAGCCCATGCGGCTATTCAGAACTCCCCTGATGAGTAGGTGGCGCACATGATCCGTCAAACGATTGTCCCCCGCCAGCCTCATAAGTCGCTGTAAGCTTATCAAGCCGAGGTCTGTACGTACAGTATGAAGCACGACGCGTCCAAAGTAATGCAATGACTTTTCGTAGAGATGCGCGCAGGTTAGTCGCAGGGCGCACAGATATTCTATTCCAGTATCTTCAGTACCCAGAGAAGCGACGACGTTTTCGACTAGTTCTTCCGGCAATATGCACAGCGAGTTGGTCTCATTTTCTCGAGAGGCTATGTGAGATTAGCAAGGTATCTCATTTATTAATCCCGGATAGGTAAAGTACCCCGATTAAGCGAATGCTCCATTATCACGGTGTGCGTCAGGGTGGACCCAGAATCACATTCAACAAGGAACATGCTCCGCGAATCAAGACATGAATATGGCGAAAGAGTAAACACCAGCAGTCAAATTCCCTGCATAGTGCCTTTGTTCACTACTAATCGGCAGTATCAGATCGCCTTATTTTCCACATAGAATCCTGTGAGGATAATGGCAACTGGGCAGAATTCTCATTGTATAGAAGATGGAAAGTGAGCACCTTTTGCTTCATCTCACCAAGTTTGATTTATTATGTGGCTTGCACTAAAATAAAATGACGTAAAGTGCGACAGTTCGAATGCCGTCCGTGTTATTAAAAGATTCACGGCACTGCTACAACGTCATATCTTGGCTGTCATGCATCCAAGCGCGCATGATGCATGCCCTTATAGTATCAGACATATACCACCCTGGAAGAGAACCTATGGGATAGTATTGCATATTGTTTAGGCCCCTATAATTATTTAAGGTCTGATACAACTACTCACAATATCTTATAAAGTCAAGGGTGAAGCATATAACAGGAGAGCGTCATAATATGATTGCATAGTATATGCTTCGCTCGCACCTAATGCTTTGTTGATGAATATAAGGAGCACTAAACTTCATAAACCCAATTATTATCCATACTAATCTGTTAACTTTGTTTAGGATCAGTGCAATATAGTTTAATATTGGGAAAGGGGTATATGATGACCCCAGAGAAAACGAGATAAATGGGAGGTGAATGAATGCTTTTTCTTAAGGTGTGTAAAGTAACAAGGATGTAAGAAACCGAGCAATCCTCCAAGGGCCATGCATGTCTGACCTCCTATCTCTGGACGAGTAGACACAGATCTAAATCCCTTATCCTCATTGGGTAGCACTTAGTTTGATCAAGAGCGAAACGCTGGAGGGAGCTTCGACGATCTATTTACGAGTACCTCGCATGGCAGCCACATGTTCTCGTGGCATATGTATTGGTTGTATATTCCGCGTTGCTGAGAAGTTGGGGATGAATCTGTACCAACACTCTTGTCCTTCCGGTAGGTTGATTGATAGATACAAAAATACAAAGTAGGGGCTCGGAACGTGTTTCATTCATGCGGACAGTCTTTTGACGGACACTAGCCGACCGACATGAGGTCCTCGATGAAATATTGGATATCTTTCATAGATGCTGGTTAGCCGTTCGGGAGCTAGGCGAAGACGTTTACAGTAAAGGGCCTGCGTTCTACCAATATAGCGCTTGTATATACGAGAGGTGCACTATTGCGTTAACATAAGACTTTAGCAAATGATGAGGTAAATGATACGAGCTATTCCGCCATAATTCGCCCTTATCCAAGGGCCTTCGACAAATTGATCCTGTGAGCACGTGGAATATTCAAATGGCGGTAATGATAAAGCAGGTTCCCTAGTAGAAGCCTCGACCAGCCTTGCCTCGTCACAATGCAACACGAGGGGACATTAGCAGGTATGCCTTCACTTTCTTAGCTTCTGGTATATGCAGGCCGATCGGACCCTGTCAAATTATCTATAGACAACTGAACTTAACGACTACGATATGTCAATTGTGCGCGAGTAAGTAGAGTGAAAACGTAGGCAAACATATAGTAAAGCCCTGCGGCAACCTTCATGATCAATGGCAGGGGCTCTCACTGGGAATACATACACGGACGGTCAATGCAATCTGTTCAGTGGAGCACATCTGTGGATCAATTTATGTATACTCTGACTGGGTTCGTTTCGGGGTGCAATCATTCATGCAGGAAAAAAAAGATACAGTAACAACCGTTATGAGCAATCAATTTACCCAGCGATTTAAATTGCTTCTAACCGGGGGATTGCTTATAGTTAAATTCCTTTATAGACTACTTATAACCAGAAAATTTGAAGACTCTATATAATTTATATTATATATTTATTAGTTTTGCTGTGTGGTAGAGAGTATCCTAGTAGAAATGTATAGTGTGATAAAGAAATATACATATATTCGCTATTAATATGTTGTATGGGTAAGGTTTAGAACTAAATAATTGTATAGTACATGACCATTTACTTTTCTAAGAAGTTATATAATTGGTGGGAAGACCCCACTCTGCTCCTTTATATGGAAATTTGTAGGGAGAATTAGGTAAATCTATAAAATTTCCCTGTATCAGGGGATCAGGGAATGTCATATGAAAATCTATCCTAGACATTTAGTTGGATTGCTTCGAACGATTAACGCATAGATTCCCTGTAGCGGGGTTGCTTATAACGGTGATTTACTGAATTAGAACCTGAGCAGTGCTCTACATTTATGCAGGAGATAATAGGACCCCATTGCTAGCCACCCTTAACTGTTTGACACCTAATCTAGTTCCGTACAAAAGTGACTGGCATTGGCTTGGATGGAACAATTCTCTGTGCTTAGCACAGACTCCCAAAGTGACCCCTACTATACAATAACGCGTCGTTCATGACTGGCTACATACTGCGGCCTTAGATTGATATCATTCTTGATCAACAACTTGGGTATTTCGTTCTCCATGCTCCTTACCCAAGTGGATGCCGCAGGTGGGCATTTTCGGAAGTGGTGATGCGACTTTATCCTTGCTAGTGTAGCTGGCGCTCCAATGCCTGATAAATTTATTCGTTGTACGCTATGCAGCAGACCCACCGAGCTAGGGTCGTCCCTGTGACAGCAAGCGGCGCTATTCGGTTGAAGGCAAAGTGGAGAAGCGGCGAATTATTTGTGAGAAGGGTTGCATTGCTCATGGATAGAAAGGCTAGACCGGGAAAAAGTACGCTAATAACTGGACAGCCCTGCCAAATGGCATCGTTCCTATGGATCCTATGCTGTATGTGGGACAAGTCAGTATATAGTAGATGCAGCTTTGCCACCAGCTGAGCACTAATACAGGGAAGTAGACTTTGATTTATCTTGCAAGCTCAGGCCGTATGCGGGAATTACTGCCGCCTCTCGCGCAAATTAAAAGCACGGAGCTTTTATTCATCTCACATATGGAGCACCTGGGAAATAATGATATCCAGGACTAGTAGAAGATAGTAGGGCGGAGTAGGGGCTTTTAGTGGGTACTTCAAGCCTATGTTATGCAAATTTTTATATATTACTTCTCCTGCATATAATCCTTGCTGAGAGTGTGCCTTAAAGCTAGGCAATAGAGATTATCTAGTGCCCTACGCTATAGCTTTAGCACCACAGAGCTGTGGGCTATATGACACCGTTCACCCCCCAAGGCCCGCCTCATGGAGATAAGTCAAGAATTTTGAGCGTCTTAGTTATGGACGCTTTGTCTGATCCTTCTTGACTTACCAATGAAGGAAATGGTTGTCTTATATACGCCTTCATTCATTTTACTTTCATTCTTTTGACACAGAATCTTTCCATCTTTTGGGAAAGAGCGCTCCATACGTTATCGTTATATTTTGCAAGGCCAGGCGACGACAGGAGCGCTGCCAGACCAAGTTCTTCGGCACAAGAATGAACTCCTTTCAAAATATGGGCGACTATAGCGACAAAAAGATGCCCTCAGCTCGAGAGCCGAGCAAAAAGATAATATCGTTTTCTACAAGGCATCATCTGAGAAGAACATTCTCGATTAGCATGACAAACAGCCTTCAGCGTCTGAAGGAAAAGTGGGAAACCTCGATACAAACGGGACATTGGCCATTAGCTCGGGCCCAAGGAAAAGCACAGAGTGGGGGTAGCTGTTATCTTGTTCAATTGCCGACGGAATTATTGCTGAAGATCACATCATATTTGCCGGTGATTCCTCGGGCGTGTCTTGCCTTGACCTGCACGCGACTATTCTTAGCAGATGTTACTGTTCTGAACTCAGAAATCCTGCGTTTCACTCCGGACTTTGCGCCGCTCTTCAAGCACTATCGGAACCAATACAACTTTGTGACTCTTCGGTGGCAACTCATCAGACTCCTAGAGAACAAGCGGTGGCTTGCTTGCTCCAGATGCTTAAAGCTACATATGGTGGCCAGCTCTCCCCAGAGAGAACGGAAAAAGCAACCTGAAGATCGAATTTGTAATCTCGGGGATCTCGCTGGCGTAGTTGATTTATGTCCATGCATCAAGTTAACCTTTCGCGGAAAGATGGAGCTCGTTGACCTTCTGCGAGCGCGACAACAATCTCTGACGGCTCTAGCAACGCAATGTGGCGTTAGTGCCCAGGAACGCTTCTACTGGCACTCTTGCGTCATGAACTACGGACCTTCGGAGATAAAAATTCAGATATTACCTGAGCTGGGCGAAACCGACATGCTGAAAGTCAGAGTGGAATACAAGTTAACGATAGAGGCAGGGCAGCTTGGAAAAGAAGAGTCCATGATACCCCGTTTGGGATGTGCACACCGGGCGGTCGATATGTGGCTTGCCAGCGTCTGTAACACATGTGACGAATTCAGTTATACGCCGTCGCATATATCAATTTGCAGTATATGCAATACTAGCTTGATATGCCCCAGGAAAGGGCCATTACGTATAGAGGAAGGGTCAGGAAATGCTGTATACGACTTCTATACTGAAAGGTGTCTCGGACCTGGGAATGTGTCCATTCCAGACCAACAGTGGGATGCTCAGAGGAGCCATCCTGCAGGAGATCGGCGAACCGTCGGTGATTGTGACAAGCACGGCCCTTGGAGTCCCAACAAGTATCGTTTCCTCTCATAACCTATGGAATAGATGTGCTTGTCAATACCTATCTACAGGTTAGGCAATATACAGGAGGCAAGTCCTCTAGGCTTTTCCTCATGGCCATGGCCATCCATCAAGGCCCCATGCATCTACTGCAGCGAGGTGCTAGCCACTATGATCCTATTTCTCTATTCCAGGTGTCGCCGTCTGCCGACGCTGTCGAAGTACGACAGGATGTATATTAGATGCAGTATTAGATAAATAATTTCCTGTTATCAGAGCGAGAGCCGCGATTCCCTCCGTGGTGTACCAGTATTCTGGCATCTATTACTATTCTTTTGAATTACCCAACGTACCGTACGCTTTGGTGCTTAAGCCTGAGATCTACTTGTTGTTATGAAGGCAAGTTTCAATCTAGTGGGAAAGCTTCATGTAGGACGTATTTCGTATATAATTGAACTCATTGAATATTTCTCTAGTAACTAACAACTAAATGAATCCCCTACTCTAGAGATGCAATAATATCTAATGAAATTTATACATCACAAGATGTACTCTCATATCTCTCCTCTGCCCCAAAATGAGGACTATGTGGCAGTTGGAGGAGAACTGGCGTTGCGAACCAAAATATCTGTCATGCGATTATGAAACTCAAGAGCAGTGATGTTATCATATTTTGCCGGGTTCTGCTCGTTAACGAAATCCGGTATAGCACCCACCATGCACTCGCGATGAGCCTTGAAGAAAAAGACAGTTGAATGTCGCTCGGGCAGGATATGGTCACTGGAGTTTTGTGGCATAGAGGAAAGGTTTTGGGGAAGGGAGACTTGATGTACACCAGCTCGGATGAAGTCATTTGTTAATCGTTGGAAGGTGTCGCTCACGTTGATCGCTATCTCATCAGGCCTCTCCCGCACTAATGGAATGAATGTTCCGGGGTGCTGACGGTCCTCATATTCCAGTCCCCCTTTGGTATCCTGGAAAAGCAGCGTAATGATTCCAAAGTCAGTGTGAGGCCATCCCCGACGAGTCGTACCTTCATTCAGCCGGGACAGGCTAACAGGGGGATAATAGTTGTATCTCAGCTCGCTGGAAGCCGGCATACAACGCCTGACGAACGTTCCTTCAGGTACATCGCACCCAATCTCACACGCCGACATAACATCTAGGCACAAGTTCTGACACTCCCTAAAGAATGCCTCTGTGAATGCTTGGAAGCCTGGAAGGCTGTCATGTGGCCATCTGTTCGGATATACAGCGTCATCCTGTGGGCCGACATCGAAATTCTCCTGTCACAAATGAGCATTTGAGACTAGTCTCTACAATACTGATGGTAATTGACGAAACAGCCCTGGTAAAAGGTAGAACAAAGGCTGAAATGACTTACTTTCTCGTCCATCCGGATGTTACCGGGGTTTGGAGTCCGCAGGCCGGCCGTGGTTTCGGCTCCTTTATAACTCCATCCGCGCTGGGGCTGTGGGCTAGGAGGATTGACGACCCTGGCCTTTAGCTCTGGCCTAAGGTTGAAAAACTTCGTGTTCTGTATGGGATTTAGCATCGAGCTGTGCTAGTATAAAGGTGAGATAAGGATACCCATTCCTGCGCTTTCTCAATTGTCTCTAGGGGAAGGCCATGATTGATCAGCTTCACAAAGCCGGTCCTTCGCAAAGAGCCAACCAACGACTTGGCGGCTGCATGCCTTTGGCTTCTAGAGCCACGGAGAAATATGTCAAAGGCCACAGTGGCTAGAGTCATAATGCTTAAGTATACAGTCAAAAGTGGTAAGGACAAGGGATTTAGCTTGTGGTGTTATCTTTATATTGCTAAGCTTGAGGAAGTCATATACAGCTCACTCCAAGTGTTCTTGATCCTTTATATACAGTCATTTCGCCTAGCCATTATGTGTTATGATCATTGTCGAGAACGTCATCCTAGACTACAGTACGTATTGGTATCTCTGAATATCCAGAGTTGGTAATGGCCATAGTAGGGCTTGATGCCCCATAGCTCTATTCCGAAAACGACAGCTAGACGTAAGCTGAGCGTAAATAGGGAGCTAAACAGCTTTTCCTTTGATCTAGAGGCATGAGATGACCATGGTATGCTCGGGTTATTGCAGAATAGGGTTCCAGAGACTAGGTGACTGGGAATATGCTATCATAGATTACAATGATATCGCCAATGAGCACAAAGCAGAAACAAGAAGAACAGAACCGGCTCTCCCATTTCCACCACGGTCCCGTGGTACAGCAGACGTAATCTAGCACTCTGGTGGTGCTTACCATGAGGCCGTGAAAACTCATTCGTCTTCCTGATCATTGGAAAGTACAACAATTGTTCGCGCTTCGGTATACTTCCGATAATATTATGAGGCATTTCAGTCACTTTTGATGGGGCCGAAGCATTGGGTCAAATGGAGCTTCCAGGAGAACACTTTTATTTGCTGCCACCGAAGAGCGTATCCGTGGTCGGGCATAGGGTTTGTTTTCCCGCGGTACATATTTCCGTGGTACTGGGTACGGGGCAGTGCAAAAGCACTGCTCTAAAAATTATATGGAAAGCAACGTAGGCCTGAAGGGTTTCCAAGCACTATCTTCAAATGATTGAGTGAATGCGAATATACCCATAATAGGGTTTGTGTTCTTGGTAAATCCTCTATCTACGACCCGACACACCGGGCGTCGCCACCTCTCCACATATCTTTCGACATCGCTAATGGACGATAGAACTATGGTCATGACTGGTTACTGAAAGATTAATAAATATTAGAGATAATACATGACTAAATAATAATTGATTAATAGCTATAACCTACTAAGGGACTGTTACAATTACTAGAACAGTTTAATAATATTTAATAATGGTTCTCAGCCAGTCACAACTGTTAATAACTGACTGATCTGTTACTTAAATTCTGCTTAATGCCCCCCAACCACAGGCCACTATTATCTACTCAGTCTTTCGCAAATCGGCTTTCTGAAGATTCCAACTCCCCAGTACATATAGGATGAAATATGGCTAACCAGGAATTATACCTCCTTAACAACAGGGATCATACAGAGTCCCAGCGGTATGTCTGAAGCAAATCTTGTTGATGTACGGTAATAACCCAGAATGCAGGCTAGACATGCAGCATGGGACTTTAGCCAACTTCATGGGGTATGAGCTATTGCACCCCTCGATGAGCATTGACATGAAGAATGGCGTGAATGTTGCTGATGTGGGCACGGGCACAGGGTCAGCCTTTGTACACCCTATCCTTCTCTTCATTCATTAACAATGTTATAGGATATGGTTGAGACGTCTGTCGAAGTGGATCAACTCTGTTCCCGAGGCACCACCCTGCCACCTACATGGATTTGATATCTCCAGTGATCAGTTTCCTGCTGAACAGGGAACCATCGATTTCACAATCCATGATGTCACCCAGCCTTTCCCAAACGAACACTTGGGCCGCTATGATATCGTTCACATTCGCTTGTTTGTTTTGGCTCTTCGTGAACCTGATCTGCTTAAGGCTTTAGAAAATATGATCGGTCTACTGCGTAAGTGTGTTATCGTATAGGGAATTCTATCTATCCAACCTCGGTAGCATCTAAAGGATTGTGTACAGGCCCGAACGGATACCTCCAATGGGAAGATGCCGACTTTTGCTATACGGCACCTAATCGACCGTCTGTGGAGATAACAAGAGCCATAAATCTAGTCTCTGAGTATATGGCAGATGCTGGTTTGTCCCTGCGGATGTCGAACCTTCTTATGCGGGAAGGTTGGAACCTTGGGTTGCAAGGTCTTCGCAAGTACGAATACAGCACACTTGCAACCCCCGAGCACTATGCAGATATACAGCTATGGTGTAGCCAGTTACTTCAAGCCATACTACCAGTCACAATCCTACGGAGCGGACAGACTGGAGATCAGACTGAGGCCAATGCAATAGCCTCTCGCATGCTGCGGGAGATGGAAGCGGCTTACTCTGATGGGATTGTCCCCGAGCTGAAGATGTTCACAGTGATTGGAAGAAAGTGGCGTGGGTCCAATATTTAGCCATTTGCTTAACTGTCTTTCACGAAGGTTTGGACTTTTGAGAACACATAACGGGATCTACCTAATTTTGTCCTTTAAAACCCAGTGGATAAAGTACAGAATGAAGAATATCTGAGCTGTCGAACTAAAGGCGTTAGATTCTTACTGAAAGCCGTTCACTCAATTCGAATAGAGAGAATGGAGGGATTTGTCTGTCGAAACGCTATGACGTTAATCTTGATTTAAACTGGATGGTCGTGGTTGTATTGTGCCGGAATTGGGCCCATGAACCACGGAACGGTGTTGTCTGTGGGGGCACAAATTGACCCGACGAAGGATGCTGACATATATAAACCTGGTATGGCACGGTAGCTCTTCGTCATATCAAATTGCACGACTCTGTCGATTCGGAATTTGCAACGTCTTGGTGTCTTCATGATGCAACAGTCATCTTCCATCCCTGACAAACCATGCCCGAGCACAGATCGCATAATAATCGTGGGTGCTGGTGTTTTTGGGTTGGCCACAGCTTTGGAACTCCGCAAGCGGGGCTACCAACAGATATTCGTACTAGATAGACACATGCCCCCAGTCCTTGATGGATCTAGTGTCGACATTTCCAGGGTAATACGTGTTGACTACACAGATCCATTCTATGCCAAACTAGGCTTGGAAGCTTTGCAGATGTGGAGACAAAAGTATGATGACCATTTCAACGAGTGTGAATTCACTCTTATGACGGAGTCAATCGATGATCCCCGCGTTGTACGCACCAAGCAGGCATTGCAGATGCTTGGACAAACAGTTCATACCTTCAGAGGGAGAGATGAATTCAAGGCGAGGTATCCATTCTTTGATGGAGATTTGCCCCTGCATGTCAGTGGCTATTCTAACAAGGTCTGTGGGTGGGTCAATGCAAAGCATGTTATTCAAGCAGTTGTATCCGAGTGCACTAAGGCCGGCATCTCATTCATAACTGGGAAACGAGGGATGGTTATGTCACTGTTGCAGGCAGAGAAAAGGGTGGTGGGCGTCAAGGTGGCTTCTGGAGAGACTATGACCTGTGCTCGGCTGATTTTAGCAACTGGGTCATGGACAAACCATCTGCTTGATCTTCATGGGGCAGTCGTTTCCACTTGCCACCCAGTGGCGTCAATTCAACTGTCCAAAGATGAAGCCGCCAAGCTAGCAAAGCAACCGGTGACATGCAATTTGACATCGGGGGTGTTTGTCTTTCCCCCGACTAGCGATAACGTCTTGAAAGTGGCAAGGCATGATTATGGATATGAAACCACATTGGCGGCTGAATCCAGAGGGCACATTCCTGCGTGGAGTTCGACCTCCGCCCCAAGGCTCTTCAGGCATTCTTTCAAGTCTCAATTCATCCCAGACGAGGCCGACGCCGCTCTCCGTGCGGGCCTCACCTTGCTCTTGCCTCAATTCAAGGACCACCCATGGATCAATCGCAAGCTTTGCTGGTATTCTGACACCCCAGACGGGGACTTTATCATCGATCACCACCCTGATATTGCTGGCTTGTTTTTAGCCACTGGAGACAGCGGTCAGTAAGTACCGTCTACCACAGCCCTTTCCGCATACCTTTGCCGCGCCCTAGACGCTGTGACGGCTAACCTGTTCTAGCGGCTTCAAATTTCTACCAATTATAGGACGGTATGTCGTCGATATACTTGAGCACAGCGCCCCGAGGATCCATCGCGCCCGATGGGCATACAAACCAACAGGCAGACCGATGTCTAGTGGGATGAACGGAAGCCGAGCTGGCCCACCCAGAAGAGTTCTAACAAGCTTAGAACAGGCAAAACTGTAGTTTCCACTATGACATAGATGTGAAACTATAGGATAGGACCAGACAAAACCCAAATATTGACCTTTAACTAAAACTTGTACCTTTAACTCAAAGTATACGCGTACGTAGATTCCATTCAGTGTGGGGTCAAAAATATATATGTGCTCCGTGTAACTACTGCGAGAAAATTGTGTGGGGAGGCTCATGCTGATCCACGGTCGTGGAAGAGACCCTCTGGAACCAAGGTCCGGGCGCGATGGACTAGCCGGCATATAATAAGCCAACCACTAGATACCTACTGCACCCATGCGACGCTTGCGGCATTGAGTTTAACTACAATCTACGTATCGGACTGCTTTAACTGGGGCAGCCCTGACACGCATGTAAAAACCGTGGGAACACCACCTACTTGGTGGCAAGTGATCGGGTACCGGGCCCACTATTAACCAAGGAACGAGGCCCCAGGGATCGCCAAGCAAGACCCTTACTGGATTACATAGGAAGTTGATCGTCCGGGTCCGGCATTTGTTTGTGGGGGTCCGGGTCCGGGATATGGCCCTTTAGCGAGGTGGCGACCTGTCAGGGTCAATATTTGGAACAGTGGACTAGTTCGCACACACTGAAATAGCTCTACCAATATTTCTTATACTGGCTCCACTAAATACAGACTGTGCATCAGCAAGATACTTGTTCCAGAAGCTAAATTAGGCTTCAACTAGTGTTCCAATCCATGGACGTTGGGTTGGGGTCAACATGCCAGCGCTAGACCGACTATTTGTCACACAACTGGCCACCATGTACACCCAGTTGATCCAGCTCTACCCTCTCAGGAGGCGGCAGGAATGTACGGAGGGGATGAACCTATCCATAGAAGTGACTCTTTACTTGCTATGGGCTATATGACGTACGGAAAAAAGGTAAACCAGGCTGTCCGGTAATTCTTGATTGAGTGGCCGGAGACTGAACAGAAGCATCCTGACGCGTCATTGTGGGATCCAGACCGCTGGGTTGGAATAACTATCCCGTTTAGATTTCTGTCAGACGGCGAACATGGCTTTCCCCTTCGTTCACATATCTCTTGGATCAACTACGATGCTATGCTAGCTTGCCTTTCTGATCTTTACTCTAACGCTTTTCATTCTACGAAATTATTCGGCACGTAGGCGTGCATATCAACATGAATCGCGAGGAGGTGAAGGATAGAAGCGTCCTTTCCATTAAGGACTTGCAAAAAGCAGCTAGACGGAACCTGCCAAAGAGCTATGCAGGTGCTACACACCTACTCAAATGTTGTAGTTCTCTTTCACTGACAGAGTATTCTCAGAATTTCACGATGAAGGGGCCATGGACTTAGTAACGTATAGTTCTATTCCAAATTTACATCCCATTAACACAAAAGGTAGCCGCAGCTAATATCAATGACAGGCTGCAGGAGAACGAAGCAGCGTACAATCGGTATAAGATCAGACCACGCACTCTAGTGAACGTCGAAAATATTGATATGTCCTCGCAATTCCTTGGATCCAAGGTATTCATATTTTACCATAGCTCCTTGTTCTATACACGTCGCTGAGTAATTATCCAGGTCGCCTTACCAATTACGTTTGGGCCGACAGGCATGCAAAGATTAGCTCACCGCGATGGTGAGCTGGCAACCTCTCGAGCGGCTGCTAGAAAGAACCTTGCCATGGTCTTAGCAATGCACTCCACTGTGTCTTTGGAGGAGGTCGCAATGCAAGGCAATGGAAATCCTTATGCAGTACACCTGCTAATGCTCAAGGACCGAGCACTGATGAAGGACATTCTAACAAAGGCTGAAGGTACGTTTTATCCTTATGTCCTCGCGTGATTCTATATTCCAACTCTCATTCCTCTGGTACATAGAAGCTGGTTATAAAGCAGTGTTCCTGTCCGTAGACTGCCCAACGTTAGGAAAAAGGATCAATGAGCACCGCAATAACTTCATCATCCCCGAAAATCTGTGCTGGCCAAACTTACTGTCCAGGGGCAGGGAGGAATTCTTTGGGAGCAATAGTGCCATGCAATTTGGTATGCTCAGAATCAAGCTGTTTCTTTGAATATGGTGACAAGGTTTACTGATACAAGGCCCAGACGCCAGTATCGAATGGCACACTATAATACCGTGGCTTCGGCAAACCACATCCATGCAAGTGTGGATCAAAGGAGGTACACTCTAGAGGCATCCTCATCTTCCCGTGTATACGCTACATGCTGATTAAATTGTGTTTTCAGTCTCAACTGTGGAAGATGTTGAGCTTGCCATTCAACATGGAGTTGATGGGGTTGTTATTTCCAACCATGGAGGTCGCCAGCTAGACGGAATACCCGCCACATTGGATGCACTCCGGGAATGTGCGCCTGTGGCGAAAGGGAGAATAAAAATAGCCGTCGATGGCGGAATCCGACGAGGCTCAGACATCTTCAAAGCCCTTGCTATGGGTGCGGAGCATTGCTTTTTAGGGAGGATTCCTATATGGGGCCTGGCGGTTGCACTCCCTTGATCTAGTATAATAAGCGGGTACCAATGCTGACTGATAGCCTGCTATGCAGTACAACGGCCAAAGTGGTGTGGAGCTAGCGGTGGATATACTGCAACATGAGCTGAGGATAACTATGGCACTAGCCGGGTAAACCTGTCTTGCAGAAACACATTCATTATTCCAAAGTGATTATTAACTTTCGAGTAGGTGTCGATCGATAAGCGACATTAACCGCAATCACCTTTCCATACTGCGGTCAGACGGCATTCTAGCGAAGCTATAGTGGGCAATGGTGTTCAATAGCTATATTGGAATGAATCTAGGAAGCTAAAGATGTCTGATGTCGTAAACGCGAATAGTAAAGCTTGTTCCAACTATTTGGTTTGAAAACCTACTTACTGGTACTCAGACATCCAGTGAGATGTAGTGTGACAGACAAGGTATATTCACATTAGATTAACATAAAGCAATATAGCTTAATAAGACTAACACGACCTGGCTTTACGCACTAGTTAGCTGGGGGGTTAATGATGCTTACTTTCATTACCAAGCATACTTCAAATAATATACTCAGTATACAGTGAGTGTAGGGACATCAACTGCCATGCTTGCTATACTTTAGTTCGGCAGAAGAGTGATATTTAAAAAGGAAAATGTCAATAATAGCAGCTAAATAAATGCGTACAATACCAGTACGTATTTGAATAGGATTTCCAACCTAAGTTGTTTTGATGAAAGTGTTGCTGTATTGGTCAGATTTATCCCCTAGCGAATAAAGCATTTATGACCCATAACCAATATATTTCTATCTTTTAAAAACTAAAACCCACTTGGTTTTTGTTAAATACCGGCAACTATCTATACAACGTTGTTAGTCTAAGCAAACTTCGATGTTGATCACATCTCTTGAATAAAGATGGTACTGGGGCTCTAAGGTGTACATTTCTCTACCGGCAATGATAAAAAGCACGGGTGGAAAATGTAATATAACCTATGTTTAAGCAGCCATTCCTAGTTATCACTCGTATATTCGGGTGATTGTGAGGCAGATATACAAGTTCAAGAACCAATACATCACCTCGGGAAAGACCTATGAGAGCGAGGAAGCAGGGTGGTTTCGCTTGGTCATCGCACATGCGCGTGAGGTATTGGAAGAAGGGCTTAGAATAATGACACTGTCCTCGATGTAAAGCGCGCGGCGATGCTCCTGTTATTCCTCGTGGGACATGAGTTGTGAGCCCCACCAGCCGTGCTTATCACAGGGGAGAGAGAGACTCAGGCAGGCAGATAGTTGCGAAGTGACGTACTGTTTGTCTAGGGCATGACGCGGCAGATCGATGGCTTCTCTGTACAGTCTTAAGGCTGCTGACGCTGCACCATCTTAAAGAAGAAAATGTTCCTCCCCGAAGTCTGCAGTGATTTAGCCGAATGTACCTATCACTGATGGCGATCGGGGGGCCACTGCACCCTAAATGCATCGTATTTGCTGAAGAATAAAGATCAACACAAGTCCAGTGGGGCAGCTACTCCACTACCTACAGTACAGTAAACCCCCCATATAACTTGTAAGCAACCAATTCAGCAAGCCATTCAAATTGCTTAAACTAGGATTCTAAGTAGTATATATATACTATATTATATACTTATTAGTCTTTCTGCGTAGGGAAGGGGGTAAGATTTTAAACTTAAAAACACTAAAAGATAGTAGGCCACGTGACTTTTATATTTCTTAGGAATTATATAATTGGTTTAAGAGACCCACTATACTCCTTTATGAGCAATTTTGTATGGGGGATTAGGTAGAATGATAAAATTTCCCTACATCGGGGTTTTGAGAACTTTTGTGGATAATCCATTCCCGACACCCAATTAGATTTCTTATAACGCGTAGATCCCCTCTATCGTAATTTTTATAATTTTTAAAGATTAGTAAGAAATAGCTCTGAGGGGATCAGAAATTAAAATATTATGTGAAGCGGCAGTATTTCGTCTGACCCTCTCGGAGATAGTTTCTCCGCCCCACCCTGACCCCCAGCCACTACTACCTAAATCCTGACCCCCTCGGAACTGGGACCCCACCCCAAGCCACTAAATCCTGACCCCCCCCCACCGGAACTGGAGCTGGATGCCCGGGTTTTACTGTATTTAAAGATTAAGAGCCGGCTCTCTTTCTCTTCATCTCTTTATCTTACTCTCATTTCTTCTCGCCTCAAATACCCTCTCCTCTATTCCATAGTTCCATAGCCCCCTCTGATCAGACCCAAACAGCAAGTAAAAACACAACCATGGCAGCTCTCCCAGACTACTTTACCATCACCCTTGGCGGCAGCCTCATTACCCGAAAAAACATCGACCCCGACGAACAGCAAATCCACGCAGAGGTGGGCCACACCGACCCAGCCATTTTTACTCTTAATAACGATGGCCTCCTCGAGTCTGGTGACTGGTACCTTGGACGATTCCTCGTCGAGGATCGCAGTCTGCTTCCCAAACGTGTACTTTGGCACAAGAAGGGGGGCGAGATTGATGTGGGCATGATCCAAAAGACTACGATTGAAGAGCGAAATGGAGAGCTTGTCATTAGGAATGGTGGTATGTATTGACCTTTTAATATAGAGCTAACATTGGGGTTATGATAGTTTGGGTTCGGGAATAACAGAGAGCCAAGCTAACAGACGGATGTATGTATATAGGTGCGGTTCTGGCAGTAATTGATGAAAAGATCTGCGGTGATTTGATGAACGGTAAGTGGTTAAGCATAGTTATGACATTGGAATGAACAGGTTGGTTCTTACTGATGGTGTTTATAAGAAAACCCTGTTTCTGTGGAAATTCACGAAGCATGAGCTGTAACGGCGGCTGCGTCAGGCAGCGATTACCCCGCCCCCTATACGGCGATAGCAGCCTGAAGAGCGGCCTACCACCTATATAGGGATTTAGAACCGTCTGTAACTTAGGCTATTTGAATGCTAACATATTCTCTCCTAAAGGCCTAAATACGTTTAATCTCCCTACTCCTACATATCGTATTACCCACAGGACTATAGCGCTCTTAATATATACCACTAATTTAGTTCTATATACTAATGTTCTTGCATTTTAGATTGTTGTCTTCAGAAGCTTTGAAATAGTGATTAATATATATAGTTTAAGTCTCCTATATCTACTTACCCTTTGCGGTACTAAAGGTATAGTAATATCGTCTTTTACAATGTCAAGGAACTCAGAGTCTCGGTCTAAAGATTGAATTCATATACTCCGGCTGGGGTGACGTATACCGTCTTGGTTTGGCTCTCGTCGGGTTCAAGGTGCCTGGCGTGATGGTGGCTTGAGGAGTCACGTCTTCCTCTCTTCCTTGACTAGTGTGTCAATAAGATGGGAACAAGAGAGCAAAGTGTAAGACGTTAGTTTCAAAACGCAGGTCTCGATAGTGAAGAGCTGTAATGGGAAAAAGCCAATATGTCCATATAGTGTGTATGGTTTGGCTTTGGCTTACCTTCCAGTGTTCATTGGGTATGATATAATTCGGCAATAAACCTAGTCTACAGTAGAAGAGCAATATTATCGAGAATGGGAATTTTAGAATGAAACCTGAATGGAGAACAGACTTCTATATTCTATCTTTGTTTCTATGAACTTTATAATAGGCCTCTTTTTCCAAGTATGTTCTGTCCTCAGCCAACAACCAAAAAGTGCTTCTCTTGTTGAAGTCTATCATAGAATTCTCAAGAAATTATCAAGACTTTATCGCGGATATTTACGTTCGTCAGAATTAGTACATAAGTCTAGATCGTGACCAGACAAGCCCTCACTGTGGAGGAGCTGAGGAAGTGGCCAATTCTCGGGGAGTTAAGGTTGAACCAATCGCCCAAGGGGAAATCTTAACCCACTTGTTTCAACGGGCGAATATATAGCCGGTAAAACTTTCTGTACAGATAGAGTCATATATTTATCAAAAACCTGCCACTTTGTAAGGTAGGCATAAAACATGGCACAACACTATCGTGGGGTTGTTTCATTTCCGCCGTTGGACAATGGCAATCTTGACTTTCGGCTCAAGGACCTCTCGATTCGTGACATTCAAGACGATGAATGCCCAGTGAGATTGTGGCTACTGGACTCTGCCATATCGATCTGGGGTCGCCTCACGGGCTGATTACTGATTTCCAAGAGTCTTACGCCATGAAGGTTAGCTAACTGCCTCTTAGCCCAAACCTGACTCGCTGGAAAAAAATGAATAGATTTATAGTTGGAGCTCAGGTAGGGGATATTTGAGAAAGATAGGCAACAAGATCAACCGATCGCCCATGAATCTCCAACAAGGGGACCCTGTGCTCCTGTCGATAGCGTTTTGCAATGCTTGCCCCAGTTGCTGGTCTGGGCAGCCAACATATTGCCAATCCGCTTTCAAGTTAAACTTTGATGAAATTACTACTATTTATAAAAGTAGCTCACATTTTTAATATATCTTGCGGATGGCAAACTCATGAAGAAGATGGTAATCTCGCACCCACGAAATCAATCAAGTCGAAAAAGCTCTTCTTGAAGAATCGTTGCTGCGTCGTCCGATTCACCACCTGCAGCCCAAATTGCTGCTTATAGTCGCCAAACTCCCAGTTATCAGCCCATGACCAAGCCAAAGCACCCATGACATGCACCCCATCTTCGTGGATGGCTTTTAGAATCTCTGACATGAAGGACAGATAGTAGATACTGCGTGGAGTGTCGAATAGCTGGTCTGACAACTCCTGATCGGCTTCGTGGGATACAGGGAGCCCGAACTCGGTGACGAACACGGGCTTCCGGAAGGTATTCCAGAGATAGTTGACATACTCTCTGAGGTAGGTAGGTGTGATGTACACGTAGCTTTGGGCACGGTATCCGATGTTCCAACCGTAGATGTTCTTTGTCTCCTGTATAACGCAGTAAGGGAATAAGGAGTTCTCTGTAGATTGGTTCTTTGCACAGCTCTCGATTCCTCCGGCAGGCTGGGAGACTACCGTGGCGGTATATGGGTCGACACCGAAGAAGTCCGAGGTGTTACCTATATATGAAAGGTCCTGGTCACTGAGTGGTTTGGCCCCCGGTAGAGTTGTCAGCACAGAGTCCGGGTATTGTTCGCCTAAGAAGATGGGGTTTGCATAAAGTCCAAGTTGTATCTCTTGGAATCGGTTGGCGGCCATGATGTCGCTGGAATTGGTTGGGTCTCGAGGGACGCCAAAATTGTCATTGAGTTTAATACCCATCTTACCGGTGGCATTAAGTTGTTCGTGGTAGAAATGGTACACTTGCGCGTGCGCATGCACCACATTATTGGCACCGGCGAAGTTAAAAGAATAGAGAAAGGGCTCATTGAATGTGACCCAAATCGGAACTCGGTCAGCATAGTGAGTTAGAACGATCTTCGCATAATTGACAAAAGCATCCACGAAGGTCTCGTTCTGGTAGCCGCCGTTGTAGTAACCAATATGTGGATGGACTGACCTGTTGTCGCTTCCGACAAACATCAATGGGCTGTCAAAATGGAGCAAGGTAACTATAGGCTGCATTCCAGCATCAAGAACAGTGTTAATCAAGTTATCGTAATGCTTGACCCCCTGTTCGTTCACGGGCGAACCCGGCAGCACGAATGGTAGGATCCTCGTCCACGGGATCGAGAAACTATAATACTTGACTCCCATGGCAGCCAATCGTTGAATGTCTTGTTTGTAAAGATAGTAGTTCTCGTTCGTCACATAATTTTTTGGCTGAGTGGTATTCACCAGCTTTTCCTGGATGGTAGGGCTACGACCTTCCAAGCCCATAGCACCTTCGACCTGAGCTGCACTTCCTGCAACTCCGAAGATAAAGCCATCTGGGAAGTTATAGCAATCTGTTGGCCCGAAGTACTCCCGTGGTGGCAGGACTAGTTCACTGGTTGGAACCGCCGTGGGACTGACAGTAGTCGAATACAGTCCGGTAGTCGTGTAGTTCTCAAGCTCGGCTTGCTGCCAAAGAGACGACCACGCGGCTTGTCCATAAGGATCATCTGTATCTGTGGCCGTAATCACTGTCTGATTAGGCAGCCAGTTACCCCATGTCGTAGTCACTGGATTTGTCGTGAGGTGCTTGACGGCCTTCGAGTACGGAGGCGCATATGTCCGGGTTGTGGTTGGCGCGGGTACTGAAGTAGCAAAGCTGGAGAATTGCATTAGCTGGATTGTACCTTTGGTTTGCAATGCATGTAAACACGAGAGCACTCACCGAACCGTCTCATTTAGGGTATAGGAAAAGGGCCGGAAATGGTACTGAGGAGTAGCAGCTGCTTGAGTGCACTGTGGACGCTCAGTATAACCGTCCGTCGTGAAGTACAGCTGCTGTGCATCAGCCAATGCTGCCAATAAAGCAGCACATGACAGGGAAGCTCGCATCTTTGTTTTGTTTATCGATGGCTTTGTACAGTGTCTGGTGATAACACCGATACTGGCTCCCTTAGGGCCTATATATACGTGAGATGGCCACTAGAAGAATCCCACAAGGATCCTGAAAAATCTTTGCCAGGAATCGCACCGTAGATACGAGTGGGACAGGAAGCCACCTCACCACATTTCGGGTAAAGATCGGTGCTTGGAGTTGAGGTGGTTGTATGCATATTCTAAAACTCAAGCCTCAAGCAACCCCAGTATCTCCAGGATCTCCAGGATTTGACCCCAAACCCCACAAGCTTCTCCACCTAGTACGCGGAAGTGGTCCGAGGCCAACAACAAGACATTCCGCAAAATGTCATTGTCTTATCATCTACCCATAAGTCTACAAGATAAAGACAGCCAAAGTCACTCATATAGACCAGTCACATCCCATCATACCCGCGATTACTCACTTGCCAACGTATGTTAAAGATCTTGTTTATCGAAGGAGAGGACAACTGGATGAGCCCAATGTCTACAATGGAGCCCGAGAAGTAGAGTGGGCCGCGCCGCCCGTTCGTCAGAGAGGCCGGAATTTATATTCCTCCAAAAAAAGTTTAACATACACACATCCACCGGCGAACCGAATCGAGTAGTGAAATTTGGCCGAACCCTCAGGGAAATGTCGACCAATTGGGCTCAATTGCCGTATGCGGTTATCTCGACGGTGGCAGGCTCGAATTGTCCGCCCAGCTATGGGGTACATTGCATGGATTCTTACCGACGGATGCCGGTTTTTTGTTATATTAACTATTTCACCCCGCGGGGTGCAGGCCGACATGCCGATGAGGCCAAAGGGTCTAACACAGAAAGACACAAGCTTCGGCATAATTTCGGTAGAGGCATGTCTTCCGGTGCTTTCCACATGCCTAAAATGCTGTAATATGTAAAGTACTCTGGGAAGGTCTCGTGAACTTGTGCTTAGTATTAGCCAAGGATAGTAGTGATTATATGATTTTATCGAGCTGTGACAATTACCTGTCCACAGATGACCATAGGGAAGGCAATACAAGGGCGACCGTGATCATGTTAGAGACATCCATTCATCTTCTTCCATTTTGAACAGTCTCTGTTTACCCCCAAGCGCTGCATCGTGCCTCTATGCCTCGTTCGACGCGCCTCTACCGCTGTCTCTCCGAAACACGAACGCTAGTGGCTATACCATAATTAGTCCGCGTTAAATCAATCCGTTATGCCGTACTATATTGATACTAAATCCCGCATCCGGATGCCCGACTGTGGCCACGGCGGATCTAGATTTCTCGGTCGTATGAGTCCTAGGCTTTCATATTAGACCTACCGATCAATCGCCCATCATCAGCATGTGGATTCATGTGCTATATCAGTATATTTAGATGATTTGAGCTCATAAGAAGCCAACACTATCATAATTTAGTTTATAGTGGCCCATCTCTTGACGGCGCGTGATATAACCATTTAAGGAAGCGTGCAGGGCACATGGAAAGTGTATAGGTTTCCAGAAGACTCCTCGGATTAGCAGAAAATATTACGACGCAGGGGCTGGTGAGGTCTTTTGTTGCGTCAGATCAATCCTTGGGATTCCTCGATAGAATGATGTTGGTTTCCAATTGTTCAGGGCTCATTCAGTGACTAGAATATGCGGAGGTCATGTTCATCGATTCAACCATACATGAAGAGCAAATCAAGTTGGTCTCAATCGAAACATTAATTGGATGTGGCATTTGCCCTCTTACGAAGTAGGTCGGTGACCTCGTATAGCAATTTCCTTAATTCGTTGTTAGCCTTTATCTAACACGACATTCAAAGGTGGTCTAGAACTTGTGGTTCCACGATAAGATACAATAAGGTTGATCCAAGCCACGGAACACGCCACCACATCGCGAACTATGATGTATTGAGACACCACTTAAGTTGAATGACTCGACCATTTCATATATAATGGACTTTTCTCAATTGCACCCATACTATCAAATCTCTTCCAAGACCCGTGATGGTGATATACTTTCCGTACCTCTACAAAGCACGTCAACGATTAGGGCAATTGATCATCAGAAAAATGGCAACGACTACACATTACGACGCCATCATAATAGGCTCAGGCCAAGGGGGCACTCCGCTCGCGAAGGCATTGGCTAGTGCAAACAAGAAAACCGCACTCATTGAAAAGGAACACATCGGCGGCTGTTGTATCAACGAAGGCTGTACGCCGACCAAAACTATGATCGCTTCTGGTCGCGTCGCGCATTTGATCCGCAGGGGGCCAGACTACGGTATCCATGTGCCCGGACAAATTGGACCAACGAATGACTTTACTGTGTCTATGGACAAGGTAAGACAGCGAAAGCGCGATATAGTGAGTTCTTTCCGGAGTGGGAGTGAAAAAGGCCTAGACACTGCTGGAGTTGATGTTGTGCGAGGTGAGGCGAGGTTTAACGACGCGAACACCCTCAAAGTGCTCTTTCCCGACGGGAGCCACAGACTTCTCTGGGGAGAAAAGATTGTTGTTAATGTTGGTTGCCGGCCGGCCCCTCCAAAGCTCGATGGTTTGGAAAGAATAAGGAAAGACAGACTACTGGACTCCACATCTATTCAAGAGTTAGGTGAGCTACCAGGCCACTTAGTGGTCATCGGGGGTGGATACGTTGGAGTTGAGTTCGGGCAACTATTCGCGAGACTTGGATCGAAGGTAACGATTATTCAACGGGGAGCACAGCTGCTGCCTCGAGAAGACAAGGAGATAGCAGCTGAGCTGCTTGATATCCTGCGGGACGAGTGTTTGATGATTTATCTGGAGGCTAGAGCCACATCTGTTACACCTTCATCTGCGGAAACATTTAATTTATCTGTGGCGACTCAAAGCGGCAATGAGATTGTGACCAATGTCACTCATTTTCTCTTTGCTGCTGGTAGAATTCCTAACACGGATCACCTGAATACGGACGCTGCAGGGATCGAACTCGATGTAAAAGGGTACATCAAGTGCAACGAGTTTCTGGAGACTTCTGTCCCTTCCATTTATGCCCTAGGTGATATTAAGGGTCCTCCCGCTTTTACACACATATCCTATGATGACTTTCGGGTTTTGAAGGTCTCTCTGTTCTCCGACTCTCTGGCACATTCAGGACCCTCTGTGAAAGACCGGCTTGTGCCCTATGTGGTATATACAGACCCACAGCTAGCCCATGTGGGATTGCACGAAGGAGAGGCGCGCGAGCAATACCCGGGAATAAGAATACGAACGGCAACGATGCCGATGAGCTATGTTGCCAGGGCATTGGAGACCGATGAACCAAGAGGGATGATGAAAGCAGTCGTTAATGCCGATGATGGACAAATTCTGGGATTTACATGTCTGGGCACAGAAGGAGGAGAGCTTATGAGTATCGTAGAGGTGGCTATGGTTGCAAAACTTCCATATTGGAAACTACAAAATGCTGTTTTTGCGCATCCAGCTTTTGCTGAAAGCCTGAATAACCTCTGGGGCTTCTTGAAATGATGAACCTTTGAATTGTCCAGCGTTTTCCCTCGCGCTCCTAGCTAAAAGCTCATACTCAGTCCTAGAGTTGGTCTTTGGCTGAAAGGCGCATTCTTACTATATAGCCTAATGTATTGTTCTAGGGAAGTGTCTTCCTCGCAGTATGAAGGTTGTTGCTGATGTTGCCCCGGTTTCCTAAAGCCAGATATATGAATTTGTAGTACATCACGTCTGTTCATAACTGCACTGTAATTTGGGAAACATAAGACTATAAACCTCGGTCTTTCTAGGCACATAGTGTATTACAGGATATACAAATGATCAGTAATTTGAATAGCTTCAGTGATTTCTAAGAGGGGTAACTGCAAGCCTTCCTAAACGAACATTTTTACGGGCGGGGTTTAGACCGCTTTATCGAAGCCATCTAAGCCTCCGTAGACAGAGCCAAGATACTAAGCTGCTAGTTTCGCAATTTTGTGTTTCTTGCTTGCTGAAAATAAACCTTCACTGTATGGATATTGTAAATTTAGCGAGCCTTAGCCTGCGATAGCTCTATGGAGGAACCACTAGAGTTGTATGCCAAGTGAAAACACGAGCTACCCCCTCTCATGTGATAGTCAATCTTTCGAGTCTTCATTTTGTCTTTTGACGGCGTTTCCCCTTCCCCAATGTGAGGTCCCCAGAGCGAAATATGTTGTGAAACGGCAACCCTGATGCGAAACATGAATTACATCTTTCTAATATGGACTCTCCTCCCCTTGAAATCCTTTGCTTTCAAGGATTCCACATTCGACCCCGAATACAACTTCCGTCTTAGGAACATAACGGGCTTGCCGTATTTCCTCTACTCATGGATTGGATCGTAAGCTATGATTCCATCTTGGAATATGTCCTCGCTCATAGATCACAGGTACTATAACGGCACCACAACATTCAACTTGGAATATCTCCTAGATGGCAATGGCGATCAGGTGTGCCGTACCTTTCGAAATAAAACCACAATATTCGCATCTGAATCTATACTGGCCGTGACAAAGACAAACCCCGATGACGAGGGAAAGAATCCAGTACAAATTGCTCTCAAATCGGCATTAACAGACTTTGACTTTGTCCACGCTTCCGATATGGGAAACGAAGAAAGAAACTTAAGGTGGCAATTCCTTTCAATTGAATACGTCCTATCTCCAACCAAACTACGGAATGTCCACAAGTAACGTAACACTCGTTAGGCACATAATTCCAGGCTACACAAGTGAATCGCATAAGCCCTACTTCAATTTTTCGCTCGCAAACGATCTCGGTCCGCCGTACCACATCACAGGAGTATCTAATGACACTGGACGGGGTATCAAGACTGTGGAGATGAACATGAGTTCCTGTGATGATCCGGCCGATACATGGTGGGGTCTTACCTTCCTAGACCAGGGCAATTATAACCCGGAAAAGATTCCTATCACAGAGCCCATAGCCAGTGTAATGTTCGATAACCAATCGGCCAGTTTCTCTCTTAATGGCTGGTTCTTGATCAATAATGAGAAAGGGGATGCTATGTATGGAGAAGGATTGATTGAATTTCTGGGGAAGATAGACCCTCTTCACTCGGACATTTCGAACAAGGGAGGCAACCCTTCATGGACTCCAACGCTTGGATTTGGGAATAACTCAATGAACATGAGATTTGGGGAGGAGTCCCAGGAGTCAGTAGCATTCCGTAATGGTGCCCGCGAATGGTTGATTCTCTGGCCACTTGTTGGCCTTATATTTGGCTCTCTCATTTAGGAGTTGCAAGTCTTAGGGAGGCTTAGTGCACTAGACGCTCAACTCACGTCATAAACACTCTTGGTGTCCATTATAGTATGTAAAGCAGCGATTCTAGTATGGAAAAACGTAGTTCCTATCCTCCTCCAACAACCTCCTCACAAAATCCCTCGGCTTAGTAGGCTCTCTCCCCAAGATCTCACGTAAAAGCGGATGCGTTGTGCGCAGCGCCCCCCTGACAATCTCATCCCATACTGTGGCAATCATCTCAAAGTGCTCCCTTGGCTTGTCACGCGGGTCACGCATCCATGCGCGAAGACACTCCTCCCGTGAGACCAAATCAAGCTTGATCTGTCGATCAGTGGTCTCATTGATGATATCTACTATTTCCCTAGCAGTGATTGTCTCCCCCGCAGTAAACAGTACAACTTGATTTTCATACCCACCGTTTATCATGATGCGCGCGGTTGCCTCGCCGAGCTCAGCCCGTGAAGTATAAGCTACCTCTCCGTCGGCGGGGAGGGTTATGGTTCCACTCCGCTCAGCATACCAGTCGAGAAATATGGTGAAGCATTCGGCGTATACCCCTTCTCGGATGGAAGTATATGTAAGGCCGGATCTAGGTCCAGATATTTAGACTGGCGCAAATTACTCATGTATGTGTAGGATGCACGACGTACTCTTTAAGCAGTCTTTCAGTCAGAAGATGATCCTGCATCACTGGAGCTTTGGAGGTATCTTGGAAGCCCCCAAATGCCAAAGACGTATACCATATCTAGGCGGGTAATGGGCCTTTTGTCAGCAACATCATCCATGATTTCTGCAAAGCCATAAATAAAACGTACATGCTTCACCTCAGCGTTCTTAGCGGCCTCTATAACGTTGGCATGCTGCTCGCCGCGGTGCTTATCACCTGTACTAACAAAAAGCAGGTTCTCCACATCGCGCAGGCCCGCTTCAAGAGATTGAGGATCATCGTAGTTGACATGGCGGAAAGCGATCCCGCAATTCTCAAAGATTGATTTGTTAGCGGCGCTGGATGATGCCACGGCAAATTCAGAAAGGGGAACGTTTGCGGTGAAATAGTTCAGCACTTGCTTTCCAAGGCCTCCGGTTGCGCCTGTGATTAGATATTTGAGTGTCATCTTATTGTGGTGGTTCGAAGTCGGGTCCGTCTGGCACTGATCCATGCTTCTGAACATTTACTCAGATCTTCTATTTACCTTTCGCCATCGAGGGAGCTCCTATATCAGTGAAGTTGCTTGATAATCAAACCGGATTACTAATGTAACACATTGAAGATCTTGGCGTCCATTAAATCCACTCTGGGTATAATGGAACAAGGTGGGATGGCCGCTGTGACGCAGCTCCACACTGCCGTCGGAGCCTCCCACCAAACTAAAAATGCTTACTGATGGTCCTTGACCATTTTTAATCAGACTCTTAGCTAGTATCGCTGGCCTTGCAGCTATATAGAGCTCCGAGACGCACCTCGTAGGACATTATCATTACACCCATTCAACCTAATTGCTCCCAACCATACTCTACGAATCATGGCTCCAACTTTCCTTGTTGTCGGTGCAACAGGCAACACCGGCCAGGCCGTGACCCAAACCCTCCCAGCCATTCTTAAAGCAAACGAGACCTTCTCCAACCACCGAGTGCTTGCCTTGACTAGGTCTCTTTCCAGCTCCGCGGCCCAAAATCTTGCGGAAATTCCCGGCGTTGAGGTTGTTGAATATAACTGGACCGATATCACCGCCGACTGGCTCCGCGAACAGCATGTTGTGCGCGCCTTTATTGCTTCCCACAACGCACCTAACCAATTCGCTGAAGAGTCGGCCTTCCATGTTGCCGCCCTAAAAGCCGGTGTCGAGTATATTGTGCGCATTTCCACCACGGCGCCCAATGTCCGTCCCGATTGCGAGGCCTACTATCCGCGCCAGCACTGGGCTATCGAAGCTCTGCTTGGTTCAGCAGAGTTCAGTGCTTTAGGATGGACCTCGCTCCAGCCAAACGCATTTTTGAACTTTTATCTTGCCGTCGCCGCCGAGTATATCAAGCAATATAGACAGACTGGCGAGCCGGGCACGCTCAGGTTAATGGCGTCTAAAGATGCGCCTGTTGCTCCCATTCACCCAGATGAAATCGGCATTTTTGCGGCTCACCTTCTGGCCCAGCGTGATCCGAGTGCGCACAACCGGGCCAAGTATATCGTGAATGGACCGACGGATATCACTGGCGAGCAGCTAGTGGGCTTGGTAGAGCAGCATATTGGCACGAAGGTGAAGGATGTGAACTATCAGGACTTGAGCTTCTTGGATGCAATTCTGGACAGTGACTTTGGAGGTCCGGGACAATCGAAGACTGTCATTGGGTCTATCAGGTATGCAGTTAGGACTATGTGGGAGGGGAGATGTAATGCTTCAACGACTAGTAAGGAGGTTTTGAAGATTGCTGCGCCAAAGCGGACGCCTGCGGAGGTGCTAAGGAGCCTGCTGGAGGAGTAAGCATCCGAGGGGAGATGTTGGTCTTTTGATGCATCTATGCAAGGGAAGGGAGCATATCCCATGTCATTCGTGACTACAGTACCCAATATGAAGGGTGGTTGGCCTTCTGGTGCCGAATATATACAGTGATCAACGCATAATTCAACCAGCCAGGTACTCGAGAACGAGTTAGCCTCGAAGGCCTCTCTAACTAGATCCGTTTACGTGGATAAAAGAAAAACTGGGAGAGAATCCAAGAGAAACCCAATCAATTTATGAAGTCTTCAACAAGAAGTGTTCGAACCCCCAACATCACTCTCATCAGTGCTAGGTTCCAATTCGCTTATGTATTTTGTGCACCCTGCTGAGGGATGATATCCTCCACTGTGTTAGGGACCGGACGAGGGTAGTATATAGCCGACCTAAGGATGTCAGTTGAATGATGGAGCAAGGTCGGTGGAGCATACAAGATGAGACGGGATGTCTCGTAGTCGGCGTTGCGTGGAATTGAGAATATAGAGATCTGAACCACCATGCGAACATCGGACTTGCATTCAAGAATGAATTCCACTGCTTTTTTTAAAAGAACACTCCCTACGCCTATGACGCTGTTGTGCTTTTGCCCGAGTGCTCTCTGGCTGTGCAGGCACCTGCATACATCCCCCCCATGAATTTGGTTCCTCTTTGTGGAAATCTGTCACACCAGTTCACTGGCCGCAGCGTTTGCTTGCTCTTTATGAGAACATCTCCCCTCAAGTGCAGCATCGCAGTGTACCTATCTCTCTGACCAATTTCCAGCTAGGTAGCACCTTCTAGACTAAGCATAGTCGGAGAGGGGAAGACAGACGTAGAAGGGCGGGGACGCAAAACCAGGGAAAGCATAATCTTTGTGTTGTATTTTGAGTCTTAGCCTTTCTTTCGACCCATTCAAATTTTCTCGTAGACTCTTCTATTTAGTCGCAACCTGTTAGAGTAGGTGCTCTATTTTGGAGTTGGCTCTTGGCCCCCACTAGTAGACCATGTCATTATTGCTTACTCTTAGTCCTTTCTGGCTTTCTTCCTCTTTCGGAAATAGCCCATGTTATTCTTTTCCTTTCATTCCTTCTTCTTGTCCTTGCTGTGGTTTTATTTCTATTTCCAATTCTTTTTTTTTTTTTTTTTTTTTTTTTTTTTTTTTTTTTTTTTTTTTTTTTTTTTTTGGTCTGTCGTGTTGAGAGGCTTTCCGTGTTCAAAAGGTCATATGAGGGCTAATATGTTGATGGATGTAGTTCCGGGGGTAAAAAAAACGAAAAGAAAACAAAAACAGATAGAAAAGGGGACCAGAAGGGGTAAGAAATTATACAGCAAGGAATAAAACAAAGGACAAAGAAACAAACCAACATTAGGTGCCTAGTAGGGTAACTGTCGTGAGGCCTAGTGATTACGGTGACTTGGCCAGCCCACGCAATCCACGCCTATTCGTCCAGACCCAGCCCTAATATACGCCACAAAGAACATCCATGTCCCTCCACCGCCGACATTGCTTTGTCGCAACGTCGAGAACCACTATTTTAAATCCGTAGCGGGGTCCAGAAAGATAATCTGTGATGCTTAGGAAAACATTCCTTAAGGCTGATAATCTGCATCACCATGTATTTTAACGGACTATGACCGCCCCCTCCAGTGACAGACAGCCGAACGGACTGCCCGGTCTGCCACTCCACGGATAATCGCAAAGGACATTATATCTGCATGATGAATTCCGCAATGGTTTACATATCAACCTTCCTCCTCTCTCTTCTTCTCTTCGCTGCATCTTCTCTCGTTCCTCCACGAACTCTCCGACAACTCCTCGTCTTCGCGTTCATCCTCTCTCTTCCGTTCCTGACCAGCTCTCTTATCACCTTAGCGGTCAACCATTACACTCGTTCGCGAGCCAGAAGCACAACCAGCACACAACGCCTACATATGTCTTTTTGACACCCGCATTAAAGACTACCGACAAACAAATCGGCGTGGAGACAACCGGCATGAACCCAGTATTGCATGGAGTCTGTCCAGGCGGCGATCGATCGCCCCTCCACCCGCTTCGGGCTAGGGTCTTGGCTTTTCTTTGGTGTCCGAGGTGTGGACCAGTTTGATTGGCGCCTGGTACTCTGGGGTTATCTGTTGTCTATCTCAATTGTGAATATTTATGTCGGTTTTTGTTTTGTGGTATTCATTGGCGGTGTAGGGGTAGTGGAGAGAATTATGGAGTTAGGAATATACTCTATTCGTATATTCCGATACGATCGCCTGCCTGGCTCAGAGGTTTCAGGCTTTACTCAGGCCATAGTGTCTCACGGAAGTACACGAGAGAGGAATTATGCATGTCGAGAAATAGATTGTATACTGGGCTCTGATACAATAACACTGAGTCTCCATAGTGTCTTACTCATAATAGTATTCAGCGCCCGTACTGCTCCTTCGCAACTGAATTCATAAACGTCGTCCCCGCCAGGCGAAAGGTGTCAGGCCTTACGCCGCCATCAGTAGGATGTAAGTAGAAGTTGTGCCCATAGCCACCCGTAGCATTATACACCGGCCAGTGGTCTACCCCTGAAACTAAAGTCACGGTTAGATTATATTCTGAATGATAATAAGTTGCAGCAGTAATCTTACCTCCATGGTTATTTGGGTCAAGGTCGGTTATGAAACTGATCCACATGCGAGTGGTGAGTTTGGCCAGATCTAGCACGTCCTGTGTTGCGTTTGCGAGCGGGCTTTGGCCGGCGGCATATCCGAGCCCGATTCTATTGTAGAAGATGTAGCCGATTTCGGTGAAATGGCTGGTTCCTGTGTATGAGGCTATGGTTACCCAGTGTTAGCCTCTTGTTTTGAATGAGTGAGGGTCTGGGTATTTCTTACTAGATGATTTTGGTGACTCAAACAGGTATGAATAAGCGGGAGCACCGTATTTGGACCATGCGTCTGTCCTCAGACGTCGCCATGAGAGGAACATTTGATCCGTCAGCAACGCCACCGAGCGCTTAAACTGTTTCCCCACGGGCCCATCTGGTTGAATGTGGTAGTTAGCCGGCAGTCCAAGTGAGTCGATGTCGGGGTAGAGCGCCATGAGTATTTCGGCCGTGTTGGCATCCGGCCCTGATGACTGAATAAGACTTGCAATGTCCTCATCCGTGTTGGCTCCGGTGCCAGCAAACATTGTGGCTTCGTCGGCATTTGTGCCGAGCAATATAGGCGTCTTGGTGAACTTCCCAGCGTCGAGTAGAACCGATGGTAGATCCGGGATGATGTCCCCATCTACGATGGGGTAGAAACTACCCGAGATTTTGGTGATTGTCGCATTGAGTTTATCGAAGGGGACCGTACGCAAACAAGCAAGTTTATCTAAGCTACCATCACACTCAACAGCACTGACGATGGTATCGTAGATTTGCTGAGGTTCCGTCAAGTTCTTCATGTGGCTACCATCGGCGCCAGACTCAGCAATGATGCCACGGAAGAGGCCATCATCACGACCGCCATAGGCAGTGGCGTGGTATCCAACGTTACCGCCACCAGCGCTCTCACCCCAAATGGTAACCTTAGCTGGGTCACCGCCAAAGGCTTCGATATTTTCGTTGATCCACTGCATAGCAATTCGCTGATCCTTGAGACCGAGGTTGGCCACGCCTGCGTCGAGGATATCCTGGCTGGCCATGAAGCCCCAGAAAGACATTCGATCTACGTGCGGCATTAGCATCTATTCCTCGGTTTATGCAGAGAACGTATACAGACAATCTGCAGAGACAGCAATGAACGGCTTTCCCATTTTGACCGATTCCTCGACGATGAAGCTCAGATTATACACGCCGTTGGCACTGTAATCCATCGACCACCCTCCCCCGTGGGTGAAGAAACCAACGGGGAGTAGCTCATCATCCTTGCTTTGTCCTGACTTAGCAGGCCTAACAATGTTTAATGTCAGGCAGTCTTCACTCAGGGTATAAGGCCAGGCATCACTGTTCTTTGGGTTGGGTTAGCAAGGGTACTGATTTTGGTAGTCAATGCCAACCTTACTCCATATCCGACGCAAGAATCAGCATATTCTGTAGCCTTTCTAGTACCAAAGGTGCTATTCAAGCTTTGTGGGTTCTGGAAACGGAGCTCTCCAACGGGCGGTTGGGCGAAGGGGATGCCGAGAAAGAGATCCTGACCGTATGAGGCAACATATTTGCCCTCGTAAGTGCCGTTCTTGACCGTGGCGGTTGGGGAAAGGCCAGCGACCACGCTTGGCAGAGCGGCGAGGAGGATTTTCGAAAGCAGCATCATGGAAGCTGTTAAAGACCGAAAATCTTCACTTTTTCCAGAAAGACCGCTGCAGCGAGGAAAAGGGTCATATTAAAATAATACCTGAACACCACGCATGGCATAACAGCGTCATCTTCCGATAGGTAGCCACCAACTTCTTCAAGTAATGACGATCAGGCGGTTGATTGTCTCCACTTCATGCTTCTCCGCACTTGCTCCCGTGAATGACATCTTCGACGGTAAGGGTTGCCTCTCCACATTCGATAGTGGATTGCTAGGGTACTCCAGGTTACGGGCTCTGGGGGATCAGGGCACCAGTCGTTCCTGAAATGGCAGTTGTAAGCGCTGGGTAATGCCGTCTTGGCTCTTCACTGGCGAGGATTTGATTTAGAGATCAGCACAATGAGCGGACGCCGCCTACCTAGGTGAAGCTAAACATGAACGGCTCCGGAAAACCCCCGGTGAGTAAGTCTTGAAGCTGCCTCTTTGGTGGGGCCCGATTGGGGTCCATATGGGATCAAGAAACAACCCCTACTGCCAATTCCTGGAGTTCCGGCCCGCAACCCCGGGGTCCGACTGTGCGATTGTTGTTGAAGATATCAAGGAGACTAACTTGACATTAGCACTCCGGGGAGGACGTTTTCTTCAACAGTTGGCTCGGAGAGTTTACATGTGGTAGCTTGCCTTGGTCCGCTTAGGGTCTGAAGTGAAGTGGTATGTACTCCGGACCTGGAAATAGCTATTCACATGCATGTAGACGATCTCTATGAAGGCATCTCCCTCTGACACACAAAATACTAGATTCGGGATGGTAAATACTCGGAAGCAACTGTAGCGCCAAGCCAATCGCTATAATCCTGCATGCTCACTGTCAATCAGATTGATGTGCTGTACAGAAGGAGAGTGAAAAGCAGTCTATACACGGAATGGAAGACAGTGATAGATGTCTGCATATCTTATATTGGTCAATAATGTCTTCTATAAACCATTCTTCATTGAAGTCACAATATCGTTCTTTGGAGAATCATAGACTCAATCGAGTTGTGATAAAGTCACTGTAGTCTTTTTTCTTCTTTTTTTTTTTTTTTTTTTTTTACACGTGGTTGCCATGTGGTCTTGGGGCCGAAACTGCACCACGTGATGGAAGAATCAGATCATCAAGGTATCGGGCTCTCATATTTTTTTTTTTTTATTTCGAAATGACGCTCTTCTAACTCGAAGCATAATTATTGAACTTGTGAGCTAGTCATATCGAATACCTTCGCCCAAGACTCGCAGTTGATATTAAGTTGTCGAGGAAAGGGCGTGTCTCCTACAAAGCTTTTCATATACGTAACCCTTTCTTTCGAGAAGGAAAAAGGGCCGAAGCAAAAATGCTATTAAGCTATGCAGAGTCAATAACTATCTTTATAGTGTAGGCATTGTGGAAAGAGGCTAGATGGCTGTTTAATCCTGAATATGAAAGAAAACAACTGGTAACAACATTAGATAGCAAAACCTATATACACAACCATTATAAAAATGAGGATATTTATGGCAAACCTATCCCATTACTGGAGCTCCACGATAGGGCGAATCGAATCTTTGAGTTTAATAAACATGGTAAGAATGCTCTACTCCGTAAGTCAGTAGAATAGCCAGCAAGGTAGGCACCACTAACCGCTTCATACCTCTACTAGCCTTGGAGACAGAATCATTTTCCGAAGCTATAATTTTTTTTTCTTTTTTTTTTTTCTTTCGCATTGCGCTCCAGTAATATCGAGGCATTATTACGTATTGTGTTATCTCATAGGTTCACAATCTTTAACATCAAGTGGGTCTGAGACTGGAGAGGGTATCTTCAAGATATTCCGTTTTCGTGGGCAGCCGCTGAAGAAGCAGCACACAAAGCTTATTAACTATAAAGTTGAAATCACTGACGTATAATGGCCCGTTATTGGTTGAGAGTCAAGCGACCGATCTTGGTCCGGCAAATCGATCTGCGTTCCATACTGCGAACAGAGGTCACCGCTGGAATTGACTTTTTATGGTCATTTCCGACATGGATTTAGAAGGCAGATTATCTTGCACCACGGGATATTATTCCTCATGCAGAAGTCAATATGGTTTCTCTCTCTCTAATGTTCCCATGCAAACTAAAATCCAGAGAACTATATAAATAGTGATATGTCTACTTAATCAATTAGGAGTCACCCCTGGTTGCCTACTGCTGTGCTCTGGTTCCAAGCTACCCACTCTTATCTAAAACTTCAAGCCACTACGAAACAACTCCTTCCACCCACCATGCGTGTGATGGGTTTCTTGACCCTTGTCTCAACGTTCCCCTTCCTCTCCGGCTCATGGCCGACGATGCCCCAAAGACGATCCAGACTCTTGGCCAGAGCTGACGAACCCCCCACTCTGAATGGGCTTGTGAGAGATTTCGATAGGCTTTCGCCGGCTGAAATCAAATCGTTTACTCCCCACCTGACTCGCAAAGACCTTGAGAAACTTCACGGTTGTGTTGCATCGGAAGGCGCTTGTACGGGACATTTAAACGATCTGGCGACTCGTGCCGACGAGATGGGGATATTGAACTCATTCAAGAATCCCCACTAGGCCGGGTAGTCTATTCAGCAACAGAGAACGGACTTAATACCACAGTGGATGGACAATCGCTATCCTCATGATTTGGGCTTTTCATGCGGGAGGTTCAGTTTTTGTTCCGTTATTGGTGTGCAAATAAGAAAAGATGCGCGATTATGGTTTTCCGTTCATTGCAAATATTTGGCGCTCGACAGAGCTAACCGTTTTAATCATGACACCTTAAGACACATCTTGACATATGCAATAGTCGGTATATACGAGTAGCAATTATAACCAAATATTATCAACTCATCTGGGTGTGGTCAAACGCACAGCCTGTAAATCTGAGTTGACAAACCTGAATGCGGACCACATTCCATTCCATTCCCATTAGGGAATAAATACCCTTATGGTATCAAAGTTGCGATCATAAGGAGAAAAAAAAAAAAAAAAAAAAAAAAAAGAGGCCGCATCCGGCGTAGTCTTGGTTCTTCTTTCGGCATTTACATACCTGACCACGATCAACGGATTTAATTTCCCGGCTCTATAGGGCATGCTAGTGGATCAAGATTGATATGCATACTAGGGACTACCAGCTCTAGGACCTAGCTGAATACTACGCAACGAAAGAATCTCATGACCTTTTATTACACTACCTAATTGCTAAGATTATGTAAATCGATTATATTAACTATACTATCGAGACTACCTCAATTGCCTGCCCTACTTCTAGGCTGTGCAAGCATTGCCGCGTATTCAAATGATCTAGGAATCTAACCAGTGCAGCTGATAGCCTAAATAGTAGATTACACTGTCTAGATACTAAAGCGGTAAGTAATAACACGTGACCAGCCAATTCTCGCCCAATCAAAACCCAGAGCCGTGGGCCAATCAGAACCCAGATCCTTTCGCGCAACCTCCTACATTGCTTTGCTACGCTTCGCTCCGCTGCGCAATCGTTTGGCAATATCCTACGGGAGTAACGGAATACTGCAGGAGGTCCACCGGCCTATTTCCCAGTACATACAAATACGTACAAGCCAGTGATTTATGGCTGAGAGGCCGAAGTGGAAGCGAGGAAGGTACACTACCTACACCTGTATCTATACTCAATTACGTTGCAAAAATGCCTAGATAGCACCACAAGATCCTGGCTCCACAAAATTGATTCAAAAGGGCGACGGACATTTTCCAGTCATGGTTGCCGACCCGACCAACAGGCTTAGTTTTACTCTCGGAAAATTTTGTTCCATGTAGGTCATCGCCTATAGAATTACCCTGTGCACGAGATTCGAAACCCATACGATTGCCGAACCATTGTGTGAAGGTTCTAGTAAGTACTAGCTTCAGTAATGCAGATCGTTGATCAAGAATACGAACATGGTCATCCAAATGGGGTGCGATTTTCGTACAGATCATCGTGGATCGACCCTGTCCCAATTCAATAGTCACCGATCATCATCATCACCCCCAAAAACGCGGCGAAGCTGAGGTGACTAGTTAACCCCCAACCAAACCCTATATAAGCGGTAAAATCAGCCATCCAACGCAGTCAGTAGTATATTCATCTCTCCGCGGTTCATCATTTCCAAGAAAAACCCCTCTCTACCCATCCATCCGTTTGAATACCAACAATAATTCCAGAAATCATCACTACTTCCTCCAAAAATGCGTGTCACCAGCTTCTTGGCCGTCGTTTCTACCTTCGCTCTCCTCGCTGCTGCATCACAGCCGGCTGCCATGGTTAGAAGGCAATCCGGTGATCCATCCACTCTGGAAGAACTTGTATCGAGCTTCGATTCCCTTACAGATGACCAGTTCAGAGAGCGTGTGAGAGGACTTTCACAAATCGAGTTTGATTCACTTAGAGGTTGTCTTAACAATCCAGACGAGTGTCCCGAGTCATTAGTCAACATAGCCGAACGTGCCTTGGAGCTTGGTGCCTTCTGACCTAAGAATTCCCGTGCCTGTATTTAGGCCAGGTGGGCCGACTTGACCAATAAAAAAAATACTATGCACCATAGCTCGTGCTCCTAGTATGGGCCTTGATCTGGACGCTGGTAGCTTGGTCCCTCTATCATGGTGTAGGGAGTAAGCGCAAGGGGAGACTCTTCACTGTTCTTTTGGGTCTGTTTTGGTTCGGCCGTCCTTCTAGATAAGAAGTCGAGTTAAAATACAGAGCCGCTGAGTGTATAACATCGGTATTCTTTCCGTCTTTTTTTACTGGCGTCATGAACTAGTTAGTTCTTGTCTTTTTCTGATTTTGATTCGTGCATGTCAATACCGATATCAGATATCTGTACGAGTTGGTATATCTGGCACATAACATTCTGAAGGTCATCACCTGGCTTTAGTGTAGATATCGAATTCGTTGCGCTAGAACACATCCAGGCACAAGTCCCAAGTAGGAGTGAGAAAAATGAGAACAAAATACGAGGAGCAGGGTATATTTCAGAGCATGTTAGCCTTGCCTTCCTGCATTTTAAACAGAATTCTGCAAACGATATACAGCCCTGAAGATATCCTTTGGAATTGGGTTCATTAAACCAAAAGGATGTTTGGCTATTGAGGGGGTCGGAAGATACAAAAATCAAAATCTCCCTCCTTCAAGTCTTTCATGGGGCTTACTTTGCATTAACGATATGTGTGGCATCAAGCTAGATAAACAACAGACACTGCTATACTGAATTCACACAAGTGTCGGACAGAAATCTAGACACAGTGTGATATGATCGGCACCATATTAGAAGATACGCATGGGCTTTGCCAGGGGCATTTTGGATCAGCCGTCACGGCCCAAGACGACCAGTTGAGAGCACGACAGATGCTCAAGTGCTGGCATTATCTTCACGTTTTCACCTCGCGTTTTCATTGCAACGATCCGTTTATTAAATACATACAAGTCTTCCTCCCAGTTCCCGTCAACGAGCCAAATAGCAGAAGAGACATTAGAAAACCAAACTAAGAAAACATACGACGAGAAAAGGTGACAAGGGCTAAAGATAGAACCGAAAAACAAATCTGAATATCAAGCCCAGATGGCATCCCTAGCCGACTAGAAGCCAACCTGACTTGGCAGAAGTAACCTGCCTCTGCAATTGAATAGAAGGTACCATGATACATTTACTGATACATATGTTAGCTAGTCTTCTAGCATACCCAGACCAGGGGCAACTTACAGAAATCTCAGCCATTCCAAGATCCTCGCCACCATTGGCGGGCTGAGCGGCCGCAGGAGCGGGAGCATTGCCCTCAGCAGGACCGGAGTTTTCGTTAGAAAAATAGTCGACCATCTCAGCGTCAAGCTCCTCCACGCTCTTCGGCTTGGGACGGTTCGACTTGGGTCCACGGCGGCCACCACGACGGCCACGTCCACGAGTGCTGTCGGCAGCCTTGCTGGCAGTGGCTGGCTTGGGTTGGGACTTGGTTTGTCTGATTTTCTGTTAGTAACAGTCCTTCCATACCACAACGAACATAAACATACGCGACACGCTCACCAAGAGGCTTGGCAGCGGGGACTTCGGGAGCATGGTTGGCATCAACGACAACCTCAATCTATACACCGTTAGACTCAACCTATTCGGGAATTACAAAATGAGGTATGAAAATTACCTTCATGGGACGTCCATCAACAAGCAGTCCGTTCAGATCCTTGGCGGCTTTGGCAGCCGTGTCGGGTTTGCTGAAGACGATGGAGGCGATGCCACGGCTAGTGCCATTTTGGTTGTAAGTGAGCATGACTCGCTTGACGGGTCCTGCAGATTTAGAGAAGTATTCCTATATCGCGCATATATGATTAGTACTTGTGCTCATGAGTAGTAAGTCACATGGTTGTAGACGCTGGCATGAGCGAAAGCTCGAAAAAACGACGTGTAGGTTGGACCGAAACTCCACAGTGGGAGCATCAGCGAGCACACAGCGGCAGTTAGCAAGGCCCTCGAGGATTAGCTGCAACAAAGCTTTGACTTAAAGCTCGGCAACGCGCACAGACTCCACACGTCTGCATCAACGGCCGCCCATAATTTCCATTATACTGAAAGTCGTGTCTTCTTCGCAATTCCTAATCCACGTCGACTGGTACCAAGAACAATCCACTTCCACATTTATTTGAACCAGGGTCGGATCCACCCAACACCATGTCCAAATACACAGTACCGACGTAGTCAAGACATTATCATTGGTGCGCGGTGAAGACTGATCAGGTTCCCCCAGACACCCACATAATAGCCCATCGCAGGGCGAAGCAAGGCCTAACTGGTCCCAAAGTCACAAGAGAGCTGCCTCCTGCCCATATAAAATGACACGCTCAGACAAGAACGATGGGAAAAATGTTTGGGAGAAAATGCCTGCTGTATGGACTGATGCCCTACTGGTCTGCTGGTGCGCTCGCTGATGCCCGACACCCGAAATGCAAATTCAAGGAAAAATGTGCAGCCAAGCGGGATGAATTCAGAATGGTGTTTCAACTACCATTCCTAGAACAGCCTGCAGCGATCTCGCGAGCGGATTGCTAAAACATCCGCTCAAGCATGATACACTTTGCGCAAGACTGAGGCAGGACTCAACTTCGGCTGACTCGCGGAGCGCTAGGTTTCAAGTAGCGCGCGAGCATGGCTCAAAGGAGTGCGCTGCCTTTTGACGCGACCAATAACGGTCACGAAGATATGAGGACGTCGTAACAAGGGTCGGAACGCGTGTAAAAGCCGGAGCGCCTCGAAGGTTTCGAGAAAGAAAGACATGGCGATAGAAACCCAAGGCGAAGGCCTCTTAATCAACATACCTTGATATTGGCCTCATTCACATCGGAAGGCTATTGACATTAGCTAAGAATGCGCGTATAAGATTAAGCATCGGGACTGGAAACTTACCAAGCCGCTGACCATGATTTTACTTTCAGTTGACATAGGGTGTCCAGCTTGGGCAGCCTTGCCGATGGGCTTCGCAGCCTTCGTGCTCTTTTTTACTCCTCCAACAGCGGCCGGGGCAGCCTTGGCCTGGGTTGAACGACGATTGCGGCGACGAGCGCCCTGACGACGGTTGACGAGGATCTCGTCAAGAGACTTGTCCAACTTTCCAGACATTTTGTTAGGTGAAAGATAGATGAATATGAGCGAGACTAGCGACTCTGAAAAAGATTCTCGGGAGTTCAAGCGTCAGTCGTTGCGTCACCGAAGAGAGGTTCGCAACAGCAAGGGCAGGTAAAAGTCTGTTTTCAAGACAGTTGCTCTGACAGGCGTGACTAGCGAGATAGGTGGTAGACAGTGGAGTAGAACAGAAGTATTGACGTTAATTATACACCACGTTCGGATGAGAGACGCGACGTTGAGATGATGAAAAGGAGAGAGGCAAATGCGGGAAGACAAACGGGTGGAAGTCGAGGGACAACAAGAAAGCCTGGAGGAGAGGCTGAGTTCTGCCACTAGTCCACTTTGGGGGGTTGTCGCCCCATTAGTCCGCAAATAGAAAACGTCACTGACCTGACAATTGCTTTATCAAGTATCCAACAATTATTAACATTCATTATATCCTCTCTCTCTCCATTATTTAACTCTTGTTTCTTATTGAGTGCATAGCAGGATCTTAAATATCAATGAAACGATTCACCTGTACATTCGACGAATGGATTAAAAGGCAAAGCCCCTCGACCCCACTCCAAGACAAACAAGAAAAAATGATGTCTACCATGTGCCCAATCTAGATGATATGACCATGGATTAAGACAACGCTGAAAATAGCCTCTCATACTCAAAAAAAATCAGGACCTGCCTCTAAAGTAGACACAAAACAAACTGACAATGAACCAAATCCCAAATGCTCCACCGGCCGAACTCCCAAAGTGAATATATCAACAAAGAACAATGCTTTTGCAGCATTTCGGGGTCGCTCGTAACATCATATTACAGGCATGCGTAGACTTCAATTCGGCGTTCACAGGACTCAGCTCTTCAAGGCTTCCAGTCGGCCTCTCATTTGTTCGAGAGTGGCTTCTTGATCTTCGAACTGCTCTTCGACGGCGGGTGTCTCCTCCAATGGCTCCTCGGCTTTGACCGTGTCGACTTGCGCAAGCTTTCCCTGCAAGATCTCCTGCAAGACCTTGGCAACCTCTTCCTCAGCCTCATCGACTTCATCCTCGTAGAGTTCATTGTCTGGCATCGCATCGTCTACCATTTCCTCAATGATACCAGCCCGGACCAGCTCCGTTGAAAGTTGACGCATCGTCGCGTTCAATTCGGGCAGTCGAACCAATGTGTTGACATCCTTCATGATGCCAGTCGACTTCTTCAGGCTTCCTTGAATCTTCCGCACCGAGAATGCTTCGTTGACCTGCATCTGGACGCTCTGTAGTTGGGCTCGGCTCGTGTGCAGACGGGTAGATTGTTTCCGGATCCGAACCAGTTCGCGAGCAAAGGTTTTAGCCTCCTGGGTGGCCTGCTTGGATTGTGAGGGGTTTCGCTCGGCCCGACGTGAGGCGTTCATGATATATTGCCGCGTCTTGTTCTCCAAAGTCCTGAGCTGTGCAATATCGCGGTCTAATTGGCGAGTATTGGCGCGGATGAGTGCGTTGCATTTTCTCATCTGTACATGAGATTATGTTAGAATGGCAAACAGTGAGAGCGTAGATATTATCTGGTCGCACCTGTGCCTGAGGATCAGGACCGAAAAAGACCGCTTTGAGAGTCTCCATGATAAATCAGGCTGACACACTGGTCTCTCTAGGTTTTACTTTTGACGTTGTAGAGTGTACGGCAAAAGCCTATAAGTGAACAGCACGATTGAAAAAGAATATATAAAGTAATTCAGAAAGGCGGGGACCCTCTCGGCACAGGTCTCAGGATACAATATCTATGGTCTGAGTCGTTGCAATGGGTGGGGTTATGCAGGCAGGATGATGTCCCAGCGCACAGAATTCCTCGGCAATGTGGTGATATAGTCGTGGATAAGTTCCGGTCAGCAGTGTCACCATGTACTTCAAACAGTGTCAGATCACACCGCGGGTTCGATGATCCTCATTTGTGAGTGTAATCAGCATTGTGAACGATCTCGTTGATCCGGAATCAAACATGATGGTGGCCAGCAGACGGACGATCCAGTTCCTGCTGAGTCAGCGGGGGGTGTCTGTTGGTTTACCGCCTTCCAGTGACGTCGTGTGAATGGTGAGTGCCCCAGGCAGGCCACAGTCCGCAAACAGGTCAAACAGCGGGCCAGGCGAGAGGGTGAGAGTTCCAGTACTTTCTAGAGCGGATCATCAGCTCTGGTTGGTCTTACTACAAGTTACTAGCAGGTATTCTTCCCTTACTCACCAAACACGCTTAGTCTGAACTTCTTCAGCTTCCAACTGACCCTTCACGATATCATTCCCTCCCACTGTCCAATATACCCCCCTCCCATCTTCACTTCCTACTTGCATAAATTCCCCCGTTACACACCTCACCTTCATAATGCCTGAGCTTTCTAAGGTCCACCCTGAAGGTACGTAATTCTGCAGACTCCCCCTCTTACCTTTCCCCGCTTTGTTGGAAGTTATGCCAACTTATCCCTTCCCACCTTACTTTATCAGCCTTTTTTTCTTGTCGAGGAGAAGGGGCTGGGACACAATGAAAAAAAAAAAAAACACATTTTCATCTATGAATTGATGCTCGTATTCTTTCCTAATGGGATCGAGGTTCGCTAACATACGGTGATCCTCCAGTCACATGGGCCCAGCGCTCATCTTCCAGCGACGCTGAGCGCAATTACCTTTATGTGAACATCAAAGCTCCCGATGTAGCTCGTGACGCGGCGACCCTCAAAATTACCTCCACCAATGTCACATTCGCCGGTGATTCCAAGAAGGGTGTTCGTTATGAAGTCTCCCTGGATTTGTACGCTGAGATCGACCCCGACCACTCCAAGGTGAACCACAGTGACCGTGAGGTTGAGTTGGTCCTGCGTAAGAAGGAGCTGAAGGTGGAATTCTGGCCCCGTCTTCTGGAGACCACTCAGAAGATCCACTTCCTCAAGACCGACTTCGATAAGGTATGGAATGCGGCTTTGTCCACCAACGCGAGTATGTGCGATGCTGATAATTGTGCAGTGGGTCGATGAGGATGAGCAGGATGAGGTTGCTGAGGATGACTATGCGAACAACTTCGGCGGCTTCGAAGGTCTCGGCGGCGAGGGAGGCGGTGGTCTCGGAAACATTGACTTCTCGAAGCTTGGTGCCGGCCTTGAGGGAATGGGTGGCGCTGGAGCGGGTTTTGGTGCCGAAGGTGCTGAGGGCGAGTCGGTATGTTGCGTCACTTTCGCAGGCAAAGTTGTCAATGTCAAACGATTGCAATTGCTAACTAGCTGTTCTAGGATGACGAGGAGATGCCCGAGCTTGAGGAGGCTGACAAGGCTGCTGGGGAGTCGGCTAAGTCCTCTAAGATCCAGGAGGTCTCTTAAATATATGCAAAAGATTATTTGAAACAGGCTTGATCCATGACATTGGTGACGAATTAAAATAAGAATCAATGAGTTGTATGAGATGATCAGAGATACTACCTATTGCGTTCAAATGTGCACTACAGTATGTGCGAGATTGAGAGGTCAGGAGCATGGATGTTCATGGGCCATGTACGCATTGAGTACTCGGGAGGTGTAAAATTCCCGGTACCTACTCTTCATGCCTGAGATACCGAGATAGTACAGTATATGTAATGGAGGTTAATTTTCCCATTTTGAGTGTATACCATAGATATAAACGAGGAAGATGCCCAAAAGTACATAAAGGAATCTCTCTACACACCATCTATCGTTCTATCAAGCCCATTCGGCTACCCTTGGTATTCGTCAGCGTCAGGACATTGTCTTCTCTTTGTAGCATCCCAGGAATCATGAAACCTTTGTCCGGATCTCGAACAGGGGGGTAACCACCCCGTTTCATTTCTTGTCTCTACCTGGGCACAAGAAGGAGCCCTTGTAGAAGGCTGTATCAGTCGAACCATCACCATGTGAAGTGTTAGTATAGGTAGTTATCTACTACTACTACTACTACTACTACTACTACTACT